>NC_089596.1:52984373-53344480 GCF_019320115.1 Miscanthus floridulus
AAGGGAATCCGTATCCAAGCGGCAATAGTTATCTAAGTTGTATCTGAGCAACCCCTTAGGTAAAACATGGAAGACACCAAAGGCATGTTAGCATTGGAGAACCATGATGTAGAAGGATGTTAGCGAGGCTTGGAGGGCAACACAAGTTGCAAGTAATCACAAAACTAGGGACTAGTTCACTACCAAGTAGGTTAAGTACACTTTGCCTTCTTGGTGCAGTTGCACACCAAGTTGGGTTGACTTGCATCGTAGCAAAACTAGCTTTCTTAAACTATATTTGACGTCGAGGCTTCCATTCTTAGGCCAATCAATATCTCAAAACCAAATCCAAATCCAAAAATCTATGGTTTGACACCTTTTCAATTACTTTCGAATTGCAATGGCACAATTTGACTTCTAGAACACCTCACTACTAGAAAACAGACATTTTATCCCGCCTCTATTTTTGCCTTTAGTCCTGGTATTTTGTGTTTGGGATTAAAGGGACTATTAGTCCCGTTGTATCCTCAAACAAGGATACAAAGTTCCTGCCCCAAGAGTGTGGCGACGGCAGGCAATAATTAGTCCCGGTTATAGCCCAGAGCCAAGACTAAAGGTTATCCTTTAGTCCTGGCTGGACCTTCCAACTAGGAATAAATCTTTACTCCCGGCTTGAGGCTCTAGTCGGGACTAAAGGATGACCTTTAGTCCCGGTTCTGGGCTATAACCGGGATAAAATCTTTCTTGATAAAATAATATAGTCGCGCTGGACAAAAAAATGGGGCAGCCAGGCATTGAACCCACGACCTCATAGCCAAAGTCCAAACCGCAGTGCACTAGCTAGCCATCTGAACTAAGTCACTTTCTCGACAAGAAAGCACCCAAACATTTATTTAATAAGAGAAAAGACCTTTTAATTCATTATATTCTTTTGTTAACTATACTTTGAATTTTCTGGTCCATGTGCTTTCTAGTGCCTAATTGATCTCATAATTTTTATCAGGGTTTCAAATGCCTAGTGTGAAGCCACCACCAAGTTTGAGATTTTTCTGAATTGGTTTGGTAATTTTTTCACTTTAATTGAATTTCCACGCGACTTCACCGATTAATTATACATTGAATTGAGTCCACCCCCGAAAAGATCTGGAATGGTGCCAAACTTTGCCAAATGGTCTCTTATGCCCTAGGAGACAAATATTTGTGGAGGTTGATGCAAAATTATATTGTTTTGAATATGTAATTCACCATATTTCGTCTCACGCGGCACAAAGAAAAATGTAATAATAAAAATAATTATCAGAAAAACCTAAGATCTTGTGTGGGGCCATATTTTGGGTGTAAATGACTGCCAAAAAAATTTTAAGCCATTTCGACATAGGCGGAGTCGACGTGCTTCACAGAGGTATATAGAACCTTTCGTCGAACCATATCTATACACCTAGGTTCTCTAGGATTCTGAGGTCCATATGCTTTCTAGTGCCAGATTGGGCTAAAACTTTTTCTCAAGACTTCAAATGCCTTATGTGTAGCCACCACCCATGTTTGAGATTTTTCTGAGGTGGTTTGTACTTTTTCACTTTAATTGAATTTTTGCACGAATTCACCGATTAATTATCAATTGAACTGGGTCCACCCCCTAAATGATCTAGAATGGTGCCAACTTTGCCAAATGGGTATTGTGCCCTAGGAGACAAAATATTGTGGAGGTTGATGCAAAATTATATTGTTTTCAATATGTTAATTCACCGTATTTCGTCTTACGCGGGCACAAAGAAAATGTAATAATAAAAATAATTATAAGAAAAATCTAAGATCTTGTGTGGGGCCATATTTTGGGTGTAATGACTACCAAAAAAATTTCAAGCCATTTGACATAGGTGGAGTCGACGTGCCTTCACAGAGGGTATATAGAACCTTTTGTTCGAACCCTATCTATACACCTAGGTTCTCTAGGACTCTAAAGTCCATTTGTTTTCCAGTGCCGGATTAGTCTCAAACTTTTTTCTCAAGACTACTACAATGCCCTGTGTGTAGCCACCACCAAGTTTGAGATTTTTCTGAGGTGGTTTGGTACTTTTTTAACTTAATTGAATTTTCGCCCGAACTCACCGATTAATTATACAATGATTAATGAAGAACCTAAATATTTACGTTACAATTACGTGAAAACTAATTTCCTGTCGAAAACCAATAAATTTAATAATTTCAATTAAAGTCTACATTTTTGCATTAACAAAAATAGTGAGTATTAGTTGCATTATGTTCAACATTTATAATAAAAAACACAATAGTTTAGGTCACATATTTTTTTATGTGCAGTAAATGAAAATAAAGTTTATTACTTTTTCTAAAAAAATTTATGCCTAGTATTGAATTTACTGCGCAATAATAAGACTTAAACATTTTAATACAAAACATATATAAAATAAACTGATTTGCTTAAAAGTTGGCGGGAAATGAAAATCTAGCCCACCTTTAGTCCCGGCTCCTGCCACCAGCTGGGACTAAAGGTGGGCTGCATTTGGTGGCCCACCAAAAATCCTTTAGTCTCGGTTCCTTCCAATAGCCGAGACTAAAGGTCCCCCCATTAGTCCCGGCTGGTGGCAGGAGCCGGGACTAAAGGTGCTTTAGTCCCGGGCGGTGGATGGAGCTGGGACTAAAGGTCCCTCTCCTATATACCACCGCCTCCCTTCTCCCTTCCTCCTCATCAATCGTCTTCATCTTCATCACATCCCTAGAGCTCTGTCGCCGTCGATTCACCTCCTCAGCCTCCCCCGACGCCGCCTTCCTCACCAGAGGGCACCCCGAGGCTCGCCCACCTCACCGGAGTAGCCCTGACGCCGTGCCCCTCACCGAGGAGACTCGGCCACCCCCGACGCCCGCACGCGTGCCACGCCGCCACCGATTTCGCCTTCTCGGCCACCCCCCGACGCCGCCATTCCTCACAGGAGGGGCACCCCGACGCCCACCCACCTCACCGGAGTAGCCCCAACGCCCGCGCCCCTCAAGGAGGAGCCCCTGGCTGCCCCCGATGCCGCGGCGGCGCGCCCACACCACCGCCGATTTCGACTTTCCCAGGCCCCCCGGACCTGACGGCCGCGCCTTATTACCTCACCAGGGGCATCCTAACGCCCCCCACCCACACCTCGTCGGAGTAGCCCGATGACGCCGCGCTCCGGCCAAGAGGCACCCAGTGACCTTGATCCTAGCGCCAGCACAGATCCACCACCGCCACGTCGCACAACACTCCATTACTTCTATAAACCGCCCGGCTTATTGGTATATATCATATTATATATATTATATTTATTATATTTATGAATTATATTGAAAAAATGCTGTATTAATGTATATATGTATGAACTTATTATATGTATGAAATGTGTAATATATATATATCAATTAATGTATATATGTATGAAATTGTATATATATATCAATTAAATGTATATATGTATGAATTAATGCGTTGTATATTATATATATCAATTATTGGTATACTAAATACTTTTTCTTTATCTCATATCTCAAATTGAAGACTGTCGTTGGTTTGAAGGAAAAAAACCCTGGACACACACCATCTCAAAGCAGTCCAAGAGACAATAGGTGGATTTCTCAATGATCAGGTCTTAACTCCCCGGCGGGCGAGTTTTTACTATGACCCCAAATATGTGATGATGAAACCAAATTTCATATTGATCCAAAGAACATGTGATGATGAAAATGTACAATTAATGCAAACTTTACATGTGACGATGAAATGTAATATTATGTTTTAGTTTACTTTTACTTGTGTTGCTTGCGTGCATTGATCGAGCGAAACTTTACAGTACGCGCGCGTATACCGCATATTACTTTGCAGCGAATAATGCGTATTCGAAAACCAAATTAAAACAAAAAAGAATCATCAATGAAATAAGCAGGAAAAGAAAAAAAAGACCCTTTAGTCCCAGTTGGTAATACCAACCGGGAATAAAGGGGCCAGCCCCGACACTAGCGTGGCTACCTTTTTAGTCCTGATTGGTATCACCAACTAGGACTAAAGGTCCACTTCTATTTCCGGCTACTAACCCTTTATTCCCGAACTCCTATTCCCGGCTGCGTAACCGGGAATAAAGGGGGTTGGCAGCCGGGAATAGAAGCCCTTTTTTACTAGTGCCTTGACTGCTCACGCATTGCTGATCTAAGAGGGCAAAAGCAAGGCATATAGGGGTGCAATTAGTCTTCTCAAGGTTATGGAGGGTTGTCTAACAGCAATACACCTACAAGTTCTAATTTCTTAGCATGAATTACAAACACAACCGTATAATGCAAAGGATGATCGCAGTCACAGCGAAAATTGCAGATTCTGTACCCTTTTGTTTTCTATTCATATCTCACAAACTACTACTCCAATATGCACAAATTTTGGTGGGAATGTAGATCCATGAGTCTTCTAACTACTCACCAAAATTCAACTCAACCGGACACCGTTTGACCATCCAAACAACTCATCTACCAAAACTGCTGTGTTCTGAAATGGCAGCAAACCGAGCCGACAAGATATCTCTCAAATCTGATGTTTTACTCAACCAATACTCAAACCAACTTAAGACATTAAGGTCCTAAGCAAGGAATGAGATCACCAAGTTTGGGTCAATCCAACTTCGTTTGAGTCACTAATCACTGGCTTGAAGATAAACCGGTTTAGTGCCACAAAATCTAGACAGATTTCGTGTTCTCCCTTTGCTTTGCTTCACACGCTGAGGTGTGTGTTTTGCACTCTCTAACCTTTCTCATAGCAGTAGCAGCCTTTCCCTAGCTAAGGATGGAGGCTAGAGTTTTCCTCACATGCTTCTCTGGTAACACTTCAACCATCATTCTAGACACCAACTTGACTATGCACAAACATTGGACTTGTGGGCTGTTTTCGTAGGGCACAAAGCATTATTCCACATGTAGGGCATTCCTACAGAGACAAGGAACTGTTTCTGAATATTCTCTGGCACTTGGTCAAATAGAACCTTGAACAAATCCGTTTGTGGTACCTAGGGGCATAATGATGCTGATCGAAACTAGGCACATGCTTTCTCTAGTTCTTCACTTAGCTGATACAACATCTTGCATTGCTGAACGTCCTTGCTGTTTCTTTGCTTAACATCATTCTATGAGACATAGTCTTCATAGCTACCAATAAGTCACTACCTAGCTGGAGATTAACCTTACTATGGGTAACTAATCAGTTGTTTCTCAACACTCAAAGTTCCAAATTCTTACTCTTGACCACAACAATAATTGCAATCGAGGCACAAACAGACGGTCGCCATTGAGGTCTGTAGATAAGGAGTCACACTAGAGATGGTTGATCTCAACAGTATGACCATCATGCACCTACAGATCAAGAACTCAAACGGAAGGTTCATGAGCACCCAGTGACCTGTTACACCACATGATATCGCCATCCATTATCATTAGATTGATAACTTGTCCAACATTAAGGGTTGTGTACCTTTCTGATCCAACATGGATGACATAAGTTGCTCATCAGACGATCGATGTCATTATAGGGACAGTTAGGTAGAGTCACTTGTTTACCACCTCTTGCAGTCTATTAATATTTATGTCGATGACCAGTTCTTCAAAGGTTATCCTTTTAGTGACTTCAAAAGGAAGCTCTACTACTTTCGGTTTGATATATGGATCTTCGATAAGATATGGAGAGATAACCAAGGAAGAGCTCACGGGAAAATAACACATCGGTGCAGTTCGGCAATGGATCATGACTAGAAACCTCGATACCGGCGCGCACCCAGTAGCACAACCATGTGCCGACCGTCCACAAGGAGGCCCTAGGTTCCGTCGTGGCACCGTAGTTGCTACTCATAACACCATTACTGATCACACACCCAAAGTGAATTTTCAAGTTGCACAGATTGGGTCATAAGAATAGGCACCATGCAAAGGAGGGATAGCAAACAAGGTAGTCACAAGGTTAGGACTCAACAAGGAGGCAATCCGAAGGTCAAAACATAGCGCAAAAGAACATAGCCTAATCACCGAATGCTACTAAGCAGGGGACTTGTTGCCTAATTTCCATATACACCTCATGTCCACCAAAGTGATTACCAGATAAAGATTAACATGAGATTTGGTCTTGTCAAGCAACAACATGAGATCAAGACTAATAAACATCCAGAGACTTGAAAGAGTTGGAGACAAAATACATGAGATTCGAGGGACAGAGCCATTGCACTAACTAGGGATTCAGTTGATAAAGCAACGACATGATCTATGAGGAAAAGGTTCCAAAGCCAGGGCAGATAGCGATTAGCGTTGCACTAGCTCATCAGTAGGAGAAAGAGCAATGAGGTCCGACAAGGATTTTTGAGCAGGGTCCTCCCACACAGGAGCGGGACAACCACGACACATGCAAGCCTTCAAGGGAACTAAGCTTGGGCCTACGGTTCAAGCAAGGCATAGGTACACAAACGTTCAAGGGCTAGTGACCACGTCTACAGGCTCAGGCTCCCAAGAGAGAACCTAATTGGAGACGACAACCATGCAATTACATAACTTGAGCATTGTTCTAGGATAAAGCTATTCGACACTCATATGCTTATCGAGGACAAACGAGGTAACAACTATGGCACTAATTAGATAACAAGCATACATACCACATCATAGTTTCAAGCAAGCATTTGAGAGATTCAATCAAATTAGCTTAAGCACAAATACTAAGCACAAGGCTCACACACATAACAAGCATTTACCAGACAAGATTTATCTACAAGCTTGGCCCAAAACCAAAGCAAGCTAAAGCATCCACTTAGTATATGCACAGAAAACTGACAACAGTACAGTAGGCACATGTTTCAAGCATAACTAAAGTTGTAGGCATCAAACAAAGATAATCCTAGACTTCAGGTAAAGCTTATTAAGTTGTCTATTACTTTCTTATTATCATATTAAGATGATCCTATAGCGAACAAGACCAAACAAGACAAAGAAGACATCTCTGCCCAGATTTGGACAGATTCTGTCATTCCATTTTACAAGCTCATAACTGGAGATTTAGATCACCAAAATGAGTGTTATTAGACATTTTGGAAAGCTCAGAAAAACTACTATACCTCTTCTACTATTTCCAAGAAATAATTCTATATGCACACAGGTAAACAACCCAAATATTCAGATCTGTTTAGAACATTAGCAAAACCTAACAACAAACTTCTAAAATTCATAACTCCTAAACCATAAGGCCTGGGGTCTTGAAATTTTAGGACGAGCAAGATACGAAAGTTAGCTATGACTTTGGTATTCTCCATCACTATAGAAAACACCGTTATGACCACGAAAACATCACTACTATAGAACTTGCCTTTGTTCTACTTAACAATAGAGCACACAAACATGTTATTCTAGCAGCCAACGTCCCACAAGCAAAACAAAACTTGCCTTTGTTCTACTTAACAAGAGAGCACACAAACATGTTATTCTAGCAGCTCTAAACATTGTTACCTTAGACCAACAATAAATCAATTTTTGTCATAAGAATCACAAGTACTTAAGTGAGGCCTAAAGCATTTGCAAAAGCTTGTAAGAGCAACATACCCACCACATGGCTAAACTAGAGGACATTATAGGTTTAAGCATGTAACCACAATTATTTCTAGCAAGGCTAAGCACACACTTTTCTCAAGCACTTCCTATTCAAGCAACATGGAACAAGGCATTCTTGTTTAACTCCACACAAGGAAGATACTGCAACACATCGATCACAAGTTACTTAGTACTAGAACAAAGGGAGGGAAGCATATTTATGTACAAGCACAATCATGATGCATGCTCATCCTATTTGTCCTCACGAAATTGCTAGCCTAAGGTGGCAATCACGTTCTATGTCAGTGGCATAACACGTACTCTCTCGATATATAGCTAGTCGTCAGCTACATTCAATCTACGCATTCAAGGTTAGCGTACCTGTAGGCAAATTCATTGCAGCCCATCCCCACAAGAGATAAATAAGCGCACAATGAAAGCAGTAAACTAAGATACTCTCCATATATACATCCCCAGATATATATACTTTAGTATCCATAGCTGTCCGATAGATATACCCACAATTAAGTACCTTCATATATACATGTGTGTAACATGTAAATATTCTAGTAACCAAAGCTAACTCTCCCCTAGACCGACAGTTGGACGGTCATGCTCTCACAACTCACACTTACCTGGGCGTAGAGGCAATTGATCCATACATTACCATTCAGCGAATGGCATCCATACTATAGCACGCCGTATGGACGACGAAAGTAAAAACCCCCATGTTAGTACTTAGATAGCCACCTAATAGTCCTTAACTAGGCATAAAGGAGGATGTCGCTAGCATAGTTTTGCAAATAAGTTTTGACCAATTTGCCTGTAGCTAAAGTTTTAGTCAAAATAGGATTTTTAAAACCAAAACTTTGTTTTTAAAACTATGTACCTAATAGTATTATGCTTAATCTTGCTCTGATGCCAGCTATAACAGAACCACCCAATTTATACAAGATCAAGTATGGTTGTCCCCGCTAACACGTTGACACACACAAACTTTCACTCATATAAACCCGATAGTCCGCCGAGTGTCCTGAAAGACCTCGGTAAATCAACATCACAACCAAGATCGTGAGATTAAGCAAATACACATCACATACACAGGGTTGCAGCGGAAATAATATTACAAATGGGTTCACAATTAATAGTACAAGTTTGGGTTTCAAAACCGATTAGTGAAAACAACATAGCTTTCAAAAGATTACATTAATATATGTTCCAAATACATTGCTAGCATAAGTGACATCACCCGACAAAAGCATATAGATGAGAAGTAACTATAGAATCATCGAGCCCACTAGCGGTTAGCCACCAACTTCAACAGGCCAAGGACTTCACCTACAACATGGTGGGATAAACCCTGAGTACTCGAATGTACTCAGCTAGACTTACCCATCATATACCAGAAATAAAGTGACACCAAGGATTATGCGAGTCTTTAATAGTGGATCTAGCTAGACAACCTTTTTGCATAAACGCTTGAGTAACCATTAGCATTATTCACCTATACTAGCAGTGACTTTTAGCCATTACCTACCATTTATATTAGCACCTGTACTAATCAATCACTTAATTAAGTTGCAAACAATAATAACCATATCAGGTATTTCATGGCTCATTATCATTATCATCATCATCATTATCCTTTAACCATATCTTTAAATTTAGTGAATCTACGTTGCCGCTGCTCAGTCAAGTTCTCACTATCCAGGAGAGACGCGATTCGAATCGATTCCTATCCAGCTGGAGGGGTATTCCTAAACACAAACCATGCTTCCCTCATCAGGGTCGCAATCAAGTCACCTTTGGCACAACTCCGGAGTCGCGAGTCCGAATAGATCAGCATTCTCAGAGAACCACTCTGCCAAGGTTGATCAGGACTCTAACCTGCCTTGGGCTTATGCCAATGGCTCTCCGCACATCCTTACTACCTCCAGAATGTGCGCCACTGCTCGCGTTCCCGGCCTGAGTCGAGCTACTAGGCTTCGCGGCCAAAACAACTTATCTGGCCAGCTAAGTGTTAGGCTGCGTTCAACATGACATGAGGACGTATAGCGTATCGGTCCTTAAATGACACAGACGGGGATAGATTCACACCCAAGACCTCCATGCCATGTTGCTGCACTACTGTCATCCTGTCCGGTCTCTTTTCATTATTAACATATGGTTCTTTTTCATGATAGCAAATATAGCCAACCATGACCAGAGTTCATCCTACATCTCACAGGTGACAGGAAATCACCCGACTTCTACCGGTCTAAGCATAGCTAAGCATCATTCGATCCTACACTTAATTAGGATTCACAGGATTTTATCTAGACAAGGTAAGGATATAATGCAACAATTGGATCCAATCAATTCCTATACTTAATGCATCATCAACAATAAAAGATACTCAAGATATTTATAAAAACATGGGAGACTTAGAATGCTCTAGGGCTTGCCTGGGATCCAACACAAGGTTAGTGTTTGTTAGACGACACTCGCTTGGTGAGCATCTCCCGTCCTAGCACTTGTCCAGTCCTTCCACCTTCGGGATAGGTCAACCATACACCATCTTTGGGTTCGGCTCCAACATCACATCCTTCACATGGTTCATCTAGCGCACCTAGATGAGATGCAAGATGCAAGTGCATGAATATGAAGAATAGTAATACAAGATGCATCACATAAACATTCAAGACAAACAGAAGATTATGCAAGACATAGACACCAATAGCTATTTAACTAACATCACACAACTAACTATAGAGAGCAAGCACATCAAGCATGACGCAAGTTTAACAAGGTCACAAGTATCATAACTTGACCATCAACAAGGGCATAAGCCACACTTAGCAACACATGGTGCAAACAACCACAACTAGCATATGTCTATTTCTAGACTGGAAACAACAGCTTCATGTTTGGATCATAACTAGATTTATACAGATCCAATAGCCATGCAACAAGACATTCTGGAAAGCTTATGAAATTTTCTACAATTCATCTTTAATCATCTTAGCATGATTCTCAAGTTAAGTGGGTCGAAATTATATATTTACAGAAACTGGTCTAAACAAGACAGAGAGCAATCAATTCTGTAACCCAACTTTAAACAGCTGTAACTCTTAAACTACTTGGTCAAATGACACCGAATTTTAACAGACGCTAGATACATGAATTATCTACAACTTTTGTATAAACAAGTTTCACAGCAAAGCACATTATCATGAAGAACTATGCTAAGTTCCAAGATCTATCCATAAATCACATCGGCAAGAAAATAATTATTAACTTATGTTGCAAACACATAATTGGGCAAAACCAACTTTACCATCATTTCACACATGACTAAAGAACACCAGAAGGCATGGTGCTCACCTCTAAATAAATTTTCTTAAAGCATTTCTTAATTTATTTAGACATCAAGGTGTATTTTTGAACATATACCAAAAATGCACTATAAATTCTTCAAAAATTGCAGTAGCTCACATATCCTCTCAATAGTCTACTGTACAAATTTCATACCATTTGCATAAGTATAGCTACCTCTATGAAAAAGACAATTTGCTATTGCAAGAAATCATGTGAGAGCGAGATAAACCAATAACTCACTCATACTTCATCCAATACTCATGAATTTTTACCACACATCAACTATCACATGAGTAGCATGCCACAAAATTTTCACTTCATTTGGAGCCCTAGATCTGTAGTTATGGAAAATAACAAATTCAACTAGCATTACAACCTTACTGCACAAATCTATTTTTGTAGCTAAAACTTTAAACTAAAACATGTCATATTATAGATCTACTGCATAGACAATTTCACAAGAATTCCAAAAAGTCCTCATTTGCTATTTTATGAATTTCCTATGAATTCTTATGGATTTTCCAAATTTTAGCTAATTTCCTACAAATAGGTCCTTATCGACACTATTCATCTGAGTCTACAGGTTGTAGTTAGGCCCCTTCCCTTTGTCGAATTCTAGCATGGGGTCCCTGACGCGAACTTGAACAGAGGACGCCGGGGAATCAGTTGGTGGCGGCCGGAGAAGGGCCAGCGGCGGCGAGGGAATGGTGGGGAAGCACTAGGAGCCTGCGTGCACACGTAGGGATGCTTAGCTCGGCCTAAGGTGGCCTGTAGTGGCACGGCTACACACACACACGTGGGGCGGTGGAGGCGCAGCAGCGGCTGCCCGCTGGCAGCAACCTAGCGGCCCGGCGGAGGAGCGTATGAGGATGGGGAGAGGGCGGAGCAGCCCGTTGCTCACGTGGAGGAACACGAGGAAGCTCGAGGGCCAGGGAACGGCGGCGATGGCGAGCTCGGCTCGCCGGCCATGGTGGACACACGCTCTGGCGCGGAGTGGAGCGAGAGGAAGCGAGCGCGGAGTGGAGCTTTGGCCGGGATAGCATGTGGCAGCTTTGGCGCTCGGTTGGAGAAGCAAGGACGCAAGAGGGAGGTAGGCCACGCGGCAAGAAAGCTTAGCAATGGTGGCCATGTCCACGGACACGCGGCGTCCTTTGAGGCCTTTTACCGAGCTCGTGGCGGGCGACGGTATGGCTGACGTGGGGAGCCGATTTGGGCCGCTTTCGGGATGAATTTTGCAATGGGCCCAAAACGAAGTTTGCTCACCTAGGTCTGCTCTACATTTATTATTAAGGGTGCCAAGTCATTTGAGCAACAGATCAGCGGTTAATTAAGCCTTAATATGATAGTGTCAACATGTTGATAACGGTCACGGGAATTCGCTTTCGGAGGTCAAAACTCGGTCAAACTCAGTGCAACTTTTTGCATGCTCTTCTCCATAATATAACCTTCAACTTTTATTCTTGGACCAACTCAAGTTACTTAACGAATTTCAGACAACGCGAGACGCCAATGCTGATGTCAATGAAATTCCAGACTTAGAATATTTCCAAGCGCTGAAAACTGCAGTAAATTCAATCTTCTGACCTCTGTTTGACTTATTTCCAAGCTAATCTAGGTCTTAGTGTAAAAACAAAGTTTCTTCTACATAATATGAACTACAACTTTTATTTAAGGTCCAACATCAAAGCTTGCATAGAACCTATAGTTCTACTTTGACCAAAGTAGGATCACGATAAAGCTTAGATTATTCTTTTTGATCCGTTGGAGCATTTTCTTGGCATTTGCCCAACATGAACCTTTCATGACTTTTGCTGTAGAGTTCATCTAGAGTCATTTGGGCAAGGTTGTAAGGTTTGGTTGATGACTTACATTTCCATTCACTTAATAGTGCAATTCTAGCACTTAGTAAAGTCATTCCAATAAGGATATAACTTATCATTTCATGTGACCTTTTGATTCCAAACTTCATGAAACTTTTCCAATGACCCATATAGATAGGTATTGATGTGAGACACATGAAGATATTCCAATAACACTAGCCAAGCATATATCTTGAAAAGGGCCTATATGTAAAGCAAGGGTGCAATATCCGAGTTTAGGTTGGGGCTCATTTCAATAGGTTTGACCTTGACATCTTCATCATCACTTAATCTATCATGTTTGAGCTCAAACCCACTGCTTAACTAGTGACAAACACCTAGGGTGTTACATAGACCCTAAGGATGACTCCTAGCCGAGCCACCGGCTACACGCCCTTCTTCATGGTCTATAGTTCCAAGGTCGTCCTCCCAACCGACCTCGACTATGGAGCGCCAAGAATCAGAGCATATGATGAATAGGGAGCTAAGGCATCCTATGAAGATGCCATGGACTAACTAGATGAAGCTCGTGATGTCACCCTCCTCCGTTTGGCCAAGTACCACTAGGCACTACGATGGTACCACAGCCGACTAGTGTGGGAGGGCCTTCAGCTTCGGGGACCTGGTTCTCTGCCTCATGCAGAGCAACAAGGACCACCAAAGCTCTCCCCACCCTAGGAGGGGCCATATGTCATTGCAGAAGTACTTCGGCCAGGCGCCTACAAGTTGAAAACCATCGACAGTGAGGTCTTCACCAACGCCTGGAACATTGAGCAGCTATGTCATTTTTACCCTTAAATAAACGCATACTTTCTCTTATCAGTTTTGTCATCAAAATCCCTAATCTTTTGTGACATCCGACCCCTACAAGTGTGAGGGGTCGGACCTCACTCGAGGGCTGGTATGAGCACGTTTACCTTACAAAAACATTCTTTGTGTTATCTTGCAAACATTCTCTGTGTTTTTCCTCTCTTCTCATGGTAAGTCCTAAGGGCTAGGATTTTCGAGACAAGATCTGAGTATAACTGGTAGGACTGCAGGAAACCCATGCCCCAGTGGCTACAATCTCTTTGCTCACCAGCGTGATCAAAATTGACTCACCCGCACTTCGAGTCTTTTACGACCGTAACTATGGGAGAAGAGCTAAAAAGCTGTTTGCCATAACAAAATTTGAGAACATGTTCATTTTTGCACAAATTCATCGCTTACAAAGTGATTTCATTATGAAAAGTGACTGATGTATTTATGAATACATAAAACTATTCACACGGGGGCTCCCCCACAACTTATTCGATTATAGTTTCTGACCATTTCTACTCTAAGTACTACTACGATCGCCGCACCATGCTCTCTATCGGTATAGAAAGTGATCAACTAGTAAATATTTGTAGTTTTGCCGTACGTTGTGATCAGAGGTGGCCTAGCACTCTATGACACAGGGTTTATACTAGTTTAGGCAACATGCGCTATGTCCAGTTTGAGTCAGTCAGTGACTTTATTCCTGAGCCTAGGTGCTCGAAGTTTGCAGTGGGGTTACAAATGAGAAGGAGAAAAATGGGGTGTACAAGAGGTCCGGTCAGCTCTGGTCAGAAGGGCCAAGAGCGACAGGAGCTACGCTATGAGCTAAGTTTTCAAGCATGTGCTTGAGGTCCGAACCCAGCGATTCTGTGGTTGTGAGCTAGTGAACTTGATCGATGTTGATTAACTAAAAAGGGCTCTGTCTTTTGGGAGAGGGCATATCCCCTTTTATAGATGAAGGGGATGGCCTTACAAGTGAGAGAGAGAGTATGAATGCTTCTAGCCTTGTTGCCCATGCCGATGGGCACAGAATGATGGTAGGTGCCCACAACACTGTTGGATGTTAGATGCACATAGGAGGTTCCATCGTCCTTGTCTGGGTATGGCAGATCTCAGTACCTGCATACATTGTTGATGCCTAGAGGCATGTGAGGAGTTTCACCATGTGCACTCAGTATGGTGAATCTCGGCGCCCACAACACTATTGATGCCTAGAGGCATGCGGTGGAGCCTTACCGTATGGGAGTTTAATGGCGCCCATAATACTGTAGGGGAAATGTAGGCGCCTACAACACTCTTTGTGTTAGGGGGTTGCAGAGTACTGTTCCATGTAGGGTATGGTCCCTGGAACCATGGTTTGACTTGTGTGCCTTGCCCCGCTTTTCTCTGCACGTCTCCTAGTCCCTACCGAGCGGGGGTCCCTAGTCAATTGATCCTAGTCGGCTCTGATCACGCCAGTTGGAGAAGAGCGGTGCTGGGCGTATCCTCGGTTAGAGATTGTGGGGGTCAGAGTTAGAAGCGGTGTTTTTGGCTAGGTCTTTCAGTCGAAGAGGCCGTCTAGAGGTGGGCTGGCGATTGTATCGTGCACTCTGGTCGGAGAGGTGGGCTAGAGCCGAAAAACGGGTGCTATTCCTTCTCGGCCAGACCTTCTGGTCGAAGATTGGATCACTCCTCCGACCTGGTGCTCAGGTACTTGGGCCGGCCCATGAGTTGTGTGTTGTCTACTTGGGCCGAGCCTTGGCGTGGAAGTCGGTCCCCAAGGGACCCTAGGTTTATGAACCCAATAGGAGCCCCCGAGCCCCCAGATGATTCGAGCAGAATCATCTGGGGGATTTTTGTCTTGATGGCGGGTGCGTGCGAGCGCACTCGTGGGTGTAGCCCCTGAGCCCTCGAGCGGTTCAGGCAGAACTGTCTGGGGGGTTTTCTATGTTGTCAGTGGGGGAGGTTTTCATCGGTGGGTGTGCGCGAGCGCACCTGTGGGTGTAGCCCCCGAGCCCCCAGGTAGTTCGAGCAGAACCATTTGGGGGGTGTTTGTTTAGCGGGCATGTGTTTGTGTTTTTAGTTGGGATAGAGTTTTGTTAACCAAGGTGTCGTTTGTGCAGCCGAGGTGGTTAGGCATGGGGATTGATTTGAGATGGAGCTTGCGGATCCTAGCATCGGTGCGCGCTGTGGGATCGGGCGAGGTAGTTAGTCAAGGGATTGGACGAGATGGAGCTCACTAATCCTAGCATCGATGCATGCTGTGAGATCGGGCGAGGAAGTTAGTCAAGGGATTTGAACAAGATAGAGCTCACTGATCCTGGCATCGATGCACGCCGTGGGATCGGGCGAGGAAGTTAGTCAAGGGATTTGGACAAGACGGAGCTCACTGATCCTGGTGTCGATGCGCACCATGAGATTGGGTTAGTTAGAGTCATGGAGTGCAGTCAGATCATAGCCGGATGGGGTGAGATCGGGGTCATAGACCCAGGTGTTTTTGGAGCGCAGTCAGAGCGTAGCCGGATGGGGCTAGATCGGGGTTGCAGACCTAGGTGTTTGTAGCACAGTCTGAGGGTAGCCGGATGGGGTGAGATCAGGGTCATAGACCCTGGTGTTTCGAGTGTAGTCGAAAGGGGCAAGTTTGGGGTCATAGACCTAGGCTTTTTGTGTCTTGAGCCCCCGAGCCTTGCTGGGCCTTAGTAGGGGTCGGTGTGAGCTATGTGCGTTACCCCATCCTCGGTTCCTCACAACCAGAGGGGCTGAGTTTTGTTGCTTATCCCGATCGCTCAGGCTCGAGTGACACGCTCAGTGAGTTCGCTAATGGGTATGATCGAGCGAAATCTATGTCTGTCGTTCGTGATGTGGTCAGCATAGCCCTCTTGTGACATTCCACTGCTCCTTTACCTACAACTCGGCAGATGCCTCGGTCATTCTAGAGACCAACCCGGGTGGCCTAACGGCCTTCCCTCGATGGAGATTCTATGGGCTTGGTGAGAGGTTTAGGATCAAACAAGAAGGTTGAGATGACTCGGTCTACCAGACTGGGCGAGGGCCACATGGGGCTCATCTATGTTTTCTCCCCTGGCTCTATTGTTGCTCATGTCGAATGAGGCAACTACCATTTTGTGATGCAACACAGAGCATTGTGGTGCATTTCACTGCACGTGCGATGCTTAGTTCCTGAGCCCCTGGGCGGTTCAGGGCCCGAATAGTCTAGGAGGCATGGGTGTATGGAATAAATGCGCGTATGGATGTATGAAATGATTATAAAGAAAATGGAGGGGGTTGGTAGTGTTCACCTTGATGACTTGAGTGACGCGGTTTGGAGAGCTCCAGTCGAAAATGTCCAACCAGGACCCGTGCTCATCGTTTGTGACAGAGTCGACATGGCCTATATGGGGCGTCCCTTTCCTCCTTACCTGTCTCTCGGCATTTATCCTGAGCGATTCGATCAACTTAGGGGCCCCTATGGTCTCTCCCGGCGGAGATCCTATTTTTGGGTTTTTCTAGGTCTATCATAGGGAAGTGGAGAGTCGCCCGCTTGTGGTGGCGCTTTGGTTCTTGTGCCCAGCGTGCGGTGGTGGTTGGTCGTGTGGTAGTGGTGGGCCATGGCCAGGCCACGTCCCATCCGATTAGGAGCCATTCCATCGAGCAGGGCACGTCTCATCAGTTAGGGCGCGTCTTATCGGTCAGGGTGCGTCTCATCGGCATTAAATGGGAAAGAGAGAGAGAGTTTTTCGCTGCGCCATTTGCCTTCCCCGATCAGCACGCCCTTCCCTAACTGTTGTTCCCTTTTCCTTAAGTTGGAGAAGGGAGAGGATTTTTGCCCCGTTCATTTGCCTGTTCCTCATCTGCCACCTCCTTTCCTCTTCCTTCTTACCGTGAGCGTTCCTAAGAGCCACGGTGGTTTCTTGGAAAGAAAGGGGAGAGAGCGAGGGAGAAGAGAAGAACTCACCAATCCTTTTGCGATCCTAGAGTGAAATGTCGGACTGGAGGTCATCCACCGTGAGGGAGTTGGTGTTGAAGGCCTTCGTTGCGAAGGGGTTCCTACCGCCGAAGGAGGTGGTGCACTAGAGGGTTCCTAGGAGGGAGGAGTTCCCGCAACCTTGGCCTAGCGAGGTGGTGTCCTTTCTTACCTTCCATGAGCACGAGTTAGGGTACCCTATGCACTGGTTCCTGCGTGGGCTCCTCAATGAGTGGGGTCTAGAGCTATAGCACCTTAATCCAACGGGGGTGCTGCACATCACCGGCTTCATCACCATCTATGAGGCTTTCCTTGGGATGGAGCCGCACAAAGATTTCTTCTGATGGCTGTTCTTTGGGAGAGCCTTGATGGTGGGGAATCCGGTAGAGATTGCGCCGGTGGGGGGTTTCACCTTGTAGAGGAAACTGAGCATGGGAGGCTCGTATCCTGTGTACCTCCCCTGTGACTCCAATCAGGGGTGGCATGGGGAGTGGTTTTACATTAGGAATCCAGTGGAGGCGCCGTTCTCGGTGTTCACCGGCAAGAGGCCGGAGAAGTAGGAAAGTTGGTCGTGGGGTTGTGCTCGTAAGGAGAGGAAGAAGGTGGAGGTCATCGAGGAGGAGCTCCAGAAGCTTGTGCGGCATGGTCTTGATGGGGTGCAGGTGTTCCACACCCTCTACCACCACTAGGTTGCGCCGTTGGTGGAGAGGACACAACCGATGTGGTTGTACAGTGGCCTGTCGGACCTAGACCACGCGTCGCCGAAGGATCTACTAGACGACAAGGTCTGGAGTCACCTTGGCTGGGTGCTGCAGCTAAAGCCCAAAGAGAGGGTCAAAGGGAAGCCCGCACCTTTCAATTCCATAATCGTGTCTAGACTGGTATGCTCCCTTCTCTTTAGTCCATACTTCTTCCTCTGCTTTTCCTATTTTTTGATTTGGAGCCACACATTCCCTAGGTGCTTAGAGTTTACAAATCCTGGCCACACCTTCCCAAGGGTCTGGAGGGCATGGTTCGGTAGGCCACTCAGAAGGAGGCATCAGACGCCAGGAAGAAGAAGGCCGAGGTGGCTCATCGGAAGTACAAGAAGGAGAAGGAGGTTGCCCAACGCATGAAGGCTGGGGAGAGAAAGAGCGATGTCGAGTCCGAGCTTGAGTCAGAGGATCCCACGGACACAGACGACATGGTTTTCTCCGAGGAGGAGGAAAGTCGGGAGGTCGTTGTGACCTCGGCGGAGTGTCGCGACCCTATGGCGATGTCCACCGGTGATGAGTAGGAGACCGCACGGCGTGCGGTGTTTCCTATGCCGAGGAAGTGTGCGGCGAGCGTGGACACCATCGATGAACGGGAGGCAAGGCAGATGTGGTCACCGCGCCCTTTAGTGGCATCGCTGGTCCCATCACCGGCTGCTGCGGATGAGGCCGAGCAGGCCGGGCAGTCCGGGGAGCGGACTGGCACCCGTGTGTCGCTGGGACTAGTGCCAGCGCATGGCTTGCAGCCGGGGGATGCCCCGCCTACCATGGATGCGGTCGAGCAAGCTGGGCAGTCTGACGAGCGAACTGGCACCCGTGCATCGCGTGAGTCACAGCCAGAGGATGCCCCGCCCACTGCTTCGATTGAGAAGTCCTAAGCCGAGGGTCGTAGCGACCCATAGGCCGGGCAGGAGCCGGTTGGGATGACTCCACCCCTGACCAAAGTGAGGTGGCAAGGGTCGTAGCCCAAGAGCGGCCCATGCCCTGTAGGCCCATCGACCTTGGGTCTTGCCTTTAGAGTCATACCGCTCACCTCCCGGTACGTTTTCCTTTGTTTCTTTTCAATCTTTTGCTATTGAGTCTTTTTGGAGTGTGACTTACCTACACCCTCTGTCAGTGGCCGGGTGATGATGGGGTTGAGCATCGCCCCAACTCCCATGCAAGAGGCATGGAGGCCCACCCTGCAGTGTGTCACGGCAAGTGGTGGGGGAACAGGGTGGTGACGGCGAGCCCTTCCCTTCCGGGGGTGGTTGCTGCTACAGTGACGGCGGCAGTGGCGGCAATTCTGGTGCCGACGGTAGAGGTCGCGTCGAAGGTAACCCTTGCGGCCCCTCCTCTATCAGCTACAGTGGAAGAGGAGAGGGCGACTGAGCTCCCTGCCTCGCTGGGTGGAGGGCTGCACAGCTCACCCTCGTGGTCAGAGTAGAAGGCGCTAGGGGGAGATGTGGCTGGGGCGGAGGTGGAATGCCTAGTGGCGGCCCGCACAACCGAGGTGGTGGACATCTCATTCGACAACGAGACTGATGACATGGTGGAGCTACCGGTGTCATCACGGGAGCTGGCGGTGGTTCCATTAGAGGCTGGGCCCTCTAGCGAGCTACTAGAGGGTGACTTGGAGTGGCCCTACCCCGAGGACCCAGCAAAGGTGCGGTTCATCCTTTGGGATTTGTAGGAGCGTCAGCTCTAGGACATCCTTAGGGAGCAAGGACATGCCGCAGTGTCCGAACTCGCCAACCTATCCACAAAGCTCGGAGACACCCAGGAGCAGGTTAGGTCCGCCCAACAGTTAGTCGAGGTCGACCTATAGCTTGTCGCGGAGGTGAGTTTCCCGTACTTGTCCTTGACCTTTGCATCTTTTGTTGGTTGCCTTAGCATGCTTGTTTTTCATAGAGTCTGAAGGGGATGTCGTCCTGCAAGTCCCACTTCCTCTGAATGGAGCACGCCTAGGTGGCTGAGCTTGAGTGTTAGCTAGAGTCCACTCGCCGTGAGTCTCAGGATCAGGCGGCTAAGGCGACCGCAGCACAAACGGAGGGGCAGCGTGTAGTAGAGTGGGCGACCACCGCCGAGCGAGGGCTCAAGGCGGCGAAGGCCCATCAGGCGGAGACTAAGGTGGGATTGTGGATGTCCCTGGAGGAGACCGAGGTGGTGCTCTAGAAATCCCTGGAGACCCTTGAGTCGGAGCAAAGCGCCTTGGCATCAGAGCGGACTGCCCTAGAGTCGGCATAGAAGGCCCTGGAGGTGGAGCAGAGGGCCCTAGATGTGGTGCGGAAGGCCCGGTCAAAGGTAGATTGGGAAGTGCTCATGCTTCGGGGCTAGGTGATGGGGATGGAGGAGGCGAGCGCCCAGCTGCGTGAGCAAGTGGCCTGACAAAGCGGGGGAACTCTCCATCCTTGAGAACTTCTGCGTCGGTGCATACCTTTTCTATTTCTCGTCATGTTGGTTTCTTCCTTCAACCTATTTCTGAGCTTGTCGCCCTTCTTTTAGAGCTGGGTGGAAAGGTGAAGTCGCTAGAGCAAGACCTAGAGACGGTCAAGGTGACTTTCAGCCGGAATGCAGAGGAGTTGGCCAAATCCTGTGAGGAGCGACATGCTCTCGAGGGGGAACTTGACCAGATCCATAATGTGGCCCAACTTGTCGTCTTGGAGGTCTTTGGGTTGGTGCCAAGTACTAGCATGCCTGCTGTTTAGCTCGTGGAGGTTCCGGATGTGGTCTAGGACCTTATCACAAGTGGCCTATTCTATGGAGCGTCGGTGGTGTTGACTTCGGTGGTGAAGCACCACCCGAACCTAGACTTCGCTACTATCTGCAGTGGATATGCTAAAGGCTTGAGCATGGAGGACATCCAATCGATCGAGGTGAGCTTACTGCCGCACGCAAGGTTGGTGGCAGATCAAGTCTCTGCTTAGTGGGTGATGGACGTCCAATGTGAAGACATGGCCAAGAGCATGCATGGGGAGGACGTTGCCTAGCCTATGAATGGCATGGAGCCTGGGTCGGGGGTGGACGTCGCCCTAGCTTTGACCGAGCCAAATGTCGTGCCGCCAAGAAGTGAGCCGCTCGTGCCTTCGTCGATCGCACCGACAGCAGATGCCACCGATCCAGCTCAATAGCTTGTAAAGTATGAGTAGTTTAGTAAAACATAAAAAGTTTAAGTTCATGGGGAAGCCCCCGTGTAAATGTTCTAGTGTACTTAATGACTACAGTCGGTTTTGTTTTCTGTGATGGAGTTACTCTGTTTGGGGAAGCTTGTTTCCTTTCATTCCTTAGCTTTCCCTTAGCATAATTTTGTTTTTAATTCTTTCTTTCTCGTACCTACCCATTTGTCTTGTAGGCTGCAACCTTGGGAGCCTGGGGCGTGGCTTGTGAGGCTCAGCTACTTGTAACCGTAGGGAAAGGTGGGGTGCGATCGGTCGGAATGTTTTAAAGCAAAGCTATGTAAGGCAAAATAAAGGAACGAACTACCCTTTTGATTGGGTCAGAAGGAAATTCACCATATGATAGTAAACAAAATAGAGAGGTAGTAGTGCCCCCTAGTGGAGCCCCCGAGCGCCCTAGGCCAAAAAAGTGTTTGGGTCAGGTTGCTTTTATAAGAGCATACGCTAAGTAAACAATGGTAAGACTAAAACTTAGGGGAAAACAACATAGATGTTCCAAGCATTTGGAGAGAAGGGCGTCGTTGTTGTCCTTCGGTCGGTAGGCATCTGGTCAGATCACTTCATCCTTCAGTCATCTAGATCCTTGCCTGCTACACCCCCTTTCTTGGTCGCTGCTTCTTCGCCTTTTTCTTCCTTTGGTCTGCTAGCAAGCCATAAAGGGTGCTTGAGGAGCTAGTAGTCCTTGTAGAGGTGTTTGATGGGGTAGTGCATGGGCTCTCCATGAGCTCATGGAAGTGGCTCGGAGGGTCCTACTGGGGCTGCGTGCCCGCGTGATCAGTCGTGGTGACCAACACGGAGTTGGCCGGTCGGCTATGATTCTTTCTGTTCTTTTTCCCCCTCTGCGTGGAGGGGCCCTTCTCCTGATCCTAGCGCTTGGCCTTGCCCTTGCCCTGGCCTCTATTGGAGCACGGTGGGAGCGGCGCTTGTTGGAGGTTTCAGACAAAGGTCCGCGGTCTTGGGCCATTAGGGCTAGGACTCCGGTCACTACTGCATGTGTCTCGGTTTGGCCCAAGCCACGTGTAGGCAGGCGGTTGGTGTGGAGTGGTCGTCAAGTCAAGGTGAGGTGCCAATGCGACCTCCTGTGCCGCGCTCGGCGGTCATGGTGGTGATTGGGTAGAGCGACCCATCTGCTGCGTCCCCATTCCCCTGGTGGGGAGTGAGGCCGTGAGTCGTCGTTGCAAGACGGAGGTCTCCGCTTGTTACACGGCTATGGTCTCCACTAGTGCCTAGAGGTTCTGGTGGATCACCTATTCATGAGGGTCGTTTGGCTCGGACAGGCCACGTAGAAGCATCACTGCAGTGGTGATGTTCTGACTAGGCCAAGCGAACTATGGGGGATCATTCCCCCTATCCATGGTGTTGCGCTAGGCCTGACAGGCGCGACCTCGGGTGCTGCTCGCTGGTCTATGCATACAGGGCGTAGTGTGGTGCGCCAAGCGTGTTGGTGTAGTCGGTGGCTGATGTAGCCATTGTTGCCGTAGTGCCTCGTCGTGTTCCCATGTCGGCTTGGGGGTCTCCGTACGAGAGTCCAGCAAGGTGTGAGTCTATGAGGACTCTGCTTCCACTGGTGGGTGTCCCAAAGCATCCACCATGGCGCACTCCCAGGACAGACGGTGGCTAGGCACCATGTCGCTGATGCTGGAGCCGTCACTCTCACCATCATCATCCATGAGGTCAGGGAAACAGGTGGGAGCATAGCTCGCCATTCCCACAAATTCGGATGCGAGAGAGGGTGACACTAGCATCCTACGGAGCCCCCGGGCGCATGTGTCCATGGAGGACACAAGGTCGTAGGGGAACCGGTCATATGGCGGTCACGTTGGGGACAACGGGGTTCCTCTAGGTAATCAACGGAAGATAGAGAATAGTAAGTAAATAACAGCATGTACATTACTCACAGCGGGGTTTGATCAAAGAGTTTGCTTGGAAAGAAGCGCAGATGCCGCGTCGTCAAAGTTGTGCGTCCCAGAGTCGATGGAGGGCACCCCTCCGATAGGTGCCGGGATGTGAGCCTCCTCACGGAGGTGTAGTACGTCGAGCCGGTCAGCGACAAAGTCTAGGCTTCCAAAGAGGAAGGCCTAGGATGGCTCAAGGATGGGTGGAGCCCACATCCCAATAGGTGAGAGTGTGGGAAACTCCAGTGAGCCGACGCGAATTGTATCGCCCAAGCCCGCCATGGCGAGGGTGGTAGAAAAGTGGGCCATCCGATGAACGTACAGCGTCATCCCACGGATGGTGCCAACTGTTGGTATAGAAAGTGACCAACTAGTAAATATTTGTAGTTTTGCCATACGTTGTGATTGGAGGTGGCCTAGCACTCAATGACATAGGGTTTATACTGGTTCAGGCCACATGCCCTACGTCTAGATTGAGTCGGTCAGTGACTTTATTCCTGAGCCTAGGTGCTCGAAGTTTGCAGTGGGGTTACAAATGAGAAGGAGAAAGATGGGGTGTACAAGAGGTCCAGTCGGCTCTAGTCAGAAGGGCCGAGAGTGACAGGAGCTACGCTATGAGCTAAGTGTTTAAGCATGTGCTTGAGGTCCGAACCCGATGGTTCTATGGTTGTGAGCTAGTGAACTTGATCGATGTTGATTAACTAAAAAGGGCTCTGTCTTTTGGGAGAGGGCATATCCCCTTTTATAGATGAAGGGGATGGCCTTACAAGTGAGAGGGAGAGAGTACAAATGCTTCTAGCCTTGTTGCCCATGCCGATGGGAATAGAATGATGGTAGGCACCCACAACACTGTTGGATGTCAGATGCAAATGGGAGGTTCCATCGTCCTTGTCTGGGTATGGCAAATGTCGGTACCTACATACACCGTTGATGCCTAGAGGCATGTGAGGAGTTTCACCATGTGCACTCGGTATGGTGAATCCCAGCGTCCACAACACTATTGATGCCTAGAGGCATGCGGGGGAGCCTTACCGTATGGGAGTTTAATGATGCCCATAATACTATATGGGAAATGTAGGCGCCTACAACACTATTTGTGTTAGGGGGATTGCAGAGTACTGTTCCGTGTAGGGTATGGTCCCTGGTACCATGGTTTGACTTAAGCACCTCGCCCTGCTTTTCTCTGCACGTCTCCTAGTCCCTACCGAGCGGGCGTCCCCGGTCGATTGATCCCAGTCGACTTTGATCGCGCCAGTTGGAGAAGAGCAGTCAGCAGGGGCTAGGTGTATCCCTAGTCGAAGAGTGTGGGGTTGGAGTCAGAAGCGGTGTTTTTGGCCAGGCCTTTCGGTCGAAGAGGCCATCCGGAGGCGGGCTGGCTCTCGGATCGAGTGCTTCGGTCGGAGAGGTGGGCTAGAGCCAGAAAACGGGTGTTGTTCCTTCTCAGCCTGACCTTCCAATCAGAGATTGGATCACTCCTCCGGCCTAGTGATCAGGTACTTAGGCCAGCCCATGAGTTGCGTGCTATCTGCTTGGGCCGAGCCTTGGCGTGGAAGCCGGTCCCCGAGGGACCCTGGGTTTATGAACCCAACACTCTCCATCGGCAACATTCTTCCGCTCTGAGGGATCCCTGAGGGTGCCGTCGTCTGCAACATCGAGCACCACATCGGTGACCATAGAACCTTCACTGGGGCATCCAAGGACTATGCCATCATGATTAGCCACAGCCCTAACAACGGCACCTAGACGAGGGGCGCTTCCCGCCAAAGAAAGGCCGCCATGGCTGATGGATGACTCTGACATCTCATCAAGCTTCATGAACTAGCCGATCTAAGCGGCTGCAAGGGTGAAACCCCCCATCCATGGAGTCCTAGGCAGCTTCCCCACCGACAAGACTCACCCGGAGATGATTCGTCGGAAGAGCTTCCCGTATGGATCCATCCCGACGAAGGCCTCGCGGATGACTATAGAACCGACGATGCTCAGCACCCTCCAGTGTTCCTCCTCCTTCAGCAGAAGTGGCCCCTTCTTGGCAAAGGTGGTCAGCACCATCTCATCTATGTTGGATGACCTCTAGCTCAACATCGCACTCTAGATTCATGAGCAGGTCTGTGGGTTTTTCTCTCCCTGGCATTACCCTCTCTCACTTAGGAACCGCTGCAACGCACGAACACATTCAGTGAAAAGGAAGGAGAGGAGGTAGCAGCTCAAGAATAGGCGAGGGAATGGGGACGAGAACCTCCTCCCTCCCCCTATTTAGGGAAGAGACACAGCAGTTAAAGAAAGGTGAAAGGTTGGGACAAAAAACCCCCTCCCTTCCCCTATTCAATGCAGATGGGAAATTGATGCTGATGGGAATTCGAGCAGATGGGCCTTCACCAAAGGGACGCACCCTGCTCAATGAGACAGTGCCTAGTCAAATAGGACATGGCCCGAGCATGGCCTGCCACTACCACACGCCAAGCGTGAGAAACAAAGCACACCCGTATGCAGTCGACTCTCCGCTTCCCCAGGCTGGACCATGGAACAACCCAACGACAGAACCTCCATCAAGGGGGCCCAATGGGCCTCCTAGGTTGATCGGATGACCCAGGTAAAACTATGAATGAATGGCTGCTGAAAGATAAGCACCTCTATTTATTTACTTTGCGTGTTAATTTCATTACTGAGCCTCTGACCCCAGCAACGGCAGGGGCATGGACATCATTCGGGGGCTACTGAGATTGTCTACTTGTTTAGACATCCTCTTCACCTGACCCCTCCTTATGTTGAAAACTAGAGACACGGGGGTGCAGGTGTAAAACTTTGAGTAAAACTGGACGAACCGCTAGACCCTACGCCCCAGCGGCTACGATGTTTTTGTTCACCAGCATAATCGAATTCATAGTTCTCCGCACCCCAAGCTTTAGCATCCGCCTTCTCAAGAAGGGTTCGGAGGGGTCCGCCTGTAGAATCTCCTTCAAGGAGAAGCCATCAGGTCACCTAAGTCAATCGAATGGCTCGGATCACCACCGAGAGACAGAAACAAAAAACTACGATGCTCATGTAGGTCACTCTGGCCCTGTCACAAACGTCGGACCCGATCCCCGCACGGACATGTCTGGTAAGAGCTTCTTGTCGCTCATACCATCAAGGTAACATCACTGACCCCCACTTTCATTTCAATTAAATCATACATTAATCCCATACATCCAAATGTTGCATATGCAATTGCTGCATCTCAACGCTTCATGTCGCATCATGAAGCGGCACTCGCCTCATTCGATATGAGCGGCAACTGACCAAGGTTTGAAAGGTTGGCCCACAAAGGGGTTGAGGCCGCCTCACGTCAAATAGAGCTAGGGGAGAAAAACCAAAATGAGCCCCAATGGCCTTGCCTGACCCCGCTTAGAAGCGGACAAGGACATCTCGACCTTTCTCATTTGATTCTAACCTCAAGGCAAACCCATAGAATCTCCATCGAGGAGAGGCCAATGGGCCACCTGAGCCTATCAAACGGCTTGGGCATCTGCCGGGAGGTGGGTTAAGAAGTAGTGGAATGCCACATGAGGGCTCTGTCGACCCTGTCAGCGAATGACAGACCTAGATTCCACATGAACATGCCCATTAGCGAGCTCATTGAGCGCGATACTCGAGTCATCGAGGCAAGTGTCGTCAGCTTAGCCCCTCCAGTTGCGGAAATCGAGGATGGGGTGACGTGTGAAACATGGCCGACCCCTATCGGACCCTAAGGGGCTCAAAGGCTTGAGCCGCTTGATCCGAGATCGAGAGACCGAGGTTCGAAGGCTGGCCTATGAAGGGTCTGAGGCCGCCTCACATCAAACAAGAGCTAGGGGAGAAAATATAGATGAGCCTTAGCGGCCTTTGCCCAACCTGCATTGAGGTGAATAGGGTCATCTCAACCTTCTAGGTCAATCCAGCCTCTAGCTGAGCCCATAGAATCCCCATTGAGGGGGAATCTATTGGAAGGCAGGTCAAGGAGCAACAAAATGCCACCCGAGAGCTTTGCTGACCCTATCGCAAAGCAACAGGGTTGGATTCCATTTGAACATCCCCGTTAGCGAGCTCATCAAGCACGTCACTCGAGCCATTGAGGCAAGTGACGTTGCCTCAACCCCTCTAGTTGCGAAAACCACGGATGGGGCGACAGTCACAAAATGAGCCGACCCTTGACCGAATCCCTGCCACATGCGGGGCTCGAGGAAGGTTGGGCCCGCAATGAGACCAAACACACAGTCATGGAATGATCGTTAAAATCCTAAGTAAGGGGTACATGTGAATACAAGAGTAAGTTCGCTACCCTTGCTTTGGTCTCCAGTAACATCTAGCCCCAGCGACCGCAAGGGGTCGGATCTCACTCGAGGGGCTGATAAAGGTATAAATACCTCCTTTTTCAAAATAGTCATTGCGTTAGACCTCTTCCTCTCGTTAAGGTTAGCGGCAAGGCTTGTGGGAACAGATAAATGAGCATGCCTAGTAGGACTACAAAAAGCCCACACCCCGATGGCTATGGTAACTTTGCTCACCAGCATAATCAAAATTTCCCCTTATACACCTCGGGCCCAATGGTCTTAACGAACGGAAGGGTCAGATCGCATAAGCCTTTTTCTCGAATGCAAAAGGGAAGAAGGTAAGATCAAACGAACGAAACAAAATTATGAATCTATTTTCGAACACAAAAGTACTGACACTTGTCCACAGATTACAGAAAAATGTTTATCAGACTCATTCGACTAACTACTTCCTTGGGGGGAGAACTATGTCTTTCAGCCTATTCGTCAGGTTCCGTGCAATAGGAGTCACCGCCTTCTCAATCTCATCCAGCTCAGAGTTTTTGTAGCCAGGCGTGAAGCCGAGGCTCATTACCTCCAAGTTAATTTCCTAATCATAATGAGAGCGGGCAACAACAAAGGCTTGGGTGATCCCAGTGTGAAAAGCATTCTCCTCAAGCTGGCACACCCGTGCCATGATATCTACAGCACGGGCCACAAGTGAGCCGGTTTTCTCCGGTCGCGCCACCCCTAGGTCATCGAAAACCACCCCGACGGTAGCGCATAGGAGATCGAGCTCATCACTCTCAGCCTGAAGAATCCCTCGGACCTCAGCAAGCTCCATGCCTAGCCCGACCAAGATGCTCTCGGCCTCCAGCCTTCGGGCCACCGTGGCTCCAAGATCCGCCCGGAGGGAACTGACCCCCTAACACGCCTCATCGCGCTCTTGGATGGCCTGGTTACACTCCTTGTGGGCTGTGCCATGCTTCGAGCAGAGTCTTTCTGTAGTCTAGCACAGCTCATCTCGCTCCTGGCGTAGCTGGGCAATCACCTCGGCATCTAGATTTGCCCTCTGCTGCAGGACCATGGACCTTTCCTTGGCTTATAGCTTGAGATCCCGCTCCATCTCCAGCTCAGCTAGGAGGTCGACGGCCCATTGGTAGGCCTCAGCATCCTTCTAGAGCAGCTTGTCCTACTCCTTTTGAACCCTGGCGGCCGCCTCCTCGTCATGCTACACCCTCGCCGATAGATCCTAGAACATCCTATGGACCTCCTCCGCGTCCCGACGTGCCTCGGCTTCCCACTGCTGGGCGCTGACAAGCTAGGCGCTCACATCTCCACGCAACTAGGCCTCCTCGATGAGGCGATCCCATTCCACCTTCTGCTCATGGAGGAACCGGGATTTCTCCCGGCTACGAGCAATGAGGGACTGAAAAGAAGACCAGTGTCAAAAATACATGGAGAAAGAAGAAAGTGAGGGGGAAGATCAAGCGGATACCCGGCCAATGGGAATGATGGTGTCACACAGGATGCCCTAGGCCTGGTTTAGGACATCCATCATGGTCAAGATCCCTTCGTCAAGACTCTCTCGCTCTATGCTCTCGGTAGCATCATCAAGCGAGAAGAGAGTCGACGTTGGGTCTTGAGGATCCATCCACTGGAGCGGCGGCTCACCCCGCACGGGTGAGCGGCTGCCCCCTAACATCAGGGCCAAGGGTGACCCCCCACTAGTCCTCTTGACCACCGCCATGACTCCTAGGGACCCCCCGGCCGTATCCCCCTCCGTCTAGCCTGCCTCGGGCGCCATCGCCTAGGCCACCGATAGCAAGGATTGCGCCGCTCCCTCGGACACCACCATGGTTGTGTCCGGTGGCACCTGGCTTGTCACGGTCATGGCCACCTCCACTTGCGACGCTGGGGCCTCAGCTTGTGGCACCGTGCCCACCATGGAGGGCGCCACAAGCGCGAGCGGTGGCTCCGTCCGCTCCAACGTAGGTGGCAGAATCACCTCCGCCGCCATGTGCTCATTGACCCCTAAGGATGCTTCTTCAGCCCTGGCACCTGCTTGACCCGACGAGGGCATGGGCGCCACCGTAGGCGGCGCTTGACTGGCCAATGAGGCTGCAACATCAGCTCCGCTCCTACCCAAAACAGGAGCGACGTCGGGCGACAGCGCCCGTCTCGCCTGAAGAGCAATGCTCTTCTTGGGCACCAACACCAAAGAGCGGCCCTATCTTAAGACTCTACAAGAGTTAATAGGCATAGGTCACACTGAAAAATAGAAAAATAGAGGAATCGGTGACTTATTCAAGCGTTGTTGGGCGGTAGGAATGTTTTGGGGACGAACCCCTAGATTCTTGCTCCAACTCATCTAGGCAAGACCGTTTCGAGCCTGCCCCCTGCTCCTGGGCAGAGGGGCTCATCTCCCTTGCCTCTGAGGGCACGGCGGCAGAGCCACCCCTCTCTATCGGTGCCTTAGGCATGGCGGTAGATCCTCCCACCCCTATTAGCTCATGGGGCATGGCAGTGGAGCCGCCCTCCTCCACCGGCACCCTAGGTGCGGTGGCAGATCTGGCCGCTCCCACCGGTCCTGAGGATGGGCCGGTGGTTTGGCCCATCTCCACCGGTCGCACGGACTCACTTCCCCCTGCATGGAACGGGAAGGGTCCCTACGTGGATGAGGGGGTACCTGTCAGTGTATCCTCGCCCTCCAGGACATCCCACTCCACATCGGCAACTACCTCATCGTCATCGTCTTCGTCGTCTTTGCTGTCTGTCTCCTCTCCTCGCTACCGTGCCTGCTGTTTTTGCTATTTCTTCTTTCACTCAGACTCCTTTGTCTTCCTCTACCACTCGGCTATGGCGCGGTTGGCTGCCACCACAAACTTGTCCTTCGGCAGTGGAGCCAGGCAATCCATAAAGACAAGTTTCTTCGGCTGGTCCTGCTATCCCAATGTTAGCACCAAGGGGTTAAGAATTCATGTAAAAAGGAGGCATGGGGAAAGAGAACTTACAAAGTCGATGAACCCCGGTTCCAGCCACATTGGGGGATGCCCCGGCACCGGATACATGAAATCAAGGATGATGCCGGCGTTGTCCTTCGAAGGTTCCATCACCTCCTTGATGAGCTACACCACTTCGGAGGGGGGAGCGCTTCATCGACAAGCACCATCCCTTTGAGCGATGCTCCAGGCACCATCTGGTGTAGGGGAAGCACGAGCACCATTAGCGGCACCACCCTCCTCATGTGGTAGGTGCCGATGATCCCCGACCCATTCACGCCCCTCTAATTCAGAATTTGGAGGGCGGCGAGATGGTCCTTGATCTTCTTCTTATCTTTGTCTAGGACACCCCACTTCCATGACTCCAGACCTCTTCGATGATGCGCTCGGAGAACGCTAGCAAGGGGGCGGCAACGTCGTCCTTGACGTAAAACTAATGTGAATGCCACCCCTTGTTGGAGGTCGACAGACGCATCGATGGGTATTCGTTCACCCAGTTGTTGCGGAGATGAATGTCGGCACATCCCACCGGCATGCTCAGCTCTTGCTTCCCGACCCGCTTCTTCAAAAGGTTGACAGTGAAGAGATACCACCATAGGTCGAAGTGGGGACTAATCCCCAGGAACCCCTCACATAGGGCGACGAATGCCGCAATGTGCTGGACCCCATTGGGAGTAAGGTGCTACAACTCCACCTTGTAGTAATCGAACAGCCCCCGAAGGAACTTGTGGGCAGGTATGGCGAATCCCCACTCATGAAAGCGAGCGAAGGACACCACATAGCCTTTGGGTGGTGACAGCTCGTCCTCATTATCGGGTAGCCGCCACTCCTCGGCGGCGGTCAGCGAGCAAAGGAGGCCACGGTGAACGAGGCCCTCCAGGTGCTGAGGGGTGATGTCGAATATGCACTATGGCTCCATTAAGTGATTGCGAGGGGGTGAACGCAAGCTTGGCAATGGCTGTGATGCGGGTGCGGGAGGCTCAGGCGATTGGCGGTAGAGGTTGTAGATGCAAAGGTGAGGAGGCAAAGTACGAAACCCCAGGGGTGACCCCTTGGTTTTATAGGGGCGATGGATGTGAGGAGAGCAACTACCCACCTAGGTCTCTGAGCCTGCCATGATACACCATCATGTCACGTCGTGGGATATGCGCCCATGATCCCTATCCTTTCCCACCAAAATTGCACCGGACGTTTCGCCTTCCCGAGCAGACCAGGACTCTTTTCCCATAGAGGGGATACGGGTCAAAAAGCATTTCTCTGGACCGCCTAGGCCTAGGTGTTCAAGGGCTAGCCCAACAGTTTCGATGGCCATCCCAATGAGGGATGGGCCTGCGAGCGGCCAAAACTTAGGCGCATGAGCCTCAAGGGAGCCTCGATCCGCAATCGAGTCCCAGCTGGGCTAACCCTGGATGAATCCATGCGAATGGGATACCAGGGTTTCCTTTAAAAGCTATCCAGTTGTCAAAACACCAAATCTCATAGTCATACCTGCGAAGGGTCCGAAATACCCCCTGGGCGACTCGATCCAAATCACCTGGGGGCTCAGGGGCTACACCCTATGGGTGCGCTCGCACGCACCTTCTAGCGAATCAAAAATACCCCTAGGGCGATTCTATCCAAATCACCAGGGGGCTCAGGGGCTACACCCTATGGGTGCGCTCACGCGCACCCTCTAGCGAATCGAAATACCCCTGGGCAATTCTATCCAAATCCCTGGGGGCTCGGGGGCTACTGTGGGGGACCTAATACCGGGGTACCCAATGAGGTAGAGCTAATAACCATCGAACGTTGATGCTTCCGGTTAGACAAGAATGCTACTACACTTTATGCCTGAACTACGAAAGATTGGTTCCACCTTGCCCGACCCCCAAGGGTTAGACTCCACCTCGCCCGATGGCTGAGGGCTAGCTCCCCCTTGCCCAATGTCTGAGGGCTGGCCCCACCTCACCCAACGTCCGAGGGCAGGAACCGCCTCACCCAATGACTGAGGGTAGGCTCTACCTCGCTCGATGTCTGAGGGCTGGCTCTACCTTGCCCAACATCTAAGGGCTAGCTCCGCCTTGCCCGATGTTCGAGGGTAGGCCCCGCCTCGCTCGATGGCTGAGGGTAGGCCCCGCCTCACCCGACGGTTGAGGGCAGGCTCCCCCTTGCCTGGCGGCTGAGGGCAGGCTCTACCTCACCCGACGGTTGAGGGCTGCCTCCGCCTCACCCGATGACTGCACCCTACTCCTTCATAATGACGAGCACAGGGTAAGACAAAACATTCAAGTCAACCGCAGTACCGAGGACCATGCCCTACATGCCTACAAGAAGGTACTGTCAGGATACGACGGGACAGGCGCTTTAGGCCCTTCTATGCATGACAGAGCCCGAACAGTGTTGTAGGCACCGACTTTTGTCTTACAGTGTTGTGGGCGCCATCATCATCCCTTGGACATGGATCTTGACATAAGCATACGACAACCACTACAATCCAAGAAGGAACTCACATCATCAATAGTAATGAACGTATAGTCACTTCCCCGTCTACTCCCCATAGAGTCACGGCTCGGTGCCCTGACACACCGCACCGTCCGCTGGGGGAGGAGGGGACGTGACCACTCGCTAAAACAAGGCCAGAGCCTGGCCCTATCGGGATCAGCGAATGTGCTATCCCTAGCATGGTCTGCCATGTTAGCAGGGCAGGCTCAAGGAAAAAGGAAGACCCGGCGTCTTCGAAGGACTTTCTCTACCTCTGGTTTTTTTCTCTTTCTCCCATCTATAACCCCTACACCCCCTTGGTCTATAAAAGGGAGGGCAGGACACCCCACTAAGGAGATGGATCGATTCCACACACAGCACATACAACCGAGTAGCAACAGAGCTCTTGGCATCCTTTTGACCTTTCCATCAGAGACTTGGGACCTATCCCTCTCTCGACCATTTGTACCCCCTACTATGAACCTTTTTTGGTGCTGATAACACGAGCAGCAGCAGACTGGACGTAGGGACATTCTGCCCAAACCAGTATAAACCTTATGTCCTTTAGCACACCATCTGAGCCTAACACGCAACAAATATAAATTTACTAGTTGGTGTTTGTTCGAAACACCAACATGTACTTTCCTCTCTATCGATCAATGTCTCATATGCCTTGAAATGGTATAAGTGATTTAACAAGACCTTGCGTGGACTCGATCAAAATGTTTCATTTTGGTCGAATAATCCCAAGTAGTTAGTCTACAGCTCAACCAGCATTAAATACTAAAGACAACGAACGACAACTAAAGACATAAAGTCGGGTGTAGCACATTAAAAGACGGCCTTGAGCGCCACCCGAATCCTCTAATGAGTCAGGCATACTGCCCTGCACTATCATAGAGGGATCCACATCATGAATTATGGCCTCAGCAGGCTCTATGGCCTGTTGTTGAATCCGACTGTATAGCAAGGGATCTATGTCCACAGGTTTCCCTCAAATGAAGCTAATGTTCAGGTTAGTGTAGATGGTCCCAACGGTCAGTAGCGCCATGTGCGCCCCGGTGGATAAGCCATACTAGGCAATCTCCTCTAGGCACCCTAGGATTCCCCTCAGCTTGGAAGCCATCTCTGACAAAGAGGCAGGCCCTCCTGGCTGAGCATAGGCCACTTGGCAGGCAATGGGCCAGCCGCGACTACACTCCGAAGCTTGTCTTCAAGGGATGACACATGAGACACATACTTTGCCTGCATGTCTGAAAGAGTCCTAGTGTGCAGCAGCTCAGCCTTGGTAGCCATAACCTCTAGGTTCGTATATTCAGACTTACACTCAACAATTTCATTTTTAAGACGCCTCACCTTAGCCGACTCCGTTATTAACAGAAGTGTCAGTCGAAAACTCACATGCAATCGTAACATGATCCATCACCTACAAGAAGACATACCTCAGATCTGCTTTTGTAGCTTCTCTGTCTCCTCCTAAGCAAATGCTCGCTTCTACCTCTCCCTCTAGTACACGGAGCTTGAGGCACAAAGAGCAGCCTTCTCTCGTAGGGAAAATTGGTTCTATAGCATTGAAAGAACTCCGCTTCCATAAAATACTATTGAAAGATGTTCGCCATGTAAAATACCACTTTAAGACATCATTGGTACCTCTGTCTAGCATTTCCTCATGGTGGCACACTAACGTCGTGAAATCCACCTCGAGTCTAGATGTCTGAAAGAAAAACAAAAAGCTTGGTCCTGCTCCTCCCGGATTCGATGCGGAGTGCCAGAACCTGCTCATGCTCCTTCTTGCCGGTGGCGAAAGCTAGGTGGATTTCCAAAGTTTCGTCGCCAGGTAGCGCGAGGTGGCCGTGACCACGAGGAGCGTGGCAAGCGACTTGTCTCATCGTTTAGGTCGGCGTCCTCACGCTCGAAGTGGCCTACATGGTGGAGTTAGCCTGAGCAGTGAGCCAAGGTGTGCATAGGGAGGTAGCCTCGCTGCCGGCAGTGGAGGTCAAGCGAAAGTCGTCGCCACTTGCCAGGGGCATGCAAGATGGCCTCGAAGAGCATGGCAAACATGGGTGGCCTCACGTTCGAGGCTACCCATGCGGTGGCTTTGGCCTCCTTGGGCTCGGGGTGCATGCAGTGAGGCAGAGCTTGCGCCCATTGCGATGAGCACCAGCGCATTATTGGCATGGTCCAGGCCCTAACACTCCACCTCCACGACTCTCTCTTTTGTTCCATGGTCATTCTCTACTTCTCTGTAGTCCGTGAGTCCATCTCGGATCTCTGATGTCCTGTCTGATATCTTCAACTCACTAGAGAACGTAAGAGCTCGCAAGAACTGAGAAGATCATAGTGTGAGCAGTTCATTACGGCTCCACTAACATGAGCACCTGACTCTAATATCCTGAAAACTAGGACTCGATCACAATACATGATTACACAATGCTTGCGGACATGCTAACTAACTAAACTCAAACACCTGAAATTAAAGACTTGGACTGACCAAACTAACACCACAGCTAGGATTACATCCTTTACTGTCAGTTGGTAGACTGGCAGAGCTTTGCGCTAGGTGGCTTCATCATGCACTCGTGCGCCCCCATGTAGCCATGCTATGGAGCTCGCGCCGAGTGGCTGCATCGCTTGCACAGCAGGTGCTCGCTCCTAGAAAAGCCTACGCGCTGACGCCGGTTGTAACACCTCGGGTGTTTAAATATTAAAATCTGACATGTCATCATGAGCATTGCAGAGCATTTGGCATTTGGTGAAAACTTTGATATGCATTTACTAAAACAAGTTTACAATTGTGTAATGAGTGTTGAATTGTATTGTTTGACTCAAGTTCAAAGTTTGTCTGGGTTTTGAATTTTTCGAGAAAACCCCGCTTTTCAACATTTAAACCCTACCCTGAAAATCCATTTCAAAATCTAAGTATATTTTGGGGTTTGGCCCAAAAGCAAAAGTGTAGAGCTTGGCAAGTTAAGGAAAGTTTATCTTTGGAGTTTTTCAAGTTGTTTAGAAAAATTTCGAGTAATTCAAAAAGGCGTAATTCGTTAAATTTCCCTATTCTAATTCAAAAGTTCATTTCAAAATCTAGACCGAATTAGGAGATGGTTATAAAAGCAAAGTTGTAGAACTTTTGATTTTGAACAACTTTTGTTTTTGGAGATTTTTGAGTTGTTATGAAAATTTGAGAGTAATTTGTGAAATTTGGCGAATGGCATTTCTATAATTTGGATGAACAGTGTCCACCGCTGAAGCTACATGGCCGGCGATCTTCGGTTTGCTTCCAGGCGCGGTCGTGGCCGTCTTTGGTGTCATGCTGGCGTGGTGAAGGTCACAGCGCAACTTCCTTGAGCTTTCTGAGCCGTGTTATTTGGACCAAGGCGTCGTCGTCGTCGTTCTTTCCTCTCCTCTGTTTTCTCCCGCCGCCACCGCCATTCTCCGTTGAGCCCTCGTCGTCGAACCAGCGTCTGCGCCGTCGTAGCGATGCGTGTCCCAGCTTCACTAGTTCCTTGCGCACTCAACCAGCTAGCTCTAGTCGCTTGATTTCGCTGTGAACTCGCCGTTCATCGTTTTCTTCCTCGCGGCCGGCAGCACCACCGTGGTGTGCGCGTCGCCGTGGCCAGCGCGTTACGGTGAGCCTCTGCTATTTCTGACTCTTGCTTTAGCTTCGCCTCGATGCCGTGGTGCTTTGTGCCCAGTTGATTGACCATTTTCTCCACCACAGTCGCCGAAGCATCGCCGTCGTCGAAATTTGCTCCGCCGTGACCACTATGACCGTCGAACCGTGTCTCCGTTGCTTCTTAGGCTCGGCCAGCGACTCCAGTGTGTTCGGGGTGAGCTCCTGGTTCTACCCAAGTTGTTTGTTTCATCGTTACCGAGCTCCTATCGCCGGCGTAGCGCAGCCGCGCTGCCATGTCCGCCATGGCCGTCGTCATGCTCATGCGTCGCTGTAATTGGTCCCGATTGTGCCACCAATCGACGCGTAGGGGTGTAGGGGTCATTTCAGTACCTTGGTCGTCGCCGTTGAGCTCACAGTCGGCGAGTTTTCGCCGGTCAGCGCGCGTGTCGCCATGGTCAAAGCGTGAGGTAGAAGATGACAAGTGGGACCCGGTTGTGAGTGACTCAGCGTTCAAATGGATTTTTTCTATTTTCGGATTTAAATGAATAGTGTCTGTTTTTGTTATTTTTGTGTAGATTTATTTAAAGCTCCAAAAATTATGAAAATTTTTGTGTGACTTCTCTGTGATATATAGTATTTAAGAAAAATATGAAATAATGTTTTTCAGTAATTTTTGAATGTGATAAAAATTGCTCAATTTATTAATAAATGGATTTCCATGATTTTTCTAGGCTTATTTAATTGTCCAAAAATTATGAAATTTGTTTTGCCACTTACTTATCATGTAATGAACATTTACAAAAATTTTGAGCTCAATTAGAATAAGTTGATTTATTTCATAATTTTGAATTAAATAATTAATTCATAAAAGCAAATAGTAACCTTTGATAATTTAGGTTTTGTTTGAAATTTTGGATTGAGTGATGACATTGGGTCATTAATTGATAATGATCCTTGGCAATTGATGTATGTGTTACAAAAAAGATTTAGTTGTTGACTCGCAACTGTACCGCGAAGGAAAGTTGTATTCAAATTGTTAATTTTTGCATCCATCATCGAGCATCATGTTTCGTATTCCGCATCATGTTAAACATGGCATTGTTATTACGTGTAGTGAACGAAGGTGAACACGTGGTAGTTAATCAATTTGTTGAAGAGGTTAATCCGTCTGTTGAGGTCGGATCGAATACTTGTGAAACGTCGCAGGAACTGGATTTTTCCGTCAACGAAGGCAAGCCCCGGATGCATACAACCCTACCTTGAGTTTTATAAATTAATTTCGCTTTTGCTTTCCGTTACTGCATTAAGTGATTAGGAGTTAAGTAAGAGCCTAATTGGTGCATTACCACCCTTGTTATTTCATATTTACCTTATTACCAGTTCTAAACTCGTATATGCCTAGTTTTGCTTAGCTATGCATAGAACGATGAAAGTCGGGTGACTACCTGCCACCTGCAAGTAACAAATGGAACATTGGTTAATTATGTTAGCATGTGATATGGGAATGTGGAGTAATAAATCTAGACCGGGCGGACTCGGTGTGTGTGAGCCACAAGACATGGAGGTCTTGTGAGCGGGTTCTTTCCGCCTGTGTTGATTAAGGCACATCCGTTGTTGAATTGCATGAGGTGAGAATTTGTAGTACTAACCACATACTCCGGTAAGCCTGAACTTGGCAATTCTATTACGAGAATGGCTACTCGCGCATTGGGAGTGGAGAGATGGCGGGAATAGCATGTACCCATGTGGCATTAGGCTGGATTGGTGGAGTACTGTATTCTTGGGTGGCGCAGACCCGTTCTTGTTTTAGAGGATTCGAGCGTAGGTTGGTATATGTAGGTCAGGGACCTGCATATGTCGTGTGGTCTGGAATCCCCAGCTAGGTTGTTTAATCGGTTCGAATCGTCGTTGCTCCTCGATTATGGAGACTCAACTCACTATTCATCATCGTAGTATGAATAACTGCAACTTGAATAAGGCTTGTGAAGTTGTTGGATATGAAGTTTCATGATCTCAGTGCGGATCGTGTCAGCTTTATATATAATTCTTAAGAAGTTTTCTATATAAAGAATTTTGTTAAAAGAGCTTTTACGCAAAAGAACTTTGATCATTGTTAAAGCTATACCTTGAATCCCTGAGCCTACATTACTGAGTTTATCAGTTTATTTTTCGGTTAAGACTTGTTGAGTACTTTTGTACTAAGGGTTTGTTGACCCTTGTTGCAGGTGAGCCTCATGAGCAGATCTGTTTTGGATCGTGCTGCATGACTATCGTTCGTTCTGACGATGACAAGTAAATGTGTGATCCTTGGGCATGATGTTTATTTTGTGTGTTATGTATATGTTAATTATGCCACTCCACTACCACTATGGTTTGTAATAATTATTGAACTTAGTTTGTAAGGTTTGAAACAACTGGTTTGTAAACTATGTTATCGTAAGACTTTCGCTATTTTTACTCTGGTGCTGATATTTGAATAAATGTTGTAATACTGCAATGACTCTGTAACGTGATCCTGCTCGGAAATCATGGATGATTTGGGGTTCCCCGAGGACACCCGACAGACTTCTTAAGTTACCAGGAACATATGCATTGTTGTCAAAGGTCGTTGGACAGTGACAAGTGCATGTGGGTCCTACAATTTAGGAGGTTCTGCCACAGAATGGTATCAGAGCGATCGTTACAAGGTTTTTGTTGTATTGTTTTACAAAAACTTCAAAATGATTTGGGATAACTAAATTTAACTTGATAATTGGGTCCAAATTGCTTCTGCCTTATCTTGTTTCTTTCTCACCATTCCATATTTGATTAAAAAGGTTTTGTGTGGTGGAGTAGTAATATTACTATACCCTATATAAAAATAAATGTTGTTTATGTGCATTATAAACTTTGATGTTTTTGTTCGTAAGAACGATTCATGCATCATGAATAATTCACTCGTTACTTCCTTCACCTCTAAGTCTGGAGTTGAGTAGTGAGTCTGGTTTGAGGAATATAATCCATCTTAGCTACTTTTTAGATTTTAATCAAATGGTCTCACTTGGATTAATTGGCTTCCTACAGTATGGCTCGTGCTAAGATGACGCCCCGTAAGTCCACCGGACCCAAAGGAGTTCCTCGTCACCAACTTGCCCCTAGAAATGATGGTGCTAGCAGTAGCAGTACTAGGCCTGATCCCCAGGTAGAGATACTAAGGGTTTCTATAGAGTTAGCACAATCTACTAGAGATAGGGCTTTGAATGTTATATAAATATGAGAATTACAGGGTCAATTGAGGCGTCTCACTACCACACACAGGAACTGCGAACGTATGTTGGTTCGTACGGTGGAGGGACGAAATGAAGCTTGGCAGAGGGAAAATGTAGCTAGAGCTAGAACTCATGAGCTAGAATTTTATGTAGAAGATTTAGAAGAACATAATACTTATCTACATGAGGAAGTTCATAGGCTTAGCAATCTACTAAATCCGAATCATGAGCCTCAAGCTGATGCCATGGACCCCGGTGTCATCCTTGCCGATGATGATGAATCGGGAGAGGAAGAGGAAGAAGATCCTAAAGAATTAGTAATGATCGATGAAAGTGATGATGAAGGCGGTAATAATTCCGAAATGGATACCGAGCCTGAAGTTTGAAGTAAATGAGGAAAGGAGTAGAGTTGTATAATAGTAGCTCTAGTTAAGTTATGTAGTTCTGTTTTCATACTCGTGGGTTTGTTTGTACATTAGTAAACTCTATGTAATGTGTCTAGAGTAAGCTTTGGTACAATTCAATAAAGATATGTGAATAAAGTTTGGTTTGTTATGAGCAGATGCGTCGTACGTGGGGTTCGTTTATTCCGGGAACTTCACAAGATGAGGACGGTATTCCAGATCTGCCCCCAGTTCCAACAAATTTAGCTGATGCTATAACCGCACTTGTCAATGTGACGGCTAAAAATTCTCGTTTACTTCATGAGATGGCTCAGAGTAATCAGAATCAGATGCACGGAAACCGTGGACGCCACCATAATAGACAGGAGGCTACATATGTTGATTTCACAGACACAAGACCCCCGGTGTTCACCAAGGCAGATGAACCATTGGAGGTTGATGACTAGCTTCGAACCATAGAGCAGAAATTTGACCTTATTCCATGCACGGAATATCAGAAACCTGCGTTTGCCGCCCAGCAACTTAGAGGAGCAGCAAGTGCTTGGTGGGCAAACTTAGTGGCTATGCAACCAGCTGGCATTCCAATAACTTGGACTGAGTTCTGTACTGCCTTTAGAGCCCATTATATCCCTGAAGGAGTGATGGCAATGAAGTTAGATGAATTCCTTGCTTTGAAACAAGGAGATCAAACTGTGATGCAGTATGTGGGAAGATTTAATCATCTGTCCCAATATGCATCCGAACATGTCAATACTGATGCCAAGAAGAAGAGGTGGTTTATGAGAGGCCTGAATACTAAGTTGCAGACTATGATGACCACTTGCACCAATGTTACTTATCATGAGGCAGTAAATATTGCAATTGCTTCAGAGTCAAAGTATCGGCAACAATTTTTACTCTGGTGCTGATATTTGAATAAATATTGTAATACTGCAATGACTCTGTAACGTGATCCTGCTCGAAAATCATGGATGATTCGGGGTTCCCCAAGGACACTCAACATACTTCTTAAGTTACCAGGAACATATGCATTGTTGTCAAAGGTCGTTGGACAGTGACAAGTGCATGTGGGTCCTATAATTTAGGAGGTTCTGCCACACCGGTGGCTAGCGCTCACACTCGGCGGAGCATGCATGTTGCAGAGCTTATGCCCCGTGGTCTGTGAGTAAAGGCCCATGCACATAGAAGCTTGTCCATGTCCATGGCCATGGCAGCAGTAGCCCATAGGCACCTTGAAGTACTACTGCCTCACCCCCATCCATGATTCACAACAAGCTCTTAGAGCCTTGTGCCATCGATCGCTCTTCGAGCTTCGTGGCGTCACCACTCATGGCAAGCTTTGGGACCTTGATGCTACCACCACCCGCAGCAAGAATGAGAGGGAGTTGTCTAACAAAGCTCAATGTGGGATGAAAGGAGGACGGAGGAGCACTCGTGGTGTGATCTCCAAATGTGACAAAATGCTAGATTTAGTTAACAAGATATCCTTTCAGTGGTATTTTATGTGGTGTACATCTTTCGATGGTATTTTACAGAAGCAGAGTTCTTTCAGTGCTACAGAACCAATTTTTCCACTCCTGAGACCCCCACAATGGCTTCGGCAGCAGCTAAAAAGGGAAAGGGTTTCACAAACCTCACCAAACACAAAGGAGAAAGGGCTCGACGGGAGCCCTACCTTGGGTCTCATCCTGATGGTGCTTCAGGGCCGCCACCTCTCTCTCTAGCTTAGTAATCTGCGTATTTGCTTCATCGCCCGACCGAGAGAGCCTCTCCCAAATGAACACAGATTTTGCCAAAGAATTCTTCCGAAGATACTACAAGAGCAAGACGGTATAAGTCTTAGTTTCATTCAAAATGAATCAACCAAAGCCTCGGGGGCTAGACCCATCGGGTCCACTACGTGGCCCCGAGTACAGTCCGAGGGTGACATCCACCTGGTGTGGCCACTAGACGGATGCTCGGGGGCTTGAGCACCCGATGTAAGCCATACCTCTAGGGTAGCACTAAGAGAATCCCTGGCCGAGATGCTCTTGGTCTTCACGGTGTCAGCTAGGGCACGAAGTGTGGCAAACAAACTATCCACGTGCTTCACCTTGCCATCCAACTCCCCATAGCCAGAGTCTAGACGACACCACTCCTCAACATCGTCGAACAAGCACTCGCCTTCAGCGCCAAAAGCTTACAACGATGGACCTCCCCTGCTTGATTAGTTTGAGACCCGAGAGGGACCAGGTGGATGTCATCAACCTATGGAGGAGAGTCAACCCACAGCAACACCCTCTCAAGGTCATCCCCTAGAAGAACATCCAAGGACGACCCCGACGGGCCAAGCCTGCGAACTGGCTCAATGATAGGCTCTTTCCCTCGGGTACCCACACTAGGAGCCTGAGCAAGTTCACCCTACATAGGCTCTGCCTGGGTCATTAGAGAAACATCTTCCTGAGCATCCTCCAAAGGTGGTACGCCTATGTCGAGACCAGTCATGAAATCTGTAAGGGTATCAGTGATCCAAATCCTCTCTGAAATACTCAAGTCCTCACTCTCATTTGGATGAACTCCTAGGGCTATGATTTTGCTAGCACTGTCTAGCGCGATCGCCTCGAGCAACTTCTCTATTGATAAGACCTTTGATCAGGAGCTGTGCCAAAAAATAAGCATTAGGAGCTCATCGGTCAACAAAGCAATGAGGTGAAGGAACTGAACTTGCATGGTCTCATCACTGGGAACATCTAGCAATGCAAGCTTCTTCAATCACCTGTGCGAGGTCCTAGAACCTTGCTCGAAGAGGACGTACTCCACCTTCGGGCCAAAGTTGCCAACGACCAAGGTTGTCCTGGCTGATGGCTTGTCATCGGCAGGCCTGGGTGACCCTAGAGCCCTCAACACTATGAACAACTCATGGTAAGCCAAATCAAACACACGTGAAGGCCATAATTGGTCGAGGATGACTGACATACCTGGCACCATAGATGCCTACGCTCAGCGCTGCCTCTTCTTCTTCCTCTTAGGGGCTCCTTCCCCCTCAATGATGCCTGTAGACTCCGCTGCAGCTCTATCTCTCCTCGTCTGCATGCCCAAACCTGACGCACCACGATCGGTATGGCTCGGGCAAGGCATGGGGACAATGGAACTCAACTCCTCCCGAAGTGCAAATATCTCACCATTACTGGTGGATGCCTCCACACAATCGATTCCCTTCCCCTGGAGCTTGTCTAAGGGGGCCCTAGAGTGATACCTCTAACGAGCCTACAAAGCAGAGCAGATTACTTGAAATTAGGATAGGCCATCGACTGGTCATTGACAAGTGGCACCTTATCGAGTTCTCATCATCTCTCAGCTTTGAGCTCAGAGGCTCCACCAGACGGTCTTTGCCTGTAAGCTAGGATTTTGGACCCAGCGCCTTGTTGGTCACCACGAGCACTTGAAGCGCAGTCATTGGTTCGATGGGCTCTCCCAATGGAATGATATCATTGGGAGAGTCACACATCAGGGATGTGCGTTCCCTTAGGGGCTGGATCCACCTATGAAAGAAGGCCACGCAGGCAAGCTTGACCGGTAACCCTCTTCTCCAATGATAATCCTGTAGGTCACTCTCGAGTTTGTCCGCCTCTTCCAACTCGGATCGCGAACTTCCTCCTTCTCCGCCATGGACAAAGGAGGGGGAAGCTTGTGGGAAAAGGCCAAAGCAGAGCAGCCATAAACATAAAACCACTTCTTCGCCCAATTTGGGACGTTGGAAGGGAGATCGACGTGGAAGAATGGAGATTTATCGACTGCCTTGATTCAAAGGCTGCTGGCGACCTTTCGGTTTGATTATGGAAGAACATTGAAGCGGCAATAGAACAATGTCTAGTGGGGTTCGATCCCTGCCAAATCCTCGCAATAAGAGATGAACATCGCTAGAAGCATGATCCCATTCGGGGTCAGGTGATGTACCTACATGTCATGGTATCAGAGGAGATTTTAGACAAACTAGTGGATTGGCACCCTGAATCCACAATGAAAAAAGTCGACGAAGACTACGATCTCACTAGAGTCAGGGGTAGGGACGTCCTGGCCAAGAGCACACCGGTAACCCAAAAGCTCTTTTGGCGCCAGAAATCCCCCAACCATAAGGCTTTTGATGTCCTCCTCCCTCGCCGTCGACATCTCCCACGAAGAACTAGGGACGGGACTCCATCCCCCTTTGCTCTTCGAGCTCATATCTTCTTCTACTGAACTAATGGTTTTGATTTTCTTGGCCAGGGTCTTTCTCGGCGCCATTACTACAACTATCGAGAGAGGGATCTAGATGTGACGACGTTTGCTAGGTCAAGGTAAGCAGATGAGTGAGCACTACTGCTTTTGTCGGCAGTGGTAAAGGGATGGATCATCTTCACCCTCGGCTACTTATAAGGGCGGCAAAAAACTAGTCAAAACCCTTATGGACCCTGGGCCCAAGGCCCAAAATTGCTGGTGATACCGGGTGGACCAACATTTGGGCCCCACCAAAGCCTGGCATAACCCAAAAATGCGGCAGGCACAGTCGGTGGTTCTAGCCCAGAACCATGAAAGCTGAACCCTGCCATCTCAGGGTGAGGGGGATGTTTGGGAGGGTTGCCAGCTGATCCTAAAACCTCTGGTATTTGAGCGCGATGGATATCCCTCGAGTACTATGTAAATCTCTCGAATGTCCGAACGGGCTCAAAGTACCTTATTTTCAGCGGTTGTGTACCCCTTCGTGGGAAACCGAAAAACTAGTTGGCCCTTGGCTGTAACCAATGTACGAGCTTCTGGAATCTGGAAGAAGAATTTTATGATGTGCCTCGGCTGGTCTGGCTTTGTCCTACCACTTCCTTTCAGTGATAGTGAACGTTCACCTATTCTACCCGGTATTAACTCGAAAGAATAGCAACGCTACAGCCCAGAGGTTTATGTGTTCGCTATTCACCCAAGTGATCCTTAAGCATTCAGGATCACTGGCTTCTGGAGCCACGAATGACTGCACTTGGTCAGAGTAAAATTTTAGTTCAGATCACCTGCAAAACCCGTAGTTACACTAACTACCCAGCGGGTCAGGAAGGGGGCCCAAAAAATGCAAGGTCGGTTTGACTTAACGAAAAACACCTAATTTAATCAGGACATAGGTAGCAGTGTTCGGAATCAACGAAAGTCATCCTTTTTCGATTAAACTCTATTACACTTTACATTACAAGGTATACAATAACTGAAATCTATCAGAAACTGCTACAGTTATGATAGCCTTGTGAGTGCAGGATCGACTTTGCACCCAGCAATGGACATCTCATGAAGTGTAGAAGTTGGATGAAGGCGCATGGCGACCTTCATGTCGCCTTCGAATCTTCATGAGCAGGGACGATGCCTGGAAGACACCTCGGGGAGTCCTAGCTCGCGTAGCTTCCTCTAACATCCAAGAGGAGGAGCCCTATGAGGAGGTTGGCTTGCGCCATCTTCTGCGACATTGGGGAGGAGCGAACAACGTCGATTCGGTGGCTTCAAGCCTCCAAATCAATACACGAGAGCTCCCAGGTCCAGATCTATAGGGCAAAAGGTTTCCCGACAACAACAGAACGCCCTTTGCCCTCTAGGATTTCCTACAGATATTCTAACCTGGAGATCTCTCTCGCGCTGACCACCGATGACCTCGATGGCCCGGGCCACCAATGGTATTGTTCCTCCCCATGTTCATAGAACTTCCTCTAACACCCAAGGAGAACGGCCATTGCCAAGTCACTGTAGAACCCAATCTTGAAAGCCTTTTCCTAGTGACGGTGCGACCACCAAGAGGCGCCGTGAACCATGGCATACGAGCAGAATCGCCACTCTCTCACTCAGTCCGAGGCTAAGGGATTTGGCGAAGAAAGGAGGGGGTGAGACTCACTGGCCTCCCTACCCTTGACTTAAATAAGCATCCTGAGGACGGTAGTGGGGGAGATGGTGGTTGGCATTGAAGGCAGACCCAGTCATCGAGAGGGTTCTACGGAGTAAAAGTGTGGGAAACAAAACGGTTTGAGTTCCCAGGCACCACTATCCGTATTCTTTATAGGATTCAATGACGCGCAAATGATGCGTTCAAATGGGAGGAAGACTTCCACCCAAACAATTCTCAAAACTCGGGAAGGCATTACTGCCAACAAGCACAACACACATAGTCGTCCCGATACTTGGGACCCTCTGATTATATTTCAAACATCTTGGTACCCATCCAGACCTATGGTACCCGAAAGGCTACAGGACCTACGGCACTCGAAGGATTGCACAGCTCCACGAGCCCATCATCAAATCCTACGGGGGCTACTGTCAGATATATGGGCCCGAGGTACCCTCACCGACCATGTATCTGGCCTATCAAGTAAAGGACGTCCGAGGATGAAGCCCACGAGGACTAGGCGCAACCATCAACTTAGAGATCATGACGTATCAAGAGTATCTGCTGCCATCATAGCTATGGTAGGATAGGATTGATCTGTTGTAACAAACTAGGAATCCAATATGTACCACTGATCGCCCTCGATGTAACCCTCCCCCTCTGCCTATATAAAGGGGGGTAAGGATCCCTCGACCGACATCGTCCACCACGACACCATCGCCTCATTCCAATCTACCTCATAGCAAGGAGCAACAGCCCCTGTAACCGAGCATACGAATATAAGAAGAGCAGCAGCATCCACTGAAGTAGGGTTTAGCGTGCCACCGCGCCCCGAACAAGTATAAATCCTTGTGTCTCGTGTGCTACCATCTGATTCCATCTATGTGAACGCGTTGTTAGGCATTGCCGGAGCTAAATCATCCGACACACTCAATCGTTACAAAGATCCTAAAGAGGAGGTGCAGATGGCACACTCCTGGGGGATGGTGATTGCGGCAACGACCCCCACACCAGCCCCGACGTGCCGCGCTCGCCGGCCCCGGTGAGGTCGCGCCCTAGCCCCGGCGTGCCGCGCCCTCCCACCACTCTCCGCGGTGTTTTTTCCTTGCGCCGGTGCTTGCTGGGAGGAAGAAAGACCGTGACTTTTTTCTGCTAACGTGTGGACCTAGGTTGTCAATGTGATAAAGAGAGAGCTGGAGCTATACCAAACACCTCTGGCTCCACCAACTTCACGGTGCATCTAGATGAATCCTAGATCCAGATCCAGTTTTTGAGTTGTGGAATTGTCTAAACATGCCCTTAAAATTGTAGAGCCGGTCCCGAATCCGATCCTGTTTTCATTAAAAAAAATCTTGTTCTACACCTAAAAAATAATTAATGTCATTGTCATGCGGCCTCTAATCGCCTCGCTCCCGCTGCCCACCTTGTTGGACACCCTCAAGGAAATCGTCCACCGCTTGGCATAGCAGAACCAAATCTCGACTCCATTAAAAAAACGATTGCCACGGCAGAAACCAGATCTAAACGAAAAGGATCCGAACCGTTAAAAAGTTGTTGGACTAGAGTCCACTTGCAAAACAATTGGCCGGCGTGATACGTGAAGCAAGGTACACACGTACGTGATATCCTTGAGTTTGATCAAGTCCGAATATAATTATAGAAAAAAAATGATGTCGCTCATCTAGCCCACGAATTTTATTTTATTCCTTGTACCCGAGAGTGAGCCACCCTATTATAAATATAAATGGTGACAACTCATTGAAAGATCTAATCCACGAGCGTTTTCACGTAGTTCTGGAGGATGTAGTTGATGAACGGGCATATTACTGTTGCTTCATCGTTCGGCACACATTGGCTCGCATAAGGTCGTAGGCCTTCGTGGCGGTGGCCGGAGACGGCGAAGACGAGGAGAAGTTGATCAGAGACACGGATCACACTTATTCACACCTAGCCCCGCTACGGCAGAGTCCGCGTCAACTACGAATCCTATGGGAGATCACGCGTAAGTAGCACCAGCACTTGCATAGCGGCCGCCGGTTGCAACGTGCCCACATGCATATGTTGCAAGGTGCATGCTGATATATAATGCGGTTTCATTTCACGTACGTACTAGCCTATATAAGAGATCGATTTTGGCCCTCAGAAAACTTCGTCTCTCGACCGACTACGACGTGGACTCCAATTACCATCCGCATCACATGTAATTAAATCCATGAGCGTTTTCATGCAGTTCTAGAAGAGGTAGTCGATGGACGGGCACGTTACTAGACGCCTCGTCATTCAGCACACATTGGCCCGCATAAGGTCGCATGCCTCCGCGGCGGTGTCCGGAGATGGCAAAGACGAGGACTTTACTAGAGACGCCTTCGAAGACATGGAGGTGGTGGCCGGAGACGTCGTTGATGACGGTGTAGAGGATGAAGAAAAGGTGGCTTATGTACTGTTAACTATTAGTGAGTTGAAGTCATAGAGCGAGACGACGGCAAGGGCAAGCAGGACAGTAGGACCGATGTGGCAACGGCGACGGAGATCATCCATGACAATGGAGTGCCCTTGTGGAGCTTCATGGCCACGAGAAGCGTATGCGAACGCAAAGGACAAAAAAAAACACAAATCCTCGCAAACGGGCACTGCAAGCTGAAAAATAGGACACGAATGTAGAGAATAGATGGAAAGATAACGTGGTTCCATATAAAAACTAAAAAATAATAAATATCTCAAAATTTTAGGGTTCCTAATATAAATTTGTGTATTAGTTTTTATTATTTTTTAAAAATAACCAAATTTATCATCGTAGATGCGACGCGTGAGTAAAAATGTGTCCCCGTGAAAAAAAATGTAAGAGAGATTTTTCTGTTTTTTGTCCCCGTGCCGAGGCCCCCCCCCCCCTCGTGGCTTGTCCGTCATCCCTACGACCCTACCTTCTAGTGAAGAAGAGTGTGCAAGGCTGTGTGATTGGAATTTCCTTGAGACTTTTCTCGGTGTGCCATTATAAAAGATCGCAATCCTCTGTGTGCCCCTGAAAAAATTCAGCGGTCTTCAGCGCCACTACTCCAACTTTTTCGTGTCCTCCATGCCACTTCCGTCAGTTTAGGCTCTAACGCCATCAAACTGTAGGTGTGAAAAAACAAAAATGCCCTTAAGTTCAAATATGTTATTATTTTTTAGCATCTTAACGACTTCAAATGAAAAAACTCAAAACTAGAAAGTTGTAGATCTCGTCGAGATCTATAATTTTCATATAAAAATTATTTTCATTTAATTCCGTAAAAAAAAATATGATTGGATATGATTAATATATCTTAGAAAAATCATATTATTTTTTTGCGGAATTAAATGAAAATAATTTTTATATAAAAAATTATAGATCTCGGTGAGATCTATAACTTTCTAGTTTTGAGTTTTTTTCATTTGAAGTCGTTAAGATGCTCAAAAAAAATTAATAACATATTTGAACTTAAGGTCATTTTCGTCTTTTCACACCTGCAGTTTAACGGCGTTAGAGCCCAAACTAACGGAAGTGACATGGAGGACACGAAAAAGTTAGAATAGTGACGCTGAAAACCGCTGATTTTTCTAGAGACACACAGAGGATTACGATCTTTTATAATGACAAACGGAGAAAAGTCTCAATTTCCTTCGGGAGGGTTTGGTTAATTGGACGAGTCACGAGTGCTCTCCCACCACCCACCCACCAGCGCAAGGCCAGGCCACCACTCCTTACCTTTTCCCCTCTTTTGTTCCTTCATTCACGAATCACGTCTTCTTCCTTTCTTGGCCTTCTCCATCGGGCCCTCCTCACCGCCGAGAAGAGATCTCCTCTCCCGCACGAGGAGGACATCAGGGGAGAGCGATGGGCGGGCGGGTGGATCACGAGTACTCTTACCTGTTCAAGATGGTGCTCATCGGGGACAGCGGCGTCGGCAAGTCCAATATCCTCTCTCGCTTCACGCGCAACCACTTCTCCCTCGACTCCAAGTCCACCATCGGCGTCGAGTTCGCCACCAAGTCCCTGCAGGTCTGCCGCCATTTGCTCCCCTCTTCTCTTTCTCTCTAGCTGTTCTGCACGCGCGCGTTAGTGAATGGTCTCTTCTCGATCCCAACCCGCCAGATCTCGGTCTTGGCGACTGGAAAGATGTCACCAAGATTGCGGTTGGTAGCCACCCGATAAAGCTGCTCGTTTCGTGCTTACGACTGTTTTCTTTTTCTTGGGACGTTGCAAGGAAGCGGCAAATCTAGGTGGAGGGGCTGATAAAAAAAATATATCTGTGGAGATACTTTTGTTTTAGCATCATATATCTGTGGAGATACTGGGAGATCACCTGTTCACACGTAGCGAATGCTTCTTCTATCGATTTTCTGTTTTTTTAGCTGTCCTGGTAATTATTTAATGGTTAGAGTTCATTTTTCAACCATCAAATTACACATATGAGTCAGATTTTCAACCATAAACTATGAAACCGGTAACGGACATCTATTGTTTTATAGGCTGTTTTCTATATTTTTGATATCCTTATTATTGTAAATCAGAAAAATACAAAACTACTATAATTTTTTTAAAAAAATGTTATGCACCTGTTTATGGTATATATATAAATTTATTTGGAATTCGTTTATTTCAGTTCCTATTGCTTTATTACTTGTTGTCATGCATGCTATTTATTTAATATAAATAATATATAAATAACTGTAAATAGGACACCGACGAAGAAAAGCTGAACTAGTTTCATATTTTTCTGATTTAAAATAAATTAACTAAGAACTTTTAGATATCAAACTAAATTTTATTATTTTAGAAATTAGAAAGCTACTTACATAATTGGTTATTAGACCAAAAATTTTCTCAACGGTTGTAGGGTGTCTGTTATTCAGTTTCATAGTTTAGGGCTAAAAACCGGATTGACATCCAAAATGAAAATTGAAAAATGAACTTCAGTGTCATTACATTACATATTCCCTCTGTTTCGAATTATAAGATATTTTGATTTTTTTGGATACATTACTTTAACTATATATCTAGATATAGTGTATATCTAAGCGCATAGCAAAAGCTATATATTTAGAAAGTCAAAATGTCTTATAATTTGAAATAGAGTGTGGATGTACCACGCTAGTTTTTGTTACTATGATACTTTTGCCGTATCATAGAGATTGTTTTCAGGCTGTGGGCCATTTTGCCCAGGATCATATCATTTAGTTGGTTGATGTAGATTGATTGATAGGTTGATGTGCCAGCTACTGCCTCTAGTCTGTATGTGGCGTCCTGTCTGTCAGTAGAGTGTTTGGTGAAACCAATCTGTCGTCGTAATATTTTTCCTGCTGTTTAATGGATGGCCCGTTGTTTCTTCACATTGTAATTCCTTTGATAACACTGTCATTGCCATTCTGTACTGTACTGGACAGCTATTTTAGCTCAGGACTGCTACTGTTGATCTGCATTTATAACCGATGACTTGAATTTCTCATCTCAATACTGAGCATGCACAAGCCCGAACATTTGTGAGCATGGTTTACTACTCCAGTTACTTCTATGTCGCCTAAGTTTATGTCATCTTCTTTCACAGATGGACGGCAAAACAATAAAGGCTCAGATCTGGGACACAGCTGGGCAGGAAAGGTACCGTGCAATTACAAGTGCCTACTACCGTGGCGCCGTGGGAGCCCTGCTTGTGTATGACATCACAAAGAGGCAGAGTTTCGACAATGTTCACAGGTGGCTTCGTGAACTCCGCGACAATGCTGACTCCAGTATTGTGATCATGATGATCGGTAACAAATCTGACCTAACCCACTTGAGAGCTATCTCTGAGGATGAAGGTAAAGTGCTGGCTGAGAAGGAGGGGTTATTCTTCCTTGAGACATCAGCTATGGAGGCTATAAACGTGGAGGAAGCCTTCCAGACTATTATCACGGAGGTCTATGGCATTGTCAACAGGAAAGCGCTGGCCGCCAAAGCAGCAGCTACTACCACTGCTACATTGCCTTCCCAGGGCAAAACCATCAGCATTGACAGCACTGCAGGAAATACAAAGAGGGCATGCTGCTCTACCTAAAAATGTAATCGGGCTTCAAACATCACATTATACAGAACCTTGGCGACAATTGTTGGTAGAATATGGAGCATAGTGATCACAAATGGTGTGGAGGCAATATCTACTCTTATTCTATTCTATTCTTTTCTTTATTTATTGTGTGGACAAAATGGAGTACATGCAGTTTGTTCAGTGTTTCTGAATCAATAGTTAGATATCTGTATTAGGATTCATACCATTTATGTTCTCAAAGTTAAATGACACTGCAGTATAACTCAGAATCATATAGTCCCAAGTTACTACAGAATTCAAGTGTGAATTTATCATGCTTATGTTCTACTCCCTTCGGTCGAAACTATGAGATATTTTGGCTTTTGTAGAGTCGTTGCTTTTGTTAAGTATCTATACATAGTGTATGTGTCAAGGGCGTTGGCGCCCAAGACAGCAAGTTCCCGACTACGGAGTTTGTAGCCCGGTTGAGTAATGGCGCTGGGTTTCTCCCCAGGGCGCCCTATGGTGTACGTGGTGAGATTAAGAGAACAAGAGGTAGATTAGGAGATAACTTGTTCTTGCTTGATTCATCAAAAGCTGATTATAGGGTATATATAGAGCAGTCCAGCGCCCAGCTCTAGCTCCTCGTTTCTCTCGCCATTAATCATTCAAATCTCTCATTACTCTAGTCTCTTCCCCAGAATACTTAATAGCTACTGATTACAACTAGTACCTCCTTGGATACCGCCCTTGCAACCCTGGCCACATCTCGAGCCCTAGGACGCCTTTGATATTCGCGCCCCCCACATCACATCTCTCCCTCCCTCAATGAGAAGCTCGTCCTCGAGCTAGAAGCTTGGATAACGGTCGTTGAAGCTGTCGACGTCCTCCAAGGTGGTCGATGCTGCGGGCTTGCCTTGCCAATGCACCAGCACCTACAGCACACCTCTGGCTAGGCGAGTGCGGGTGGCGCGCTCTAGAACAGGCTGCGTTGCACCGTGGTGGGTGGGGCAGAGCTGGAGGCGTAGTTGGTGGAGTCCCCACAAACTTCTTGAGTAGCCCGACCTGGAAGACATCATGCAGCCAGGCATGAGGAAGCTTGAGGCGGTAGGCGACATTGTTGATGATGGCCGCAACGCGGTACAGCCCGTAGAACTTCCCCTTGGTGATCAAATGCAGGGACGCTGGGGCTCGATGGCTAAGGCAAAGCCAGACCCAGTCCCCAGCATCATAACGGATGTCGCGGTGGTGCTTGTCGTAGAAGCGCTTGTAGACCGCCTGGGCTTGCTCTAGACGAGCGTGGGCATCCACGAGGAGCTTGTCGCGTTCAACCATGCTTTTGGCCACCACAGCCACCCGTGTCTCGCCTGGTTCATAGGAGCGAATGGAGGGAGGCGCGCGGCCGTAGACGATCTGGAATTGCGTTGCCTTGAGGGCGGACTAGAAGGCAGTGCTGTAGATGAATTCCACCCATGGTAGCCAGCGTAGCCACTGTCGAGGACGGTCACCCGTGAGGCAGCGAAGGTACATGACGATGACCTTATTGGTTGCCTCGGTCTGGCCGTTTGACTAAGGATGCAACGCCGTCATCATGTGGAGCTTGGTGCCAGTGAGACGCATGAGCTCCTTCCACAAGATGGAAGTGAACACCAGGTCCTAATCTAAGACGATGGACTGTGGGATACTGTGCAGGCGCACGATGTCGGTGAAGAACGCCTGCGCCACAGACTCCGCCGAGTAGGGATGCGCCAATGCAATAAAATGGCAGTACTTACTGAAACGGTCGACAACAGTGAGGATGATAGACTTGCCGCCGACCTAGGGCAGCATTGTTGGTGGTCCTTAACTCTCATTTCTATCTGCCAACGATTATGACCGGTTCCTCCTCGAGAACCTAGACATAGAGGAGGAAGAACCCGAGGAGGAGAATGTCGAGCCCTCGAAGCAACTTGAGTGCTACATGAACTTGCAAGACCCCGAGCCACCTCAGGAGGAACTCGAGAAGCTCACGCTCGACTGCCCTAGTTCCTCGGCAGGGGACGTCACCATTCGCAGCGCTTCCTATGAGACAAGCAATAAAGCTTGCCTATACCTACTCTGTCAGAACGACGCGCTTGAGGCTGAGAACAATCATATCCTCCTGAAAGGATCAAGATGCCCAAGAGGGGGCGTGAATTGGGCTAATTCTAAATTTTCTTGCAATAATTAAATCCTACAGTTAGCCCAATTAACCCCTTGTGCCTAGAAACGTGTTTCTATTACTCTAACGCACAAAGGACTTGCAACCTATGTTCCAAACTTAATCTAGCATGGCAATTCTATGAATGTAAGAACAAGTATTGAATTGCTCAAAGTAAATGCTCAAAGTAAATAGAGAGAGAGGAACGCGGCGATGTTTTGCCGAGGTATCGGAGAGTCGCCACTCCCCACTAGTCCTCGTTGGAGCACCCGCGCAAGGGTGTAGCTCCCCCTTGATCCGCGCAAGGATCAAGTGCTCTCTATGGGTTGATTCTTCGACACTCCGTCATGGCGAATCACCCAAAGCCACTCACAACTTGAGTTGGGTCACCCACAAGCTCTGCCGGGTGATCACCAAGCTCCCAATCACCACCAAGCCGTCTAGGTGATGGCGATCACCAAGAGTAACAAGCATGAACTCTCACTTGACCACGCAAAGCCTAATGAGAAGATGGATGCACACTTGGCTACTCTTGATTCACTAATGAGGCTACTCTCTTGGATTCTTAAATCTCAATCACCTCACTAGGACCTTGCTCTTCTTGGCACTCACAAACGTGTTTCTCAGCTGTTGGAATGAGCAAAAGTGACTCCACACACGAGTGGAGCTTCTATTTATAAGGCAGCCTGAAAAACAAACCGTTATGAGCTTCTGCGGGGTGACCGGACGCTCCGGTCGTACTGACCGGACGCTCCGGTCGTACTGACCGGACGCTCCGGTCAATTCAACCCGTGAACCAGTGAAAATGTGTTGACCAGACGCTGGCAAGGTTCGGTCACCCCTGACCGGACGCGTCCGGTCGCATTAAACCCTTACTGGAACCTTACTGGACTCGACCGAATGTTGAACCCCTAGGGTCTGATCAGTACTGACCGGACGCGTCCAGTTGCAGATTCCCTTCTCTAGAACCTTACTGGAGTCGACCGGACGCTGCCTTTCAGCGTCCGGTCACTTGACCTCTCCAGCGTTCGGTCGCACCGAACGCAGTCTGTTGATCAAATGAACTGACCGGATCCTGCGGCCAGCGTCCGGTCGCACCGGGGCCAGCGTCTGGTCAGCATTTGACCCTCCATTCACTTCCAACTCTCGATCATATGTGAATGACGTTTGCTCCAAAGGATCTTAGGCATTCATAGGAGCTACCTAGAGCTAGTTTTAACAAGTGTGCACCACACCTAACTCACTAGACTCACCTAGGTCAAGCTACCCATCCATACCCCCCTTAATAGTACGACCAAAGGAAAAACAAAGTCCTAAACTACTCTAAGTGTCTCTCCAACTCCAATTGACACTTAGAACTAGTCATCCTTAACCTTGTCGTCCATCCTTTGAAAACTGAAATGATTTCCATCGTAGGGGCATGACAACTTTGATTGCCTAATTGATCTCCATTACCATGACCTAACTTAATTGCATCTGCAAAACACACGTTAGTCATAGTAATCTTGTATTGTCATTAATCATCAAAACCCAACTAGGGGCCTAGATGCTTTCAATCTCCCCCTTTTTGGTGATTGATGACAATACCACCCCGAGTATGTGAAAGAGTGAGGTTTTTGATGGGCTTGGTTCATATAAGCTTTTGTCGATAAGAACAAGAGAGTTAGGCAAGCTTATATGACCCAAGCCAACACAATGTACTCAAAGGATATGAATTAAGCATGAGTACAAGTAATAAAGCTCATTTGCATCGAAGTATAAACACGGAAGCAAAGGCAAATGAGCAGAACACAAGTGATATGACATATAAAAAGTGTAAAGTAGAGAGCACACATGTCATATATCACAATCACGTAGATATCACTATCACATAGATATAATAATATGCATGAAAGTAACACACGAATGCATAAAAGTAATAGTGTATCACACAGATAAAACTCCAAATGTATATAATAAGCTAATAATAGATAACTAGCTCCCCCTAAAAGTTGCTCCCCCTGAGTCTACATACTCAAACCCTCTCCCCCTTTGGCGTCAACCACCAAAACCTAAGGGTCGGTCGGTGGGGCTGTAGCGGACGAGCCGAGCACTGAGGTACAAGGAGCAAGCTGAAACTGGGCACCATCATCATCTGACCCTAAGCTCTGAACTGACTGACCCTCTGTGGCTGGCAATGTCTCTGAAGCGGTCTGGGTCTGAGTTGGGGCAGGTGCTGCTTGTGATGCTGCTGGGACGTCTATCGTAGGATCTGACGAGGCGACAGACGAGGGGAGCCTATAAGTAGTCACAGCGACTGGGGCTACTATAGAAGGACCGGCAGTATGCATATGAGGCGGTGTAGGCATGCCAGTCAACTCGCTGAAGGATGCTCCAAGACTCCTGGAGACTGACGTGTCAGGCATGAATAGCGAGGGTGACTGCTCCGGTGAGAAGCCCATGTGATATGGTGTGAACTAGGGGCTACCACTGGTGAGGACAACCACTGGGACACCTGAACTGTAGGTGAGACAAACTGAGCTAGAGGCTGTCCTTGACTCTAAAGCCCACTGGGTTGTATAGCTGGAGTCGTCGAAGTGGTGGCAGGCTGAGCAAGCTAGGGCGAAGGCTGTGGCTGTGGGGCCCCAAGTGCTGCCACTACATGCTGCATAAATCCCATAAGCTGCTGCTGCATGAGTAACTGCTGCTGATGCATCTGCTGCTGCTGCTGTTGGAGGAGCTGCTGCTGCCACTGGAACTCGTCCTGATGAGCCTGAAACTGTGCAAAGTTGGTAGCTGATGAGGACATCACTCCTTTGGATGTACCAGCTGATCCTCCAACCATCATGCAAGGTCCAATGACCCGGGCTCGAATGCGTCAACTCAATTTACAGGTGAGCTCGTTCTTAAGCGATCCTTTTCATACTTTTGAGAATAGACTACTACCTAATGATGTTATCTTGCTTAGGAACATTGGAGAGGGTCAAGAGGGACTAAGAGGATGTGGAGGAGGTGATGATGACCAGCAAGGACGTCCAACACAAGCTGGAGGCCCAGTCCAACACGAATTCGAGTCTGCCTCGGCCTCCAGGACCAGTCTGCCTTAAACTGTTCGTCCAGGACACATCCGGACTCCGTTTTCGATGATCCACATATGGATGGAAAGCTAATTTGATAAGGAAGCCAATCCAAGTGGTTTCACATCAAAATCTGTTTGGAATCTATGGGAATTGTCGAAATAAGTCAGCGTCCAGAATCTGCCAGGGTGCTGCGACACCGTCTTTTGGTCCGTTGGACCATGTATCGAGTTTGGGCCCATTAGGGGCGCGTCCAGGGGTCTTGCACGACCCTAGAGTCTTCATAAACAGCCACCGCCCCTCCATTAGGGTTTGGGTTTTGCTTAGATTATTCTGTCAAGAAACAGTTTCGCCGTTCTTCGATTTGTGAGACCCCAACTCGTGAGATTAATCATACATCTGCAATTTGGTTGCGATCTTTCTTGTTCTTGCTTGTGTTCTTCGTTGCGCAGGCAGGGATTAGCCTTCTTGGTGAGGTCAACCTGGTCCATGACTCGGTTGATAACCAGAGGAGCTGTGGTGCTAAGATTGCAGGGTTCGATCTTTCGATCTGAAGCCAGATCGGTGTGTCATTCTCCGCCACAACGATAGTTACCATCACCTGACAGAAGATCAGGATCCCCGTCTTCATTAGCAGCTGTCTCTTATGCCTATCGTGCCTGATCCTGCTGCATCCGCTCAAGAATGGCAATCAATGCGGGGTCCATCTATGGTGCAGGTGGAGCTAAGCTGGAACTGTCGGCCTCTGCATCGTGTCTACATGGAGGCATTTGAGGAATCGGCTGATAATCATCATCCAAACTATCACTAGACTCGGTCATCTCCTGCTGTGCCTCAAGCTGCTCCTTCTCAGTAGCGGCTATGCCTCTAATGATCTTGTCCTGCTGAGCTACTGACTCTGGAATATCTGGACGACGACTGGGCCAAGCGGGTGCCTGTGGTGTGCTGTGCCGAATCCTCTGTGCCATGTTATAAGCCGGAAACTCTGTGGTGGCACCTCTGTACTCGGCAACCATCTCTGGGGTCCTAACCTACATAGACTAGAGCATTAGGAATGTAATCCAGTGTGCATATGGAAGCTATCTATGACCCTTGAAGCCCTCAACTATAGTATCCTCCATCTCTGATAGAAGGAGGTCCCAAATGTCAAACATGGTCTGCTACATCAGGGCATTAAGGAGCCAGAGCTATAAGCGAGTCAGACCCTCCCTATATCCTAACCTAGGAAGTAGTGTCCTCCTGATAATGGCCTCTAGCACTCGTGCTATAGGAGTAAGGTCACTGGGGTTCCTCCTCGACCCCTCACCAAAGGGCTCCTTGAAGCAATGGCGCGCAAGATCTGTAGGGGGCACCAACCCTCCATGAGGGCGCCTAGGAGGCTCCTGCTGTCCATAGCATACCTCATGCAATCTGATAGGCTGATCCTATAGCCTCAGTATCTCCCGAGCCCTGAAACTCATCACCCTGTAGTCTCTGCCATTGAATGCAAAGTGTATGAAGTTATGATGCGGATCAACGTAGAGTGAAGCATAAAACTGCCAAACCCAAGATGATACATATACTCCTGTTTGGCCAATCAGATCTGTGAGCCCCGGCAAATATGACAAGTAGGGGCGGATATGCTCTCCGGCTGCTGCCACAATAGACTCTATACTGTAGACTCTCTAAGATCTGAACATTGCCCCACTGTTGAGATACGCATTATAGAAATCCTCTTGGAGCGGTGTATAGAAACCCTCTACTACTCTCTCATCCCTCCTCGGAGGGAACCACACGTCAAACTCAACAAACCTCAGCTGGTGAACCTGTCTGGCTATGGTGGCCCTCAAGTCAAGGTGTACCACTAGAGGCGGACCCTGTGGTCTGGGTGATGGGTGTGAACCCCTGCGCTATGTAGCTGGCCTTGGTGGGACTATAGCACTGGTATGACCAGAGCAGCATAGCTGGGGTGCCGGCTCGGTCTCCTCGGCCTACTGGCCCTCCTGAGTCTCCTGAGCTGGCTAAGGCTCTACTGGTGGGGGCTGCTGCTGTGGCTCCTGCTGGGACTCCCCCTAATGCTGAGGCTCCTCAATAGCCAGATAATGTCCTGCCATCATGACAGTCCCTGGTGGACTACCATGAAGTCACTCAATCTCCCTTAGTCTGCCCTATGCATCGGGTGCCAGATGATCTGCTATGATGACTCCACTGTGGGCACCTCCTCTCTCAGCATGCTCTATGGCCTCAGTGACTACTGCTACTCTTGCTGTCTCTGCGTCAGGGTACTTGCGCTTCTTGGATGTCACCTGCTTCGTTGCCTTGCCTTTCGATCCTACAGGCTGGCGAGGCAGGGGCCTCCGATCGTCATCTCTTGGACCACCACCAACATTCTTCATGTGAGCCATCTGACCTGACAAGAGGATGAACTGTCGCTGATGAAGATCAACTGACAAATTGACACTCTCGAGGCTTGGCCTCGATCCATACTCGTGAGCTTGGCTCTGAGTTGTCTAACAACTACCACAAGAACCTCAATAGCACCGACTCACTACATGATGGAATAGATGGATATACAAATAAATACAATATATCTAATAGATGCGAAAACCCTAGGAAGCAAGCAATGTAGGTACTAAATTGAGACGACGGGCTTTCTACCTGACGAATCGGCGATCCGAGAGAAGAAGAGACGTGTCACGCGGGGGAACCTCAGAACCGGCTGGGGCTAGGGTTGTGAAGAACTATGATGAACCGGTGGCCCTAGATTATTTAGGTCAATGCTTGAAATTTGAATGGATCAAAATCAACCAAGGAGGATGCAATGGCCTTATCGGAGGGCAACAGAAGTGCCACTGAGGAAGATGAAGGCAAGGTGAGAAGTGGACGACGGTGGAAGACTTGGTGGCTAGCCCTAGCACTGGTGGCGCAGCAAATCGGCGCGGTGGAGGCACGGCTGTGGTGGCGCAGAGCAGAGGCGAGCGCAGGCAGTCAACGGTGGCACGCGGTCGCGGGAGACGCAGAGATGTGGCGCGAGGGGCTCGGCACGGGCAGTCGCGGATGGTGACGAGCTCGAGCGGCTAGAGACGAATGACGGCAAGAAAGCTCGGTGGTGTGGTGGAGCGGTGGTGGCACAACTAGGGCATGGAAAAGCTACGGCGGCGTATGGGTTAGGTCAAGGAAAAAAACGCGATGGCTGCGGTTAAATGAGGACCCCCAATGCGACAGAGAAGGAAATGGAAGAAGAGTCCTGATGCCACACGAGATCCACTAACTAGATGCTCCGGTGGTAGAGACCGAACGCTACCACCCAGCGCCCGGTTGATTCTAGAGAGGTCCAATTCCTCTGGAATCGTGACCGGACGTGTCCGGTGGTCCATGACCGGACGCAGGCAGGGTCCGGTCAATACAGCCTGTTCATTCTTCAAACGACCAGACGCTGGATCCCTTCCTGACCAGACACACAAACACAATGTCCGGTCACTCCTTCAGCAGTAGTTCACCTCCTGTGAACTGACCGGACACTAGACAGCAGCGTCTAGTGCAGCGTCCGGTGGTCCTTTTCCAGCAAATCTTTAAAGTTCCTTCGCGCTGCCTGTTCCCAATCAAGTCCCAACTTGAATAAGATCCAAATAAACACCAATTGGGACTGATGTGAGTGACCTCTCTCAAACCCTCATATTTTTCAAAATATTTTGCCTTAGGCTATAATTCTTTTTAAGAAAATAGGCAATAAGAGGGCAAATGGAACAAAACGACAAAACAACATCCATGCATATGCAATACTTTGTAAGTAAATCTAGTTGCTTGTCAAGTTTGAGCTTCTTCACACGCTTTTCAACGGTTATCTTAACCATGTTAGACAAGCCCTATATGCATTGCCAAAAATTAAACATGTTGTTTATTACAATGAATGCAAGGGACAACACAAGCTTAATTTTTAGTGAAGTTGTGTCGGGTACCATAAAACGGGGTACCCCGAGTGCATACCAAAAGAATCACTTAAACCCCATCAATAACAGAGCCAAAGGGTAAGCCATTTGTTAAACCCCGGCCTCGTCCGAACCCGCCAGCCCTCCGCCCCGCTCCTGGCCTCGCACGGGAGGTCTTGGCGGCCCGCTAAACCTCCGCCTCATGCAAGGCCTTGCACAGAGGGCCTCGATGAGGAACCGATTTTCCATCTCACTCAAGGCCCCGTGCGTAAAGCCTCGGACGAGACATTGATTCTCTGTCTCGCTCGAAGCTGGCTCAGCAATAATTCGTCGCTTCCGCAACGACCAGTCTCTCCGACAGCACGTCGCGTCCCATTAATGCGTCAACCACTCCCGCAATCTCAGTCGAACGACGGCTCAACACCATAGAATGTCCGATGAGACGGGTAGTCACATCAACGCCATACTGACCAGGACCGGGCACGGCTGGGGTTACCGGCCACTGTTCTGGTGCTATGCCCACGATCAGTGCCTGCACTACACTGTGCCATGTAACTCCCACCCTAGAGACAACATGGCATGGGGAGTCTAGTCCGGGTCACCATAGCCTCGGAATCAACATACGAGATCAACTATTCCCTCCAAGCCTCGGCAATCTACATCAGGGTCTCGGCAATCTCGGGATTCACGTCACAATCTCGGGATTCACGTCTGCCGAGACCCCCACGATGGTTCGGCCTCAGCCCCGACTGAGCCTCGGCTTCTCGCGCAGTCAATACATAGTGACCCACACGCCGACCATCATGTCCGCTTCGAGGTAACACTGGAGCTCCCACGACGCACAGGATCGGATGTGGCCGACGCATCGCCCCAGTACTTCAAGGACGAGACCACTCCATCGCCCATGCCACCACAGTAATAGGCTACAGGGCTCGAACATGCTGCCTCCATTCGCACGACGCCGTGTAGTTAGTGCATGTATCACCCTTGTCCCCCCCTTCAAACTATAAAAGGGAGGGACCAGGGCCATTTCTAGGGGAGGAGATGGACGATTAGGCCTATGCCCACGCAGCGAACTCATGTATGAACACACAGACAAACGCTCGAGCTTCCTTGCTACCTGAGATTAACATCTCAAGCAATCCACGCCACTCCACGTAGAGACCTAGGGCTAGTTCCCTCTCTCACCCTGCTTGTAACCCCTACTACGAGCATTTCGGTGCAAAGAATACAAGATCGACCTCTCAAACTGGACGTACGGTGTTCATTACCTGAACTAGTATAAACCTTGTGTCTCTTTGCATCACCATCCAGGACTGGGAACACATAGTACAAATTTACTAGTTGGTTGAGGGCCAGCCGGTCCAAAACACCGACAGTTGGCGTGTCAGGTAGGGGCCTCTGCGTGTCAGCTTCATCATCCCAACAAGTTCTGGATGGCAGACTCCGTACGACCATTGCGTCTCAGCACGGTGGTCTGGTTTGGGAGCCTAGAGTTCATGTCTCTAGGGCACGAGTACAACATGGTACTCCTCATACCCCGAGCCCCGCCTGCCGACGATGACATCATGCACCCACAGCCCAGGCATAGGCGGTGCCCGGGCGGCCGCTCTCGTCGCGCTCGCCAGGCACGACGCGAGTGGGGCCACGCCAACACCATGCGAACCCAGGGCGACACACCACGCTCCGCTGGTATCCCATGCCTAGCTGTTGGCACAAGGTTCCTAGTTGGGGACCTATCTGGCCTGAGCCTGGACAAGGGAAAGACGCTGGTGGCGTGCGGCAATGCCCCGTCACCAAGCTCTGGCCCACCACCTCCTGAGGAGCCGGCTCCGGCAAAGCATAACCCAGCGATGGCACCATCCCCGTACCCCTTCGGGTTGAGAAATGACGCCGCCTCCTATGTTTATGCCTACGCTTCCACTCACATGGAGCCCTCGGGACACCACCAACGTTTCGCCCTCGACTTCGGTACCGCGACTTCGACTCACTCCCACATCGACTCCTCGGAGATGGATGAGGCATGGGCCAGAGAGGATTTCTCTTGGCTTTGTGACCCTAAGACCATGCATCGCTTCCTGGCCGCGAGTGACTATTGCTTCGGCTACTCCGACTCTGACGACGAAGGTACTTACGATCCTACTTGTGAGTGCTTCCACGTCGGACTCGGGATGCCAAGCATGGGCAATGAGGATGAGGGGGCAGGCAACTGTACTTCGCTTTGCCAGGGAACAGGCGATGCCATGCCCTCACGCATTGTCCCACCGGCAGCGCGGAACAAGAACCTTGCCCTCAAACAACTTTGACGCCTGGACCTAGAGCAACTCCGTGAGCTTCAGGCCAGGGTTGAGCAAGATTGACTCCTTCTGCAACAACTCCGAAACACTCTCGAGCAGGAGCAGTAGGGCTGCGGTGATGGTGGAGGAGCCCGGCGGTGGGCTCGCGACGTCCACCACCGCATCAATGACGACGAAGGGGGTGATCATCCCCCAATCTTCAATCGCGCTAGCCAGAATGTCGCGGCTACGACGATGCTAGTGCGCGCGATGCCCAAGACCTCTACCACAAAGGGGCGATGGGTCCGTGGCGAGCTCTAGGATCTCCTCAAGACCGCCGCGGTGCTGCAGGTAGAGAGTTTCGCCTCCCGACAGCGCGGAGCCACCTCGGACCTCCCCTCGGCACCGCATCGGTAGGATAGGGAGGCCTCGGTTCGTCCCGAGCCCGCTCGGGCACCGACAATTGACAGGGTCCCCTTGCTGCACGACTGCCTCGACAACCGACGTGAGGCATGAGACAACCACGAGGTGGTCAGCAGGCGATGACACCACGACAATGAGGGTCCCGCCCGTGGCTACCATCCACACCGCAACAGCCGCTAGGATAGTGGGGAGGACCGCAGCCCCTCTCCTGAACCACCCGGCCCTCGAGTTTTTAGCAGGTCCATCCGCAGCGCTTAGTTTCCAGCCCAGTTTCGCCAAATGGCCAACCTCATGAAGTATAGCGGCGAGACCAATCCTAAACTTTGGCTTGCCAATTACCACCTGGCATGTCAGCTAGGCGGCGCGGATGATGACCTGCTCATCATTCGCAACCTCCCCTTGCTCTTGTCAGACTCAAACACCTTCCTCCCTCACAGATCCATGACTAGTGCGACTTGGTTAGGATCTTCGTCGGGAATTTCCAGGGCACATACGTGCACCCTAGAAACTCCTGGGACCTTAAGAGCTATCGCCAGAAACCAAATGAGTCTCTCCGAGACTTCATCCAGCGCTTCTCCAAATAGTGCACCGAGTTGCCCAGCGTCGGTGACTCAGAAATCGTCCAGGCTTTCCTCTCCGGCACCACCTGCCAAGACTTGGTCCGAGAGTTAGGCCGAAACGTGCCGCGCTCAGCTGCCGCGCTCCTCGACATCGCCACCAACTTTGCCTCGGGCGAAGAGGCAGTTGGAGCCATCTTTCCCGACAACGACGCCAAGGGGAAGTGGAGGGACGAGGCCACCGAGGCCTTGGCTCCCTGCCTCCCTAGGAAAAAGAAAAAGGGTCGCCAGGGGAAGTAGGAGATCCTCGAGGCTGATCTAGTCGTGGCCGCGGAGCACAAGAATCCTCGAGGCCCTAGGGGCCCCAGGCTCTTTGACGACATGCTGAAGAAGCCTTGCCCTTACCACCAGGGCCCAGTGAGGCACGCCCTCGAGGATTGCACCATGCTCTAACGTTATTACGCCAAGCTTGGGCTCCTCGATGATGACCCCAAGAAGAGGGGCGCCAGCGACCGGGACAACAACAAGGACGAAGGGTTCCCCGAGGTGCACAATGCCTTCATGATCTTTGGTGGACCCTCGATGTGCCTTACGGCACGCCAACGAAAGAGGGAACGCCGAGATGTCTTCTCGGTTAGGGTAGCCACTCCCCGATACCTCGACTGGTCTTGAGAGGCGATCACCTTTGATCAGGATGACCACCCCGACCATGTCCTGAATCCTAGGCAGTACCCACTCGTTGTCGACCCGATCATCGGCAACACCCAAATCACTAAGGTGTTGATGGACGGAGGCAGCGGCCTCAACATCCTCTACGCCAACACCCTGGAGCTCCTAGAGATCGACTGGTCGTGGCTCTAGGGTGACGCCGCGCCTTTCCACGGCATTGTGCCAGGGAAACGCACACGACCCCTCGGGCGCATCAACCTTCCTATTTGCTTCGGCACCCCCTCCAACTACCGCAAGGAGATCCTTACCTTCGAGGTGGTTGGGTTCAAGGGAACCTACAACGCCGTCCTGGGGTGGCCGTGCTATGCCAAGTTCATGGTGGTCCCCAACTACACCTACCTCAAGCTCAAGATGCCGGGTCCCAATGGCGTCATCACAATTGAGTCCACGTATGAACATGCATACGACTATGACATCGAGTGCATCGAGTACACCGAGGCTCTCGTGGAGGCTGAGACCCTCATCATCGACCTTGACCGACTTGGCAGCCAGCTGCCCGAGCCCAAGCGTCGAGCCGGGAATTTTGAGCCCATGGAGGCCGTCAAACTCGTCCTAGTCGACCCCGTATGCCCCAACGACCAGGCGCTAAGGATCAGCGCCACTCTCGACATCAAATAGGAAGCCGTGCTCGTCGACTTTCTCTGTGCGAATGCCGATATGTTCACATGGAGTCCTTTGGACATGTCGGGCATACCGAGGGAGGTCGCCGAGCATGCCTTGGACATCCAGGCCGGCTCCAGGGCGGTGAAGTAGCGCCTACGCCGATTCGACAAGGAAAAATGTAGGACCATCGGTGAGGAGGTGTAGAAGCTCTTGGCGGTCGGATTCATCAAGGAAGTATCCCATCCAGAGTGGTTGGCTAACCCCGTGTTGGTCAAGAAGAAAAGTGGGAAGTGGAGGATGTGTGTAGACTACACTGGTTTGAATAAAGCATGTCCAAAAGTCCCCTTCCCATTACCTTGAATCGATCAAATCGTTGACTCCACTACAGGATGCAAGACCCTGTCTTTCCTTGATGCGTATTCCGGTTACCATCAAATCAAGATGAAAGAGTCTGACCAGCTCGCAACTTCTTTCATCACCCCATTCGGCATGTACTGCTATGTGACTATGCTTTTGGCCTCAGAAACATAGGGGCCACATACCAGCGGTGCATGACCCAGGTCTTTGGTGACCACATTGGGTGAACCGTCGAGGCCTATGTGGACGACATCATGGTCAAGTCCAGAAGGGCCAGGGATCTCGTTGACGACCTAGAGATAGCCTTCAAATGCCTAAGAGAGAAGGGCATCAAGCTCAACCCCGAGAAGTGTGTGTTCGGAGTCCCCCAAGGCATGCTCTTGGGATTCATAGTCTCGGAACGTGGCATCGAGGCCAACCCAGAGAAGGTCTCGGCCGTGACTAGCATGGGACTGATCTAAGACCTCAAGGGAGTGCAGAGGGTCATGGGATGCCCTGCGGCCCTAAGCCGCTTCATCTCACGCCTTGGCAAAAAAGGCTTGCCTCTGTACCGCCTCTTGAGGAAATCCAAACGCTTTTCTTGGACCCCCAAGGCCGAAGAAGCCCTCACCAAGCTCAAGGCACTGCTCACTAATCCTCTCATCCTGGTACCGCCAGCCAGGGATGAGGCCCTCTTACTCTACGTTGCCGCAACAACCCAAGTGGTCAGCGCAGCCGTGGTAGTGGAGAGGCAGGAAGAAGGGCATGCTCTACCCATCCAACGACCTATTTACTTCATCAGTGAAGTGCTCTCTGAGACCAAAACACGCTACCCCCACATCCAGAAGCTGGTCTACACCGTAGTCCTAGCCCGGCGCAAGCTGTGTCATTACTTCGAGTCCCACCCAGTAACCGTGGTATCGTCTTTCCCCTTGGGAGAGATAATCCATAACCGGGAGGCCTCGGGTAGGATAGCCAAGTGGGCCATCGAGCTTATGGGGGAAGCCTTAACTTTTGTGCCTCAGAAAGTGATTAAGTCTCAGGTCATGGCCAATTTTGTGGCTGAGTGGACCGACACCCAACTGCCACCTGCTCAAATTCAGATAGAGTGCTGGACCATGTACTTCGATGAGTCTGATGAAGACCAGGGCAGGCGCGGGTCTGCTCTTCATCTCGCCCCTCGGAGTACACATGCGCTACATGGTGCGGCTCCACTTCGCCGCCTCCAACAACGCGGCCGAGTATGAGGCCCTCGTCAACGGCTTGCAAATCGCCATCGAACTTGGGGTACGGCGTCTCAATGTGTAGGGCGACTCGTAGCTCATCGTCGATCAAGTCATGAAGGAGTCAAACTGCCTCGACCCCAAAATGGAGGCGTACTACAAGTTGGTACGTCTCCTAGAAGACAAGTTCAACGGTCTTGAACTCAACCACATCACGCAGAAATACAATGAGGCTGTGGATGAACTAGCAAAAACGGCGTCGGCACAGGCTCCGGTCCCCCCAAACGTCTTTGCTAGAGACCTCCACAGGCCTTCCATCGACTACGCCTCGACAGCGAAAGAGGGCCCACTGACCGAACCTACCGCGAGGCTCGACGCCCCCTACCGCCGAGACTCCTTCAGCCGAGCCTGAGGTCATGGAAGTCAACACGGAGACTCCCCAGACCGACTAGGACACGGACTGGTGAGTCCTATTCCTTGATTGGCTCGCTTAAGGAGAGTTTCCTAGTGACAGAACCAAAGCCCGATGGCTTGCACGACAAGCCAAAACTTATGTCCTCTGCAATGGTGAGTTGTACAGGCAAAGTCCATCTGGCGTCCTCTAACAATGCATCACCACTGAGGTAGGCCAGGCCCTACTTTGGGACTTGCAGGCAGGGGCCTATGGGCACCATGTGGCGCCTCAGACGCTCGTTGAAAACGCCTTCCGCCAAGGGTTGTACTGGCCGATGGCGGTTGCTGACGCCACCAAGTTATTACGCTCCTGCGAAGGATGCCAGTACTACGCGCGGTAGACACACCTCCCAGCCTAGGCCCTCCAAACCATCCCCATTACATGGCCGTTTGCCATATGGGGGCTCGACATGGTCGGGCCTCTGTAGAAGGCCCCCAGGGGCTACACCCATCTGCTGGTAGCAATCGATAAGTTCTCCAAATGGATCGAGGCTCGCCCGATCAATCAAATCAAATCCCAGCAAGCGGTGCTATTCTTCACTGACATCATCCATAGGTTTGGGGTTCCGAACTCCATCATCACTGACAACGGGACACAGTTCACCGGCCAAAAATTCCTGACATTCTGCGATGACCACCACATCCGTGTGGCCTGGTCAGCCATAGGACACCCAAGGACAAACGGCCAAGTAGAACGTGCCAACGGCATGATCCTACAAGGCCTCAAGCCAAGAATTTAAAACCGATTGAAGAAGTTTGGCAAGAAATGGCTCGCCGAACTCCCGTTGGTCATCTGGAGCCTGAGAAACACTCCAAGCCGAGCCATGGGGTTCACACCTTTCTTCTTGGTCTATGGAGCCAAGGCTATCCTCCCCACTGACTTGGAATATGGTTCCCCGAGGCTACAGGCCTACAACGAGCAAAGCAACCGCACCACCCGCGAAGACGCCCTCGACCAACTAGAGGAAGCCCAAGATGTGGCACTACTACATTTGGCCAAGTACAAGCAAGCCCTATGGTGCTATTAGGCCCGGCGCATTCGAAGCTGAGACCTGAAGGTAGGTGACCTAGTCCTGAGGCTATGGCAGAGCAACAAGGGCCGCCACAAGCTGACCCCACCGTGGGAAGGACCATACATCGTCGCCCAAGTGCTGAAGCCTAGGACCTTCAAGCTAGCCAACAAGAAGGGCGAAATCCTCACCAACGCTTGGAACATAGAATAGCTACGTCGCTTTTACCCTTAAATTTCCAAGCATTGTATACATTGTTTCTCGAAATACAATTAAGAAATGTTCTTTAGTTGTTCTAATTCTTTGAGAAACCCCGTGAGCCCATCAAAGGCCTCGACAGTACGATAACATCACAAGGGAGACATGGCTCTGCTTCTGTAGAACTGAGCCTCCCTCGGAGGCTAGATGGGGGATCCCCCCCTAAGTCCCACGCACCATTTTTTTGTCGTTTTTCAAAAAAATTCCTACGCCAAAACTCTCTAGCACGCTCTGATGAATCGGTTGCAAAAAACCCAAGGACCGAAAGTCCGTCTCAGGGCCAGAAGGCCGGTAGAGTTGCGAGATAGCCTATGCCTCTGGGCTACGGCACTCCCTCACCATCTTTCGCCCAAGGGGCGGCTTAGGTTCCAAGGGGGCTTTTTTTTGCAAAAGACATCTGATCAGAGACAACAGAGGGTAGAGACTCGGAAATACAAGAAAAATGATTAAGAAGCACGATTACTTTAAAAAAGGCCTCGAAGGTCACAAGCGTCATGATACAAAGTTAATCCCTAGTCTATTTACATGGCCTCTTGGGCCTAGGTCAAGGCTCAGGGCCTCCAGCATCGGCAGACGGCGGGGGAGGGACCACCTCCTCTTCAAACAGCTTGGCTAGAGCCGTGCCAGGGCCCTCCGCCACCTCCATCAGCTGTGCGACCACCTCGTCGGCCTCCTCCTCCTCATCGGGTAGGATGTAGCCATTGCTGATGGCTTGGAGGTCAACGCCAATGTAGTGTGAAGCGATGACGGATAGCGCGCGCTTAACGCCCGTATGCCGCGCCCCTCGGAGTCGCTCGCCCACTTGACCACTCAACGCAATCAGGCAGATCCCAAGAGAGCTTCCTGACTAGACCCCTTGACTTCTAGGGCCTCACAGGCGGTACGGGCGGCGCTCTTCAGCGCATCATGCTCCCTGATCTCGGTTTCAAGCACCGCCTGCACTGCAGCGGAGGCCTCGGCTGCCTGGGTGACCTCCTTCTCCACCTCTGCACCAAATGCAATGGAACAAGGTTGAGCGCAAAGGAGTACAAGCCAGAACAAGGGCGGAAGTCTACGGAACTCACCCTCGGCCTTCTGCCCCTAGCGTTGGGCCTTGACCTGAGAGGCCTCGGCTTTCTCCTTCCAATGCTGGGCCTCGACCTGAGATGCCTCGGCCTTCTCCTTTAGGCGCTGGGCCTTGACTCGAGCAGGCTCGGCCGCCCTAGAAGCCTCTCTCCCTAGCTCTACGTTATACCAGGGAGTTAGGGAGCGAACACAAGAAAAGCAAATAAAATGAGGGGAATATGACTCACCCTCGACCTTTCCCCTCCAGACCACAGACTCGGTCCGGGAGGCCTCAGCCACCGTAAGGGCCTCATCCAAGGCACCTTTCGTCAATTGGTGCGCACTTTGCTCTGCCCCTAGCTACCCAGCAAGGACCTTGCCCGAGGCCATGGCTTCTCTAGCCCGAGACCTGAAGGCGTCCCGCTCACCAGCCACGTGGGTCAGCTCCTCCTCCAACTCCTTGACCCACGCCACCAGAGGGGCGACCTGCTCCTAGGGCATGGCTGCCTCGACCTTTGCATTGGCACAACGAAGGCGGAGGTCCTCCACTTCCACGCTCCATGCCACCAGAAGTTCATTGGCGCCGGCAAGTAGGCCCTTCTGTCGCTGGAGCTGGTCCCAGACGTCCCTCTTCCATCGGGGAAAGACCAACTTCCCAAGGGACTAGGTCTCAAGCTCCTAGGTAAGCAGAACTGGGGGCATTCACAACAAGAAAACTCAGAAAAAGACAACACTACATAAGAAAAGAAAGTGCGAACCTGGGCAACTCCGGGCAGATCGTCGGCCACCACAGACAGCGCCATCCGTAGTGACCGCTCCGCCAGCTGGCGATATTGCTCGAAGGTGTCCCAGCGCTCGCCCTCAGCCGCGTCTTCGAGGGCAAACAGAGGCTCCCCCTTAGGGTCATCCCGGCTCTGCCACAGGACACGCGGTTGATCACACCCGCGGGGCTCAGGTCGAACCCGCATGAGGGCCAAGCTTCCCTCGCCCGGGGTCAGAACCGGCTACTCCATGGCGCCGGCCACCTCGGCGTCGACCACCTCCTACGCCCGGGAAGTATCATCGGAGGAGATCGGATGGACCTCCACCTCCCGGGTGCCCTCCCACGACAACGGCGGACCTTGAACCAAGGGTGCCACCGAGGCCTCTGCCGCCTTCATCTCCACTTCTTAGGTTGATAGCCTCGCCACAATAACATCGGCCTCGGTAGTCCCGGGGGCTCCAGCCTCCGCCATCATGGCCTTGGTGGTCCTGGGGGCTCCGGCCTCCGCCATCGTGGCCTTGGTGGTCGCGGGGGCTCCGGCCACCGCCGCTGTGGCCTCGGCGGTCCTAGGCGCCCCAGCCTCCAAGACCCTGGTGTGGCAGAACCTCCTAAGTTATAGGGCCCATATGCACCTGTCACTGTCCGACGACCTTTGACATTTATGCATATGTTTCCATTAACTTAAAAAGACTATCGGGTGTCCTCGGGGAACCCCGAATCATCCATGATTTCCGAACAGGATCATGTTACAAAGTCATTGTAGTATTACAACATTTATTGAAACATTAATAGCAGAGTAAAAACAGCGGAAGTCTTACAATAACATAATTTACAAAACAGTAGTTTCAAACCTCGCAACTAGGTTCGATGTTTATTACAAAATGAAATAGTGGAGTGGCATTATAATATAATACAAAACACACAATGAAACTGCCCTACCCAAGGGCCACACATTTACTTCTCATCGTCATCACAAGGTACAACTGTCATGCAGCACGATCCAAAACAGATCTGCTCATGAGGCTCACCTGCAACAAGGGTCAATGAACCCTGAGTACAAAAATACTCAACAAGACTTAACCAAAATAAAACTGATAGAACTCAGGAATACCGGTTCATGGGATTCAAGGTATGGCTTTAACAATAATCAAAGTTCTTTTGCGTAAAAGCTCTTTAACAAAATTCTTTATATAGAAAACTTCATAAAATCATATACAAAGCTGACACGATCCATGTTGAGATCATGAAACTTCATATCCAACACCTTCACAAGCCTTATTCGAGTTCCAGTTATTAGTACTATGATGATGAATAGAGAAGTGAGTCTCCATAACCGAGGAGCAACGACGATTCAAACCGATTAAACCCAGCTGGGGATTCCAGACCACACGACATATGCAGGTCCCCGACCTACATATATCAACCTACTCAGATCCTCTAAAGCAAGAACGGGTCCGCGCCACCTGAGAATACAGTACTCCACCAATCCAGCCCATTGCCACGTGGGTACCGCTATTCCCGCCATCTCTCCACTCCCAGCGCATGAGTAGCCATTCTTGTAATAGAATCACCAAGTTCAGGCTTACCAAAGTATGTGGTTAGTACTACAAAGTCTCACCGCACATAGTTCAACAACGGATGTGCCTTAATCGACACAGGCGGAAAGAACCTACTCACAAGACCTCCATGTCTTGTGGCTCACACACACCAAGTCCGCCCGGTCTAGATTTATTACTCCACATTCCCATATCACATGATAACATAAGTTAATCAAATCCCATTTAAAGTTCACAGGTGATAGGTAATCACCTGACTTTCATCGTTCTACGCTTAGCTAAGCATAACTAGGCATATACGAAATTAAAACTGGTAATATGGTAATTATGGAATAACAAGGTGGGTAATGTACCAATTTGACTTGTACTTGACTCCTAATCACTTAATGCAGTAAAAAGAAGCAAAAGCAAAATCAATTTGTAAAATACAAGGTAGGGTTGTATGCATCCGGGGCTTGCCTTCGTTGATGGAAAAGTCTGGCTCCTGCGATGTTTCATAAGTATTCGATCCGACCTCAACAGATGGATTAACTTCCTCAACAACTTGATTAATTACCACGTGTTCACCTTCGTTCACTACACATAGTAACAATGCCATGTTTAACATGATGCGGAATACGAAACATGATACTCGATGATGGATGCAAAAATTAAGAATTTGAATTCAACTTTCCTTCGCGGTACAGTGGCAAGTCAAACTACTAAATCTTTTTCATAACACATACATCAATTGCCAACGATCATTATCAACTAATGACCCAAGGTCATCACTCAATCCAAAATTTCAAACAAAACCTAAATCATCAAAGGTTACTATTTGCTTTTATGAATTAATTATTTAATTCAAAATTATGAAATAAATCAATTTATTCTAATTGAGCTCAAAATTTTAGTAAATATTCATTACATGATAACTAAGTGGCAAAACAAATTTCATAATTTTTGGATAAATGAATAAGCCTAGAAAATCATGGAAATCCATTTATTAATAAATTGAGCAATTTTTATCACATTCAAAAATTACTGAAAAACATTATTTCATATTTTTCTTAAATAATATACATCATAGAGAAGTCACACAAAAATTTTCATAATTTTTGGAGCTCTAAATAAATCTACACAAAAATAACAAATTACATCACTATTCATTCAAATCTGAAAATAGAAAAAATCCATTTGAACGCTGAGTCACTGACAACGGGTCCCACCTGTCATCTCTAACCTCGTGCGTTTGACCACGACAGTGATGGTGCTGACCGATGTAAACTCGTCGACGGTGAGTCCAACGGCGACGGCCAAAGTACCAAAATGATCACCATCGATTGACGTCCCTATCAGCACTGATTACGACCCTATACTAGCTCATCGTCGGCCATGGCGGACGCGGTGGCACGGCAGCGCTACGCCGGCGGCATGAGACCTGTAAAGCTTAAACAGAAGGCCTAGGAAGCATCAGCAGCTCACCCCAAACGCGACTGAGTAGAGCAAAAGCCGAAGGAGCAACGGAGAGGTGGGTCGACGTTCCGAGCAAGCACGGTAGAGCAGATCATCGTTGGTGGCGATGTTCTGGGAGCTGTGGTGGTCAAAATGAGAAATCAATGGGTTATGGAGGACTACAGCATCATGGCAAAGCTAAAACAAGACTCAGCAGGGGCAGAGGATCACCGTAACACGCAGGCCATGGCGAAGCGCTCGCGACGGGGACGCTGCCGGCCGCGAGGAAGAAGACGATGCAACTCAAGTTCCCGACGAAGACAAGCCACAAGGACTGGTTTGCTGGATGCACAAGGAACTAGTGGAGCTAGGACATGCTTTGCTGCGATGGCGTGGGCGCTGGTTCGACAGCAAAAGCTCAACGGAGTTATGGCAACGGCGCCCGGAAAATAGAGGAAGGGAAACGGCGAAGAACGGCGACGGCTGAGGCCTTAAGGAGCGGCCAGAAGCGCAAGGAAGCCACGCAGGAGCCTTTCCCACACCAGCGCGAAGCCGAGGACATCCACGCGCGCGTCTGGAAGCGAACCGATGGTCGCCGATGGTGTAGCTACGACGGTGAACACTGTTCACAGTATTTACAAGTTTGCCATTCGCAAAAATTCACAAATTACTCTCAAATTTTTATAACAACTCAAAAATCTCCAAAAACAAAAGTTGTTCAAAATCAAAATTTCTACAACTTTGCTTTTATAACCAACTCCTAATTCGGTCTAGATTTTGAAATGAACTTTTGAATTCAAATGGGGAAATTTAACGAATTACGCCTTTTTGAATTACTCCAAATTTTACTAAACAACTTGAAAAACTCCAAAAACAAACTTTGCTTAACTTGTCAAGCTCTACACTTTTGCTTTTGGACTCAACCCCAAAATATGCATAGATTTTGAAATGGATTTTCAGGGTAGGATTTAAATGCTGAAAATCAGGGTTTTTCACGAAAAATTCAAAATCAAACAAACTTTGAACTTGAGTCAAACAATACAATTCAACACATACCACATGAATATAAACTGGTTTTAGTGTATGCATCTCAAAGTTTTTAATATGACCAATTGCCTTGCAATGCATATGATGATATGACAGTTTTAGTATTTAAACACCTGGGGTGTTACAATCCTTCCCCCTAAAAGAAATCTCGCCCCAAGATTCAAAGCCATAGAGTAAGTAATGGAAAAGGAAATGTGTCAGTCCAAAAACATCTAGAACTTGTCCATAAAACAGCTAAGGTTCCTTTACAAAACACAATTTGTAGCAACCGAGCTCAACTAACATTTCTCTATTCTATATTGATGCTAGAAACTCTAGAAACTTTTCTAACAAGTAATCTTCTGATTCCCAGGTAGCTTCCTCTTCTGAATGTTGATTCCATTGTATTTTATAGAACTTGATTGTCCATCTTCGAGTAACACGATCTTTCTGATCTAACACTCGGATAGGATATTCGGAGTAAGTTAAATCTGGTTCTAGTTCCACTCCTTCAACTTCAACATTCTGTTCAGGCACTCGGAGACACTTTTTCAATTGAGAAATATGGAACACATCATGCACAACTGTGAGATGTTCAGGTAATTTCAAGCGATATGCCACTTTTCCATACTCTCCAAAATTTGATATGGTCCAATGTATCGGGGTGCCAACTTTCCTTTAACACCAAAATGGGTAACTCCCTTCATTGGTGATACTTTCAGATATACAAAATCTCCTTTGTTAAATATCAATGGTCTTCGTCTTCTATCCGCATAACTCTTTTGGCAGGACTGAGCTATTTTCAAATTACTCTGTATTTGCCTAACCTTGTCTTCTATTTCTTTTACAAGGTCAACTCCAAAGAATCTTCTCTCTCCAGGCTCAGACCAACTCAACGATGTTCTGCATCTACGACCATAGAGTGCTTCAAATGGAGCCATTCTAATGCTTTCCTGATAACTATTGTTGTATGAGAACTCGGCCAAAGGTAAGCATTCATCCCACTTATTGGAATAGTTAAGGACACAACACCTTAACATATCTTCAAGTACTTGATTGACTCTTTTAGTCTGTCCATCAGTCTGTGGATGATAAGCTGTACTATACAGAAGTTTGGTACCCAATGAAGAATGCAATTGTTTCCAAAAGTTGGAGACAAACTGTGTACCCCTATCTGACACAATAGACTTGAGTACTCCATGGAGACTCACAATTTGCTCTAAATACATCTTGGCATACCGTATAGTGGGATACGTATTCTGGACTAGAAGAAAATGTGCTAATTTGGTTAGTCGATCTACAATAACCCATACTGAATCAAATCCCTTTGATGTCTTGGGTAGACCAACAATAAAATCCATACTTATGTCCTCCCACTTCTAAGATGGAATAGGTAATGGTTGTAACTCACCAGCAGACCTCAAATGTATAGCTTTCACCTTTTGACAAGTATCACACTTTGCTATATATCTAGCAATCTCTATTTTCATTTTAGTCCACCAGAATCTTTGCTTCAAGTCCTGGTACATCTTGTTACTTCCTGGATGGATAGATAACCTAGTAGCATGTGCCTCTTCTAGAATTGACTACCACAACTCAGGAACTTTTGGTACCACCAGGCGATCCTTGAACCATAACACATCTTCATCATCTATGCTAAAGCATTCTGCTTTTCTATTCTTGACTCTTTCCTTGATATAGGCTATACCCTTGTTTTCCTTCTAAGCAACAATAACTTGATCTCAAATAGTGGCTTCAACAATTATGTTGGTCAAACTACCTTGTTGAATTACTTCTACATTCAACTTCTCCATTTCTTGACATAGTGTCAAACCCATTGTTCTCACTGCTAGACAATTGCAATAACTTTTGCGACTAAGGGCATCTACAACCACATTTGCTTTACCCGGGTGATAATATACTTCCAAATCATAATCCTTAATCAGTTCTAACCATCTTCTTTGTCGCATGTTCAACTCTGACTAAGTACAGATATACTTTAAACTCTTGTGGTCTGTATACATATGGCACATATTACCAAGCAGGTAATGCCGCCAAATCTTTAGAGCATGAACCACAGCTGCTAACTCCAAGTCATGAGTCGGATAGTGTTCTTCATGCTGCTTAAGTTGCCTAGATGCATAAGCAATGACTCGGCCTTCTTGCATCAACACACATCCAATACCAATACCTGAAGCATCACAATACACATCAAACGGCTTCTCAATATCAGGTTGGGCTAATACTGGTGCAGTAGTCAACAGTCTTTTCAAGGTCTAGAAAGCCTCTTCACAATCAGATGACAAGACAAACTTAACTTGGTTCTTCAACAATTCAGTTATAGACTTTGATATTTTAGAGAAATCTGGAATAAACCGACGGTAATATCCCGCCAATCCTAGAAAACTCTGAACTTGATGAACTGTGGTTGGTGGTTTCCAATCAAGCACATCCTTCACTTTGCTGGGATCAACTGCAACTCCTTCAGCTGACAAGACATGTCCAAGAAATTGCACTTCCTTAAGCCAAAAATCACACTTGCTGAACTTGGCATATAGTTGATGTTCTCTCAAGCGGGTCAGAACAATCCTAAGATGTTCCGCATGTTCTTTCTTATTCTTGGAATATACTAAAATGTCATCAATAAACACCACTACAAACTTGTCTAGCTCAGGCATGAATACTGAGTTCATCAGATACATGAAATAAGCAAGAGCATTTGTCAAACCAAAAGACATTACCAAGTATTCATATAATCCATATCTTGTGGTAAATGCCATTTTGGGAATATCTTCAGGCTTTATCTTAATTTGATGATACCCTGACCTCAAATCTATCATGGAGAAAACTTTGGCTCCGGCCAATTGATCAAAAAGCAAATCTATCCAAGGTAAGGGATACTTATTCTTGATGGTCACTTCATTCAACGGACAATAGTCAACACATAACCTTAGGGTCTCATCTTTCTTTTTCACAAATATTGCCGGACATCCCCAAGGTGAGGAACTAGGTTGGATAAACCCCTTCTCAATTAATTCTTGTAACTGAGTCTTCAACTTGGCCAATTCCTTAGGTGGCATCCTATAAGCTCTCCGAGAAATCAGAGCTGTTCTAGGTTGCAATTCTATATTAAACTAGACATCCCTATCAGGTGGTAGACCGGGTAGATCTTCTAGAAACACATCCGGAAATTCACACACTATCGGAATATCTCTAATCTCTTTGACAGCAGTTGCACAAACCTTGCCCACTGATCTTCTTAGGGTTGGAAGTTGGATGAGAAGTTGAGAATTACTATCAGGCAAACTCACTCTTAATATCCTATTCAAAGCATCTATAACAGCCTTATGCTGATACATCCAATTCATTCCCAAGATTACATCTATATCCTGATCCTTAAGGATAATCATGGTAGTGGGAAAAATATGCCCACCCAGGTTTATGGGTACCTGGTATACCATTTCCTTAGTACACAGACGTCCCCCGGACGACTGTATAAAGAAACTTTCCTTTGTTGCCCCAATTGAAATTTCATACTTCACGACAAATGTTCTATTGATGAATGAATGCGATGCGCCAGAATCAAAAAGTATAACTGCAGGGTGATTGGCAATAGGAAACATACCCATCATCACTGGCTCCCCTTCCGGAATTTCTCCAGCTTGAATATAGAACACCCGTCCTGTCTTCCTCTCATCTTTGCCCTTCTGAGCATTCTGATTGGGGTTCTTGTTTGGTGCCTGACCCTGTTGTTGATTGGCAGGGGCCTTCTAATAATTTTGATTAGCCTACCTAGGATATGGACATTCCCTGGAGAAAGGACCAGTCCTTCCACAATTATAACATGGATAGTTGTGACCCTGGGATGTTGGAGCATTGCCACCAGGAGCATTGATTAACTGTGAATTCGGATAGGTTATAGCAGGATGGACATTTGACTATTGCCCGGCTTGGAACTGCGGCAGAGGATAAGGAGGACGATTATGATGTACTGGATGATAAATCACCCTCTGCCTCTTCTGATTTCCCCCAAAAGATCTAGATGGCATACTCTTTTTCTTTTTGAGCTCCTTATGCTGCCGATACTTTGACTCTAAAGCAATTGCAATATTTACGGCCTCATGGTAAGTGACATTGGTACAAGTGGTCATCATAGTCTATAACTTGGTATTCAGGCCTCTCATAAACCACCTCTTCTTCTTGGCATCAGTATTGACATGTTCTGATGCATATTGGGACAGATGATTAAATCTTCCCACATATTGCATCACGGTTTGATCTCCTTGCTTCAAAGCAAGGAATTCATCTAGCTTCATAGCCATCACTCCTTCAGGGATATAATGGGCTCTGAAGGCAGCACGGAACTTAGCCTAAGTTATTGGAATGCCAGCTGGTTGCATAGCCACTAAGTTTGCCCACCAAGCACTTGCTGCTCCTCTAAGTTGCTGGGCGGCAAACGCAGGTTTCTGATACTCCGTGCATGGAATAAGGTCAAATTTCTGCTCCATGGTTCAAAGCCAGTCATCAGCCTCCAATGGTTTATCTGCCTTGGTGAACACTAGTGGTCTTGTGTCTGTAAAATCAACATTTGTAGCCTCCTATCTGTTATGGTGACGACCATGGTTTCCTTGCATATGATTCTGATTACTTAGGGCGATCTCATGAAGCAAACGGGAATTTTCAGCCATCACATTGACAAGTGCGGTTATAGCATCAGCTAGATTTATTGGAACTGGTGGTGGATCTGGAATACTATCCTCATCTTACGAAGTTCTAGGAACATACAAACCCCACATACGACGCATCTGCTCATAACAAACCAAACTTTATTCACAAGCCTTTATTGAATTGCACAAAAGCTTACTCTAGACCATTACATAGGGTTTACTACTATAAACACCAACCTGTAAGTACTAAAACAAAGATACATAGCTTAACTATAACTAACTATTATACAACTCTACTCTTTTCCATGATTATTTCAAACTTCAGGCTCGGTATCCATTCCAGAATTATTACCGCCTTCATCATCACTTTCATTGATCATTACTAATTCTTCAGGATCTGCTTCTTCTTCCTATTCTGATTCGTTATCATCGACAAAGATGACACCAGGGTCTATGGCATCAGCTTGGGGCTCATGATTGGGATTTAGCAGATTACTAAGCCTATGAACTTCCTCATGCAGATAAGTATTATGTTCTTCTAAATCTTCTACATAGAATTCTAGCTCATGAGTTCTAGCTCTAGCTACATTTTCCCTATGCCAAGCCTCATTTTGTCCCTCCACTGTATGAACTAACATGCTTTCGTAGTTCCTGTGTGCGGTAGTGAGACGCCTCAATTGATCCTGTAATTCTCCTACCTATATAGCATCCAAAGCCCTATCTCTAGTAGCTTGTGCTAACTCTATAGAAATCCTCTGTATCTCTGCTTGGGGATCAGGCCTAGAACTGCTAATGCTAGCACCATCATTTCTAGGGGCAAGTTGGTGATGAGGAACTCCTTTGGGTCTAGTGGACTTACGGGGCGTCATCTTGGCACGAGCCATACTGTAGGAAGCCAATTTAATCCAAGTAAGACCATTTGATCAAAGTCTAAAGAGCAGGTATGATGGATTACATTACTCAAACCAGTCTCACTACTCAACTCTAGACTAAGAGTTGAAGGAAGTAACGAGTGAATTAATAATGATGCATGAATCATTCTTATGAACCAAAAACATCAAAGTTTATAATGCACATAAACAACATTTATTTTTATATAGGGCATAGTAATATTACTACTCCACCACACAAAACCTTTTTAATCAAATACAAAATAGGGAGAAAGAAATAAGATAAGTCAGAAGCAATTTGAACCAAATTATCAAGTTAAATTTAGTCATCCCAAATCAATTTCAAGTTTTTGTAAAACAATACAACAAAAACCTTGCAACGATCACTCTGATACCATTCTGTGGTAGAACCTCCTAAGTTATAGGGCCCACATGCACCTGTCACTGTCCGACGACCTTTGACATTTATGCATATGTTTCCATTAACTTAAAAAGACTATCGGGTGTCCTCGGGGAACCCCAAATCATCCATGATTTCCGAGTAGGATCATGTTACAGAGTCGTTGCAGTATTACAACATTTATTCAAACATTAATACCAGAGTAAAAACAGCGGAAGTCTTACAATAACATAATTTACAAAACAGTAGTTTCAAACCTCGCAACTAGGTTCGATGTTTATTACAAAACAAAATAGTGGAGTGTCATTATAATATAATACAAAACACACAATGAAACTGCCCTGCCTAAGGGCCACACATTTACTTCTCATCATCATCACAAGGTACAACTGTCATGCAGCATGATCCAAAATAGATCTGCTCATGAGGCTCACCTGCAACAAGGGTCAATGAACCCTGAGTACAAAAGTACTCAACAAGACTTAACCGAAATAAAACTGATAGAACTCAGAAATGCTGGCTCATGGGATTCAAGGTATGGCTTTAACAATAATCAAAGTTCTTTTGCATAAAAGCTCTTTAACAAAATTCTTTATATAGAAAACTTCATAAAATCATATACAAAGCTGACACGATCCATGTTGAGATCATGAAACTTCATATCCAACACCTTCACAAGCCTTATTCGAGTTCCAGTTATTAGTACTACGATGATGAACAGAGAAGTGAGTCTCCATAACCGAGGAGCAACAACGATTCAAACTAATTAAACTCAGCTAGGGATTCTAGACCACACAACATATGCAGGTCCCCGACCTACATATATCAACCTACTCTCGGATCCTCTAAAGCAAGAATAGGTCCGCGCCACCCGAGAATACAGTACTCCACCAATCTAGCCCATTGCCACGTGGGTATATGCTATTCCCACCATCTCTCCACTCCTAGTGCATGAGTAGCCATTCTCGTAATAGAATCGCCAAGTTTAGGCTTACCAGAGTATGTGGTTAGTACTACAAAGTCTCACCGCACATAGTTCAACAACGGACGTGCCTTAATCGACACAGGCGGAAAGAACCTGCTCACAAGACCTCCATGTCTTGTGGCTCACACACACCGAGTTCGCCCGGTCTAGATTTATTACTCCACATTCCCATATCACATGATAACATAAGTTAATCAAATCCCATTTAAAGTTCACAGGTGACAGGCAATCACCTGACTTTCATCGTTCTACGCATAGCTAAGCATAACTAGGCATATACAAAATTAAAACTAGTAATATGGTAATTATGGAATAACAAGGTGGGTAATGCACCAATTTGACTTGTACTTGAGTCCTAATCACTTAATGCAGTAAAAAGAAGCAAAAGCGAAATCAATTTGTAAAATACAAGGTAGGATTGTATGCATCCGGGGCTTGCCTTCGTTGACAGAAAAGTCCGGCTCCTGCGACGTTTAACAAGTATTCGATCCGACCTCAACAGACGGATTAACTTCCTCAACAACTTGATTAATTACCACGTGTTCACCTTCATTCACTACACGTAGTAACAATGCCATGTTTAACATGATGCGGAATATGAAACATGATGCTCGATGATGGATGCAAAAATTAAGAATTTGAATACAACTTTCCTTCGCGGTACAGTGGCCAGTCAAACTACTAAATCTTTTTTTGTAACACATACATCAATTGCCAAGGATCATTATCAACTAATGACCCAAGGTCATCACTCAATCCAAAATTTCAAACAAAACCTAAATCATCAAAGGTTACTATTTGCTTTTATGAATTAATTATTTAATTCAAAATTATGAAATAAATCAATTTATTCTAATTGAGCTCAAAATTTTAGTAAATGTTCATTACATGATAACTAAGTGGCAAAACAAATTTCATAATTTTTGGATAAATGAATAAGCCTAGAAAAATCATGGAAATCCATTTATTAATAAATTGAGCAATTTTTATCACATTCAAAAATTACTGAAAAACATTATTTCATATTTTTCTTAAATAATATACATCACAGAGAAGTTAACAAAACTTTTCATAATTTTTGGAGCTCTAAATAAATCTACACAAAAATAACAAATTACATCACTATTCTTTCAAATCTGAAAATAGAAAAAATCCATTTGAACGCTGAGTCACTGACAACGGGTCCCACCTGTCATCCCTAACCTCGTGCGTTTGACCATGACGGTGACGGCGCTGACCGGCGTAAACTCGTCGACGGTGAGTCCAACGGCGACGGCCAAAGTACCAAAATGATCACCAAGACTAGGCGCATCGATTGACGTCCCTATCAGCACTGATTATGACCCTATACTAGCTCGTCGTCGGCCATGGCGGACGCGGTGGCACAGCAGCGCTATGCCGGCGGCGTGAGACCTATAAAGCTTGAACAGAAGGCCTAGGAAGCATCAGCGGCTCACCCCAAACGCGATTGAGCAGAGCACAAGGCCAGAGGAGCAACGGAGAGGTGGGTCGACGTTCCGAGCAAGCACGGCGGAGCAGATCATCGTCAGTGGCGATGTTCCGGGAGCTGTGGTGGTCAAAATGACAAATCAATGGGTCATGGAGGACTACAGCATCATGGCGAAGCTGAAACAAGACTTAGCAGGGGTAGAGGATCACCGTAACATGCTGGCCACGATGAAGCGCTCATGACGGGGACGCTGCCGGCCGCGAGGAAGAAGACGATGGAACTTGAGTTCCCGATGAAGAGAAGCCACAAGGACTAGTTTGCTAGACTCGCAAGGAACTAGCGGAGCTAGGACATGCTTTGCTGTGATGGCGCAGGCGCTGGTTCGACAGCAAAAGCTCAACGGAGTTATGGCAACGGCGCCGGGAAAACAGAGGAAGGGAAGCAGCGAAGAACGGCGATGGCTTAGGCCTTAAGGTGTGGCCAAAAGTGCAAGGAAGCCATGCAGGAGCCTTTCCCACGCCAGCGCGAAGCCGAGGACGTCCATGCGCGCGTCTGGAAGCGAACCGAAGGTCGCCGGCGGTGCAGCTACGGCGGTGAACACTGTTCATAGTATTTACAAGTTTGCCATTCGCAAAAATTCACAAATTACTCTCAAATTTTCATAACAACTCAAAAATCTCCAAAAACAAAAGTTGTTCAAAATCAAAAGTTCTACAACTTTGCTTTTATAACTAACTCCTAATTCGGTTTAGATTTTGAAATGAACTTTTGAATTCAAATGGGGAAATTTAACGAATTACGCCTTTTTGAATTACTCCAAATTTTACTAAACAACTTGAAAAACTCCAAAAACAAGCTTTGCTTAACTTGTCAAGCTCTACACTTTTGCTTTTGGACTCAACCCCAAAATATGCATAGATTTTGAAATGGATTTTTAGGGTAGGATTTAAATGCTGAAAATCGGGGTTTTCACGAAAAATTCAAAATCAAACAAACTTTGAACTTGAGTCAAACAATACAATTCAACACATACCACATGAATATAAACTTGTTTTAGTGTATGCATCTCAAAGTTTTTAATATGACCAATTGCCTTGCAATGCATATGATGATATGGCAGTTTTAGTATTTAAACACCCGGGGTGTTACACCCGGGGACCTCGATCGTGGTGGCCTCAGCAACTGAGGGCACCTTGGCCCCATCTGACTCACGGGCCTCACCATCGCGGGGCGGAGGCGCTCGCTCCCCCATCTATGTTGGGGCCACGCTGGCAGCCCCTCCTTGGGTGTCTAGCTCCTTCAGGTCGGCCCTCACTGACACCGCGCCACGTTGTAGGGCGGCCTGCGCCTCCGCCACCCAGTGGGCAGTGGAGCCGAGGTTCACCTTGAGCGCCTTAAGGGGCACCAAGGTGGGCACCTCCACAGGACGCTTCCAGCTAAGGACAAAACATTTACAGGGTCAGCACGAGACAAAGGAACGAACAGAAAACTCTGTGGCTCCACCAAAAATACGCTTACCTCGAGCGGGGCTGCAACCGCTTTAGCACGGTGACCCTCGCCTACAAAGGCGGTGGCAGCGGCAGAGGCACGGCCTCTGTATCCGTCGGCACCGGCCGGTCCTCGACGGACCCCGGCGCCCCCTGGGTCCTCTACGGGGGCAGTTGCATCACCCCCCCCCACCACCTACTCCACCACTGCCGTCGAGCCCACCGGGCTGACAGCACGCTTTGCCCATGCCCATGCCTCGGGCGTGTTGGCCTCAGCCCCAAGGCAGGCAATTGCCGACCCTAGGGTAGCTCCTCCTCCTCCTAGGAGCGTCGAGCTGCTTGTCGATGGCTCGGGCACCGTCTCCTCAATGTTGGGGAGATGGTCCAGGGGAGCCCGCCCTATCTCGCCCTCGTCATCCCCATCCGAGGCATCCATCGATAGCGACAGCGACAGGGACTCCTCCAATGGGAGACCATCCTTCCTTTGCTGCCGGCGGCGCTTATCTAGCTCCTCATGTGCGAGGATCTTCTTCGTGTGCTTTGCCACCTTGGCGTCCTTCCGCCTTTTCTACGCCTCGGCATGCACCCGGTTGACTGCCCGCCGCCTCATGTCCTCAGGAACGAGCGGCGGGGAGGCTCGCACATCTCTCATCCCCTACAGGAACAACGGACATGGGTAAGGGAACAAGAAATAATGAGAAATAGGGAGGCCTTGGGGGCTGCAGAGGCACGTGACTTACCAGCGAGAGGAACCCCCATGACGGGCGTATTGTGAAGGGGGTCAGGCCACTGCCCCTTAGCTTCGCCTCCACCATCTCCCTCACCCAGTGAAGAATTTCCTTGTTGGAAAGGGAAGAGGCAGACATCCGGATGCCCTCAATTGGCTCATCCGGCCTCATCTCGAATAGGCGCCACCACCGAGCCAACAGTGGTAGCACCCTCCGGTGGTGGAAGGCGGCCATGACCACAGCCGTAGTAAGGCCGCGGTCTCACAGCCTCTCTAGCCCCTCTAGGAGTGGCTGTAGCTTGGGCTGATCCTCCCTCAGGACGCCATACTTCCACCTCTCCGGGCAGCTCTCCACGATCCACCTGGTGTAGGGGGGAAGTCCACCATTGTCGTTGCAAAGATAGAACCAGCTCGCGTACCATCGGTGATTGGTCGACGTGAGCTAGGCCGGTTTGTAGAGGTGCTAACGGTCCTAGCACACTTGGAGAGTGTAGCCGCCAGCCCTCACTGCCTTCCTCGTGCCCAATGTACCCATCGGCTTGGTGGTGTACCCCGCACAGAAGAGGTGAAGCCACAGCTCCCAATGGGGAGCAATCCCCAGATACCCCTCGCAGACAGCGACGAAGATGGCTGCCTATGCGATGGAATTGGGGTTGAAATTGTGGAGCTCCACGCCATAGTAGTGCAGGAGCGCACGCATGAACTGGTCCACTGGAAGGCCGAGGCCGCGCTTGTGAAAATACACGAAGCTCATGACATAACCGTCGTGAGGCCTCGGCTCCAGCTCGCCCGACGGAGCGATCCACTCCGGCCTGTTGGGGTCGATAACTAGATGAAGAAGCCTGCCGTCGATGAGTGACTGAAGCATCTCCACGGTGATGTCGGATGGACCTCAAGGGTCCACCTCGATGGCAACAATGTCGCCAGCCATGAGTGCAGTGGAGGGTTCGACTACGGCGGTGAGTCCCTCTCTCCCTCTCTCTCTCCACCTTGCCTCTCTCCCTTCTTCCTCCTAGGGCTCTCTACTCTAGCGATGGCTCAAAGACAACAAAGCTAATGCGGGCAAGGTAAGGAGGGGAGAGGCGAGGCTCGTTGCATATTTATGTAGGATGAAGGTGAAATGGATGGGCGATGAAATTGGGGAAGTTTCCCTCAGATCCGGCGTGGTTAATCCCGATCCGATTTTACCGCCCATGTGCCCACCTTTTCCTCATTAATCGCGGGAACAGTTACATCCCATCCGCTGTCACCACGTCATGTCCAACCGCTGTAGCAGCAGGCGTCATTCCGCCTCCCTAAGAAATTGCCTCAAAAGGCATGCCAACCGTTGTTGAGCCGATGGGGGAGATATCCCCCACCCTATTCCTTTCAGATGAAGGAACTGGGCGTCGAGCCCATTACGGTCTAGGGGTTCGAAGGCTGGGCCCCTAAGGGTTTTGACAGCCACCCTAGGGCAATAGAGTCAGGGATGACAGCGGGCGAGCCCACACAGGGCCGAGGCCCAAGCAAGCGAAATGCTTGGGATGCCCTAAGTCATGTCCAAGACCGGCAGGGAGGTCTTCGAATGGGATCCCACCATAGGGAGGCATCGAGCCACTGGGACCCAGCGAATGGCCTCGGTACCCACTAGAGAAACCCTCTGGTACTCTTGGAGTGCGTCTCTAGACCGCTAGCCAAGCCCTAGCGAATGGGGCATGGGCCTCCACTCGGACTCACCCGATAACAGCTCACCGGAAATGCCACCGCTCGCGCCCATCGAGGGTAGCTTGGCATATTCCACCCCTCCTTCCGAACGAAAAGGAAGCGCGAGGGTCATACAAAAAGCCAAGGGAACCCCTGACGGCCCTCTTGCTCTGTGCAGAGGCTAGGGGGCTCTTCCTGCAACCTTGCCAAGACCCAGCGACCTAGGCTCGCATTAAAGGGGGCTCGGCAAAACAACCCCTCCTTCCAAGCGAAAAGGACATGCGAGGTTCGTTCAAAAAGCCAGGGGAACTCCTGATGGTCCTCTCGCTCCTTGTAGAGGCTAGGGAGCTCTTCCTGCAGATATGCCAGACCCCATGACCTAGGCTCGCACCCAAGGGGGGCTCAACAAACAAACCCTCACATGCGAGGGGTGTACAAAAAGCCAGGGGAACTCCTGATCGCCCTCTTGCTCCGTGCAGAGGCTCGAGGGCTCTCCTTGCAATTTTGCTGAGACCTAGTAGCCTAGGCTCGCACACGAGTGGGCTCGGCAAAAAACCCCTCTGTCCGAACGAAAAGGATGTGCGAGGGTTGAACAGAAAAGTCGAGGGGACCCCTGACCACCCTCTCGCTCTGTGAGGAGGCCTAGGGGCTCCTCCTGCACCCAAGACAAAGACAAGCGACCCAAGCCTGCACTTGAAACTCGAGAAAAACGTGATAAAGGGCATCGAGCCCGTTATGGTCTAGGGGTTCGAAGGCTGGGCCCCTAAGGGTTTCGACAGCCACCCTAGGGCAACAGAGTCAGGGACGACTATGGGTGAGCCCATATGGGGCCAAGGCCCAAGCAAACAAAAACACTTGGGACGCTCTAAGTCATGTCTGAGACCGGTAGGGAGGTCTCCGAATGGGATCCCACCGTAGGGAGGCACCGAGCCACCGGGGCCCAGCGAACGGCCCCAGCACCCACTAGAGAAACCCTCTGGTACTCTTGGAGTGCATCTCTGGACCGCTAGCTAACTCCTAGCGAACGGGGCATGGGCCTCCACTCGGACTTACCCGATAACAGCTCACCGGAAGTGTCACCGCTTGCGCCCACCGAGGGTAGCCTGGTATATTCCACCCCTCCTTCTAAGCGAAAAGGAAGCGCGAGGGTCACACAAAAAGTTAGGAGGACTTCTGATCGCCCTCTCGCTCCGTGCAGAGGCTCAGGGGTTCTTCTTGCAATCTTACCGAGGCCCCATGACCTGAACTTGCACTTGTGGGCTTAGCAAATACGGTAACATCCCTCGATCAACATGAGAAAAAGACCCTGGAGGAATAAATCCACTCCCCCAGGGCCTTAGGGGCTACATGTGGTGGGTGCGCTCACGCGCACCCACCAAGGCCTTAAAGTACAAAACACTATTTCACTAGGAGCTACTGCAAGTCAAGCCTCGTCAAAACCTCAAGAAGAGCGCTCACACTCTCCCTGAGGCTCAGGGGCTACTTTTGGGTACCATAAAATGGGGTACCCCGAGCGCATACCAAAAGAATCACTTAAACCCCATCAATAACAGAGCCAAAGGGTAAGCCATTTGTTAAACCCCAGCCTCGTCCAAGCCCGCCAGCCCTCTGCCCCGCTCCTAGCCTCGCACGGGAGGTCTTGGTAGCCCACTAAACCTCCGCCTCGTGCGAGGCCTTGCACAGAGGGCCTTGATGGGGAACCAATTTTCTGTCTTGCCCGAGGCCCCGCGTGTAAAGCCTTGGACGAGACGTCGATTCTCCATCTCGCTCGAAGCCGGCTCGGTAATAATCCATTGCTTCCGCCTCGACCAGTCTCTCCGACAGCGCGTCACGTCCCATTAATGCGTCAACCACTCCTACAATCTTAGCTGGACGATGGCTCGACACCGTAGAATGGCTGACGGGATGGGAAGTCACATCAACACCATACTGACTAGGATCAGGCGCGACCGTGGTTACCGGCACTATTCCGGTGCTATGCCCACGATCAGCGCCTACACTACACTGTGCCACATAACTCCTGCCCCGGAGACAACGCGGCATGGGGAGTCTAGTCTGGGTCACCATAGCCTCGAAATCAGTGTACGAGATCAACTGTTCCCTCCAAGCCTCGGCAATCTACATTAGGGTCTTAGCAATCTTGAGATTCACATCACAATCTTGGGATTCACATCTACCGAGACCCCCACGATGGTTCGGCCTTGGCCCCGACTGAGCCTCGGCTTCTCACGTAGTCAATACATAGTGACCCACACGCCGACCGTCACATCCGCTTTGAGGTAACACTGGAGCTCCCACGATGCACAGGATCGGATGTGACCGGCGCATCGCCCCAGTACTTCGAGGACAAGACCACTCCGTCGCCCACGCCACCACAGTAATATGCTACAGGGCTTAGACATGCCGCCTCCATTCGCATGATGCCATGTAGCTAGCGCATGTATCACCCTTGTCCCCCCTTCAAACTATAAAAGGGAGGGACCAGGGCCGTTTCTAGGGGAGGAGACGGACGATTAGGCCTATGCCCACGCAGCGAACTCATGCATGAACACACAGATGAACTCTCGAGCTTCCCCGCTGCCTGAGATTAACATCTCAAGCAATCCACACCACTCCACATAGAGACCTAGGGCTAGTTCCCTCTCTCGCCCTGCTTGTAACCCCTACTATGAGCATTTTGGTGCAAAGAATACAAGATCGACCTCTCAAACTGGACGTAGGGTGTTCATTACCCGAACCAGTATAAACCTTGTGTCTCTTTGCATCACCATCTGGGACTGGGAACACGCAGTACAAATTTACTAGTTGGTTGAGGGCCGGCCGGTCCAAAACACCGACAAGTTGCTAAAGTCAAGTACATTGAGCTCATTTCGCAATCTACAAAAAGTAGCCTCATCTAGCGGTTTAGTGAAGATATCCGCTAATTGATCTTCATTTCTTACACCTTCTAGTGATATATCATTTTTAGCAACATGATCTCTTAGAAAGTGATGGCGGATATCTATGTGCTTGGTGCGAGAGTGTTGAACCGGATTATTTGCAAGTTTTACTGCACTTTCATTGTTGCACAAAAGAGGTACTTTTTCTAGAACTACACCATAGTCTAGCAAAGTTTGTTTCATGTATAAAATTTGTGCACAACAAGCACCCATGGCAATGTATTCTGCTTCGGTGGTGGACAAAGCCACACTATTTTGTTTCTTGGAGGACCAAGACACAAGTGATCTACCAAGCAAATGGCACCCTCCGGATGTGCTCTTTCTATCCACTTTGCATCCAGCATAATCCGAATAGGAATAGCCAACTAATTCAAATATAGCTCCTTTGGGATACCAAAGACCAATGTTTGGAGTGTGCTTAAGATACCTAAGGATTCTTTTTACGGCAATTAAATGTGTTTCCTTAGGACTAGCTTGAAATCTAGCACACATACACACACTAAACATGATGTCAGGCCTAGATGCGGTTAAATATAATAAGCTACCAATCATGGAACGGTAGAGAGTTTGATCAACCGGGTTACCTCCCTTGTCTAGGTCGAGATGTCCATTGGTAGGCATTGGTGTCTTGATTGGCTTACATTCATCCATCTTGAATCTCTTGAGAAGATCTTTTGTGTATTTCTCTTGAGAGATGAAGATGCCTTCTTTCATTTGCTTGACTTGAAAACCAAGAAAGAATGTAAGCTCACCAATCATTGACATCTCGAACTCCTTCGACACCAATTCACCAAATTCTTTGCATGAGTCTTCATTTGATGATCCAAAGATGATATCATCAACATATACTTGACAAATGAAGATATGCCCATCAAGCTTCTTGGTGAATAGTGTGGTGTCGACCTTCCCAATGGTGAAGCCCTTCTCAATGAGGAAGTCTCGAAGGCGCTCATACCAAGCTCTTGGGGCTTGCTTAAGCCTATATAGTGCCTTGGACAACCTATAAACATGATTAGGATATCTAGGGTCTTCAAACTCGGGAGGTTGATCAACATAGACTAGTTCATTAATAAAGCCATTTAAAAATGCACTTTTCACATCTATTTGATATAGTTTCATTTCATGATGTGATGCATATGCAAGAAGGATACAGATGGCTTCTAATCTTGCAACCGGTGCAAAGGTCTCTCCAAAATCCAAACCTTCAACCTGAGAGAACCCCTTTGCAACTAGTCTTGCCTTGTTCCTCACAACAACACCTTGATCATCTTGCTTGTTGCAGAACACCCACTTTATTCCAATGACTCTTGCACCTTTTGGTCGCTCTGTAAGAGTTCAAACTTCATTGTGAGTGAAGTTGTTCAACTCTTCATGCATGGCATTGATCCAATCCAGATCTTTAAGAGCTTCTTCTACCTTGGTAGGCTCATAGCTAGAGACAAAAGAGTGATGAGCAATAAATGAAGTAAGTTTTTGAGATCGAGTCATTACACCCTTTGATGGACTCCCTATGATGAGATCTTATGGATGATCTTGTAGGAGAGGTGTATTTCTTCTATTGACCACTTGGGGAGGAGGTTATGGAGCATCAACATCTTGTGCTTGAACCACCATTTGCTCATGGGAGATATGAGTATCTTCATTTTCTACTCTCCCATCTTTTTCACCATCTTGTGGCACACTTGATGAAGAGGGTTGATCAATGACTTGTACATCATCTTCATCATCTTTTGGCTTGATGTCTCCCACCAGAATATTCTTCATAGCCTCCCTTAATGGTTCATCACCTACATCATCAATATTCTCATGTGCTCCTTGGGAGCCGTTAGATTCATCAAATTCCACATCATATGTTTCTTCAACCAAGCCGGTGGTATGATTAAATATTCTATATGCTTTGGACTTCAATGAGTAACCAACAAGAAAACCAATGTCACAATGTCTTTGGAACTTCTCTAGGTGTTGCCACTTCTTGTAAATGTAGCATTTGCAACCAAACACCCTAAAGAAGGAGATGTCCGGCTTCTTCCCATTGAGCAACTCATAAGGTGTCTTGCCAAGGAACTTTTGAAGGAATAGGTGGTTGGATGCATAACATGCGGTGTTGATTGCTTCCGCCCATAGAGCTTCGGGGGTGTTGTACTCATCTAGCATTGTCCTTGCAAGAGTGATCAAAGTCTGGTTCTTCCTCTCAACTACACCATTTTGTTGAGGAGTATAAGTTGCGGAGACTTCATGCTTGATCCTAACTTCATCACAATAGGCTTCAATGTTTGTGTTGTCAAATTCTTTGCCATTGTCACTTCTTATCTTCTTGAGCTTCACTTCAAATTCATTTTGAGCTCTCTTGGCAAACTTCTTGAAGCAAGATGCAACTTTGGATTTGTCATGAAGGAAGAATACCCATGTATACCTTGAATAGTCATCAACAATCACAAGACAATAGAGATTCCCTCCCAAACTCTTGTATGTTGTTGGTCCAAATAAGTCCATGTGTAGGAGTTCTAGCACTCTTGTGGTTGACATGAAAGCTTTGGTTGGATGAGTATTTGCAACTTGCTTGCTGGCTTGACATGCACTACAAAGCTTGTACTTCTCAAACTTCACATCCTTCAACCCTCTCATCAAATCATTCTTCATAAGCTTCTTGAGTGAGCTCATCCCAACATGAGCAAGTCTTCTATGCCATAGCTACCCAAGTATTGTTTTGGTGAATAGGCAAGTCTTCAAATTTGCATCTTTGGAGGTGAAGTCCACTAGATATAAGTTGTTGTATCTAAATCCATTGAATATCACTTGATTGTCATCTACCTTGGATACAACAACCTCCTTCTCAATGAACAAGCATTGGAAGCCGAGATCATACAATTGCCCAACGGATAGCAAGTTGAAGCTCAATGAAGCAACATAGAGCACATTGGAGATGGAATGATCATTTGATATTGCCACTTTGCCCAATCCTTTAACTTTGCCCTTTGAGTTATCTCCAAATGTTATTTTCTCTTGTCCATCTACCTCTTCATCTAGTGAGGTGAACATACGAGGATCACCGGTCATATGTTGGGTGCAACCACTATCAATAACCCAATGACTTCCACCGGTCTTGTAGTTCACCTACACACAAGAGATTCAAGCTTTAGGAATCCAAACTTGTTGAGGGCCCTTCACCTTCTCAATAAGTGACTTAGCCACCCAAATCTTCTTAGGCCTATTCTTGTTAGGGGGACCTAAGAACATGACTATCATCTTTCCACTAGAGTCCTTTCTAAGCATGTAGTGAGCATTGAAGGCAAAGGGTCTAGCATGCTTGGGCAAGGGTTGTGGTGGTGGAGTTTGACACTCATGAGCAAAGTGACCTTCTTGTCCACACTCAAAACATCTCTTTGGCTTTAGCTTTGGCTTTGATTGTTGTTGTTGAACTTGAGCCTTCTTCTTCTCTATACTTGCCACATATCCAATGCCACTTCTATCCATCTTCATGATGGTGTTCATGAGTAGCTCACTTTGGAGGTGCTTGCCTCTAGCAAACTTGCTCAATCCAATCTTGAGATGCTCTTTCTCCAACTTGAGCTTCTTATTTTCTTCCTTTAGAGCATCATCTTTCTTCTCTTCCTTGAGCTTCTTGTTTTCTTTTTTGAGCTTCTCATTCTCAAGAATCAACTCTTTGTCATGATCAAGAGTTTCTAGCACAATGGTGTTGTGGCTTTTCATTTCTTCAAGATCTTTCATGAGCTTCTCATTTGTGTTCTTGAGCTTGACATATTCATCATAGTCATCGCACTCAACCACTTGCTTGCCTTTGCCACTAGATCCTTGCTCAACGCTCTCATCAATCAAATCATCACATGATGTAGCTATATCAATCTTAACAACATGGTTAGTAGCATCATGTGCCTCATTTGGTAGGAATTCTTGAGCAATGAACAAGAGTATCATGATTGATCTTAAGAGTTGTATACTCATCTTTTAGCTTGTTGTGACTAGTGATGAGCTCATTGTGCACCCACTCAAGTTTATCATGTTTATCTTTAAGCTCTTTCTTAGAATATTTGAGCTCTTTGAGTTTAGATGATATATCATCATTAGTTTCTCTAAGCTCATCATTAGCCTTTTCCAATGTATCGCACTTAGCTAAGAGTGAATCATTTTTAGCATCAAGCTTTTCATTTGTAGCTCTACTCTTTCTAATGATCTTAGTGTATTTTCTTAGTATTTTGACAAGATCATCATATGTAGGTGAATCATCATCATCGCTATCGCTATCATCATCACTAGCTTGCTCATCATCACTACTATCATCATTCTTAGTTACCTTGCATTCACACTTGGCCATAAGGCATAGGTGTGTAGAGGATGATGGCGATGGTGGCAGTGAAGATGCAAGATCAATAGCAATGGCGGCCACCTTCTCATTGTCACTATCATCATCGGATGATCCACTTGATGAATTAATGTCCATGAGCCAATCACCGACAATGTAGGCCTTTCCACTCTTCTTCTTCTTGTAGAAGTCCCTCTTTTTGCCATCTCTCTTCTTGTATGGCTTGTTCTTTTTCTTCTCATCTTCATCTTCATTACTTGAGTCATCTTTCTTGCCCTTGTTCTTGTTCTTGAACTTGTCTTTCTTGGGCTTTGTGCATTGATGAGCTAGATGGCCAAGTTCACCACAATTGTAGCAATCCATCTCGGAGATTGGCTTTCTTCTTGAGCTAGTGAAGAACTTCTTCTTTTTGCCATTCAAACTTGATGCCACTCTTGTTTAGCTTCTTTAGCATCTTGGTGGATCTTCTTCACCATGAGATCAAGACTTTCTTCATCATCTTCTTCATCACTTGAGCTCCCATACTCAAGTCTTGCTTTGCCCTTATCTTAGTCTAGCTTTGAATGCTAAGTGCTTCTCTTTCTTCTTTGTAGAGGATGAGCCATCTTGTGGCAGTGATGTGCATGTACATCTCATGAGCATTGATCTTTCCCAAGATTATGTATAGGTGTAGCAGCAGAAAGATCACCTTGATGTAGCACTGGTCATAATATGCCCATATTTGTCAATGGGGAGGACACTCAAGATCTTTCTCACAACATCGGATGGTGACATTTGAGTAAGTCCAAGCCCATTGACTTCTCTACAAGAACATTTAAATGAGAATACATCTCATTAGCACTTTCTTTGGGAAGCATTTCAAATGAATTTAGCTTTTTAATCACAAGATGATAGCGTTCCTCACGCTCACTCTTGGTTCCCTCATGGAGTGCACAAACATCCGAACCATAGTGCATGGGCATCTTTGTGGTTCCTTACACGGTTGAACACATCTTTGCAAAGGCCTCTAAAGATGGTGTTGTGAGCCTTTGCATTCCATTTTTCATAATTAACCTCATCGCCTTGTAGGTTAGTAGCATCCCTAAGGTTTTGGGAAGCCTTGTGAGGCGGCTCTAAGAATACCAACATCTAGAGCTTCTAAGTACGCCTCCATGCAGATTTTCCTAATATAGAAAGTCATCTCCCTCAAAGATAGGAGGAGGTCCATCCCCAGTGAGACATCTTGCTCTAAGAGGTTAAGCTTAAAAACATGAGCACTGAGGCTCTGATACCAATTGAAAGGATCAAGATGCCCTAAGAGGGGGGGGGGTGAATTGGGCTAATTCTAAATTTTCTTGCAATAATTAAATCCTACAGTTAGCCCAATTAACCCTTTGTACCTAGAAACATGTTTCTATTACTCTAACGCACAAAGGACTTGCAACCTATGTTCCAAACTTACTCTAGCATGGCAATTCTATGAATGTAACAATAAGTATTGAATTGCTCAAAGTAAATGCTCAAAGTAAATAGAGAGAGAGGAACGCGGCGATGTTTTGCCGAGGTATCAGAGAGTCGGCACTCCCCACTAGTCCTTGTTGGAGCACCCGCGCAAGGGTGTAGCTCCCCCTTGATCCGTGCAAGGATCAAGTGCTCTCTACGGGTTGATTCTTCGACACTCCATCGCGGCGAATCACCCAAAGCCGCTCACAACTTGAGTTGGGTCACCCACAAGCTCCGCCGGGTGATCACCAAGCTCCCAATCACCACCAAGCCATCTAGGTGATGGCGATCACCAAGAGTAATAAGCACGAACTCTCACGTGACCACGCGAAGCCTAATGAGAAGATGGATGCACACTTGGCTACTCTTGATTCACTAATGAGGCTGCTCTCTTGGATTCTCAAATCTCAATCACCTCACTAGGACCTTACTCTTCTTGGCACTCACAAACATGTTTCTCAGTTGTTGGAATGAGCAAAAGTGACTCCACACATGAGTGGAGCTTCTATTTATAAGGTAGCCTAAAAAATGAACCGTTATGAGCTTCTGTGGGGTGACCGGACGCTCCGGTCGTACTGACCAGACTGCTCCTGGTCAGTTCAACCCATGAACCAGTGAAAATGTGTTGACCGAACGCTGGCAGGGTCCGGTCACCACTGACCAGACGCGTCCGGTCGCATTAAACCCTTACTAGAACCTTACTAGACTCGACTGGACACTGAACCCCTAGGGTCCGGTCAGTACTGACCGGATGCGTCCGGTCATAGATTCCCTTCTCTGGAACCTTACTAGGAGTCGACCGGATGCTGCCTTTCAGCATCTAGTCACTTGACCTCTCCAGCGTCCGATCACACAGAACACAGTCTGTTGATCAAATGAACTAACCGAATCCTGCGGCTAGCGTCGGTCGCACCGGGGCTAGCATCCGATCAGCATTTGACCCTCCATTCACTTCCAACTCTTGATCATATGTCAATGAAGTTTGCTCCAAAGGATCTTAGGCATTCATAGGAGCTACCTAGAGCTAGTTTTAACAAGTGTGCAACACACCTAACTCACTAGACTCACCTAGGTCAAGCTACCCATCCATACCCCCCTTAATAGTATGGCCAAAGGAAAAACAAAGTCCTAAACTACTCTAAGTGTCTCTCCAACTCCAATCGACACTTAGAACAAGTCATCCTTAACCTTGTCTCCATCCTTTGAAAACCGAAATGATTTCCATCATAGGGGCATGACAACTTTGATTGCCCAATTAATCTCCATTACCATGACCTAACTTAATTGCATCTGCAAAACACACTGTTAGTCATAGTAATCTTGTATTGTCATTAATCATCGAAACCAAACTAGGGGCCTAGATGCTTTCACCTCCAATAGCTCGATCCATCTCCTAGCACACAACAGATCCAATCGGCAAACGCCCACCTAACTGGTGACCAAAACTTGGTTGATCGGGCCTACGGGATGGCCAGGTTGCTCCAATCGGCTACCAAAGCTGGACCAGATGTGCTCCCGATAACTCGGAAGCCTATACAAGATCAGGAAACTCCCAAAGTACGCCGCATGCCGGTGCCACGCGACCGCTGGCAGCGTCCTCTAGGGACCAAGGACCGACTGATAAGAGGACCAAGCGCCTACCATCACTAAACCTGATCTACAGTCGGCTGGGAGGAGGGCGAGACACTCGTTCGGATCATTAACGTGCGATGGCAGGAACGCGACACTCACAGTCTTGCACACCGTTCGATAGCCTCTGGGAAACATGCTCAACCACTGATCAAACTTGAGTACACTACCCTAAGGACTGTCCCAAATGCTCACAAGAAGTAGGTCTACCGAGACATGTTTGAGCGGATCATGAATAGTCCTTGTCAGAACCATGGCTTCCCCGTTACCCAACTTGCCAAAGATTGTGTTGCTTATCGGCAGTGTGTCGCTCTGGAGGACTAGAAGCAAACAAATCAGGAATGGTACTAGGGGAGATCTTGATGACTGACAAGGGAGCCGATGCGGCCATCGGATGCACCATGCTCATATTCGGTGACCCCAAGCCTACCATGATTGAAGGCTACAGAAGGTGACCCATAGGCAGATCTACACTAGCCGCACCGGCTGCCCCAGCTATACCTACGCTGGTCTAAGTGGCCAATCACCTTTGATCACATCGATCATCCTGACTGAGTGGTCGAGGTAGGACGATTCCACCTGGTGGTTAGTGCAATTATCGAGACCATGAGGATGACAAAGATCCTAATGGATGGGGGTAGTGGCATCAACATCCTTTAGAAGAATGCCTTCGACAAGCACAATGTGGATATAAGGAAGCTGCATGCATCGCAGTCCCCCTTCCACATTATCAGTCCCCCGGCGGTGCGTTATGCCCCTAGGGCACGATAGATCTCTCTGTGACATTCGGCGATGTGGTACACTACTAGAAGGAGACTCTCTCCTTTGAAGTTGTTGACTTCCAGGCACCCTACAAAGCTATATTTAGGAGGCTGTGTTATGCCAAGTTCATGGTAGTCCCGAAACTATGCATACCTCAAGCTGAAGATGCTAGGGCCACACAGCGTCATTACAATGTCTCGAAACTTCTAGAATGCCTACCAGTGCGAGAGGGATGCTGTTGAGTATGCGGAGGCCAACGTCCTAGACTCGGGGATGAGGAGCAAGAGTCACTCGAGGCCTCTAGGCTACCCTTGTTCGGTGTGAGGGAAGAAGCTCTTGCTGACAAATCTAAAGCAGTCGCCTCTCATCATCCTTGACTCGTCATCCTCGACTTCACAAGCCGGCTCCTACTCTACGGAGATCTCATCATCGAATCTTGAGGAGGAATCTGATGACTCCTAGTTATGTCAGTTTTATTTTTCATCTTCAATTAGTGGTTATCATTTACATTCAGAAAGAACATTTATTTGTTACATGAATTTAAATTGTGGCCTTTGGAGTACCTTATGAAGAACCTCTCTAGGGTCACTCGGGGGCTGATTTTTGCAGTCCTTCTATCTTGATTGTTCCTGTTAAGCACGTTCACATGTTATACTAACTTATCAATGTGCTTGCGGGCTACAACAATAACCATGCGTGCCACCTATCTATGTTTCCTCTCGTTTGATCAAAGTCTCATAGATCTTGGTATGGTATAAGTGACTTAACAAGGCCTTGTGTGGACTCAATCAAGACATTTTGTTTTGGCGAGTAATCCCTAGGTAGTTATAGTCTAAAGCTTAACCAACATCAAACACTAAAGACAATGAAAGATAGAGTATAGAAAGTTGGGTGTAGCACAAGTTCATTACAAAATGACCTCAAGCTTCGTTCAAATCCTTTAACAAATCAGGCACACTGCCCCGCACTATAACCAAAGGGTCTACCTCGCGGATTATGGCCTCTGATGGTTCTATGGCTTGCTGCTGATGTTGGCTGTACAACAAAAGGTCTATGTCAGTAGGCTTCCCTCTAATGGTACTGATGTTAAGGTCGGTGTAGATTGTTCCAACGGTCATCAGCGCCATGTGCGCCCTGGTGGACAAGCTAAATTGGGCAATCTCCTTCAAGCGCCTTGGGATCCACCTCAATTGGGAGGCAACCTCTGACAAAGAGGCTGACCCTTCTGACTGAGCATAGGCCACCTAGCAGGCTGCATGGCCCACCACGACTACACCCCAAAGCTTGTCCTTAGAAGATGACACCTAGGACACATACCTTGCCTCCATGGCCGAGAGAGGCCTAGTATGCAGGCGATCAGCTTCAGCAGCCATGGCCTCTAGTTTCGGGTATGCAGACTTGCATTCAGCGAGCACATCATGAAGGCACTTTGCCTTAGCCGATTTCGCTACCAACAACTATGTTAGTCAAGAACTCACATACAATCGTAACATGATTTATTGCTAAGAGATACCTTGGATCTACTTCCGGAGCTTCTCCTTCTCCTCCTAGGCAAGCGCTCGCTTCTGCTTCTCCCTCCAATATGCAGAGCCTAAGGCATGAAGAGCAGCCTTCTCTCTGGACAACATGATGATGGCTTCAGCAGCAGCTAAAAAACACAAAGGTTTTACAAACCTCAAATTATTGCAAAGGGGAAGGTCTTGGCATGAACCCTACCTTGGGTCTCATCCTGATGATGTTTTAGGGCTACCACCTCCCTCCCTAGCTTGGCTATCCGCACTTTCGCCGCATCGTTCGGATGGGGAAACCTCTCCCAAATGAACACATATTTCACTAAAGAATTCTTCTAAAGATGCTACACAAACAAGATGACATAAGTCTTAGCTTCATTTAGAATGAATCAACACAAGACTCGAGGGCCAAATTCAGTGGTAGCGTCTATCTGGTGTGACCACTAGATAGACGCTCGGGGGTTTAACAATGAAGCACCCGACACAAGTGATACCTCCAGGTTGATACCAAGAGAGTCTCCAAGCACCCAACATAAGGCTCACAACACAACTGATAGGTCATCCACATGCCTTGTCATCCCATCTAGCTTCCGATAGCTAGAGTTGAGGTGGCACCGCTCCTCAAGATCGTCAAACAAGCTCTCGCCCTCAGCATCGAAAGCTTGCAGCGATGGCCCTCCCACTGATTGGTCTGCATGAGAACCAAAAGGGACCAGGTAGACATCATCCACCTATGGAGGCGAGTCAACCCACATCAGTCTCTACTTGAGATTGTCCCTCAACAGAGCATTCAAGCATGACCCTGATAGATCAAGCGTGTGTTGGCTCAATGACAAGCTCTTTCCCTCAGGTACCAAGCTGGTAGCTCGAGTAAGATCGTCCTGCACAGGCTCCCCCTAGAACACCAGAGAGACATCTTCCCGAGCATCCTCTAAGGGTGGCGTGCCTATGTTGAAACCAGACATCAAGTCATTAAGGGTCTCATTGACCCAACCCTTGTCTGAATTATTCTTCGCCAAGTCCTCACTCTCGTTCGGGTGGACTCCTAAAGCTGTCACTTGGCTAGCGCTGCTCAGCGTGATCGCCATGGGTATCCCCTCAGTTGATGAGACCTTTGATTGGGTGCTACACCCAAAACAAAAGGAAGTGTCAGGAGCTCATGTCCCATTTACATGTTCTCAACACTAGGGACATCTAGCAACGCATGCTTCTTCAAATGCATGTGTGAGGTTCCTGAACCTTGCCTAAAGGGAACATAAGTTTGCATTTGGATTGAAGTCACTGATGATTAAAGCCATCCTCACTGGTGGCTTATCCTCAATAGGCCTAGGTAACCCTAGAGCCTTTGGCACTACGACCAACTCACGATAAGCCAAAACAAACACACAACAAAGGTCATAACTAGCCATGGTTGCCCAACATACCTAGCACCATTGGTGCTTGTGATCAATGCTACCTCTTCTTCTTCTTCTCGGGGGCTCCTTCCCCCTCATTGGTGCCTAATGCCTCCACGATACCCCTATGCCTCCTCATCTGCATGTCAAAACCTAACACATTGCGGTTGGGATGGCTCAACCAAGGAGTGAGGGTAACGGTGCGTAATTCCTCCGGAAGTCAGGACATCTCGCCATCATCGGTGGATACCTCAACACGGTTGACCTCTCCCCTCAGGTTTTGTCACAACTCAGTCTTGACACACCTATGAGCAACAACATCATGAACAACATTGCATTTGAAGTTCAAATTTAAGAAACTAAGGTGCACTAAAATCTACTCTCTTTATCTTTAGGATTTTCTCTTGATTTAGTAAGTCACTAAGTTACACTAGTTAACCCAAGCCAAACCTAAGTAACCTAAGACTAGTTACCTACCTAAGCTACACTAGGAATATCTGGTACAAGTGCAAAGGTCTCAACCCAAGATCTAGGCAAGAACCCTAATGCTTTCACCTAAGAACCTAAGAGCATAGGTTCTATCACCCATCTGATGGAGTGTCCGTCACTAGGATGGAGTGTTCGTCAATCCCAAGTCTAGCCACCAATAGCCTAAGTTTCCTTCTGAGCGACATAGTGGAGTGTTCGCCATGTGCGACGAAGTGTCCGTTGAATTATAGCGGTGCACAACCAGAGAACCCGAGAGCACTAACCCCACATCGGAGCATCCGTCATGCATGGTGGAGCATTCGATGAATTATAAAGAATGGTCACCTAGTAACTCGAGAGTACCCAGTTCATATCGAAGCGTCTACTAGACAGTCGGATCATCCAATGTTGATAGTGAACCATAGGAATGACTAAGTCCAAAACCTATCGAAGTTTTCGTGACCTCCCACGGAGTGTCCACCAGTCACTGTGTATGTGAGATTGCTTGGGTAACCTACCTGAGGAGTCAACCACCACCTAAGGAGCTTAGCTACTAAGAATGCAATACTAGAGCCATAGTTAGACGTCTCTTCCCAAACTCCCAATCAATTCCGAATATCTTTATTATCTATCATACACCTGTCTCCAATCCTTGGATCCTCTCTTTTTAGGTTTGGTTACACAATCTTGTGAGGATCGTATGTTAGTCGTCACCGCTAACCTGATCTTCAGGAATCGGCAGCATTATCAGGCAGACACCCCACTACTATGGACCCTATTTTGGATACTCAACGTGTTTAATTATGAGTTATGCATTACATGTAGTTTTGGCTAGTAATTGTGTTCACTCTACACTTAGAGTCACTCATTAATCTATCAAGAGCCTCTCATCTAAACAATGGGAATGGGAACACTTAATTGCTTATTGCTTAGTTGCTTAGTAATGGTAGAAGTCGAGCATGAGTATGGAACTCATTCTCACACGTGTAGGATGCTACACTTGGATAAATCAATACTAAAAGCAATGAGGGTACAACTTGACTTACTTCACCAATCTAGCTAAGGGTTATAACCCAAACACCACTTTGATAATTTCACTCATGCTAGGGGTAGGTCGTTGTGAGTGTGGGATCTCAAGCGATGTAGCTCATGGAGCAGTTAAGGAATGTTTCTTAGGATATGTGAGTTCGAGTAACCACCCATACAGACCACATGCCGTGGATGGGGTTGACAAGCCGAGTAACTAATTGCGATCAGTTTATCTGTGAAACTGGCAAGGGGGTGGCGTCGGTTGAGAATGTCCATGACATTGACCGGGCACCAGTCAAACCTTTTATAGGACACTCGAGCTAGATTAGGGAAAGATTGGAGAACGTGAGGCAACCCTTACTACCAGGCTTGGTGTATGGAGGTTAGTCCCATTTCTCCGTGTGGGTACAGTTGTGCACCTCTGCAAAGTTTGAAAGCCTGAAGTCCCTCAAGACGGAACCATCTAGTTGTTCCTACTTTCTTTTCCCATGGTAGCGTCATTGAGGGACTATGAGCACCTTTGATATATATATATATATACTATACGGATACTCTTACTCTAGTGGGATAACATAGCATGTCATACTTGTAATCAGCACCATTGCTTTCTGCAAATGTACAAATACCTAATAAATACCCTTTGCATCCACCAAATATATATGTATTGGACTTAAGTTCTGCGAGTACAAAATGTACTCATGGCATTGCCGCTAAGTTCTTTGCAGGTGCGCTGTAGAATGGGTAGAGCCACGGCTCTATCACCACTGCATATGGAGCCCTTGGGGAGGAGACTTCAAGTGTGCTACAAGTTAACTCCAAGGTATTAGCTAAGTGATCATGAGTTGTCAACCTTAGAAGAGAGGTTTGATCCTACCCATTGGTTGGACCGAATTTGTGGAACCTATGTAAAGATTTTCCTATCTTTCATTGTTTATGTAATGGTCAAGTATTATTCATTAGCATGTGTTGGATTGATATCTGGACTGTTGTATGCCACTCAACCTGATCCTAAAGAGGAGTTGCCAAGGTGCGCTCCTAGGGGCCTCACAGTGGAAATGCGACAACCCCCGCCGGCCTTGGTCTCAGGGCACGGTAGACGGACAGGTATTGGAGCAATGGATGACTCGCATGTGCAATCCACTTACCAAACTTTCACTGACTAATGCATAGTACTTGAGAAATTGGGTAAAAACTTGGAATTCTGCTATCTAGAACTAAACACTAAAGGTTAATAGTAACTCTTTCCTAGTTAGTCAATTCTAGCCTCTCACCTAGGTCAATTAGAGGTTTATCATTTAAAAGGTTTTGGAAGCAAAACGAATTTGATTAAATTACTAAAGCTAACTCAGGGCAGGAATGATAGGATATTCCAAGTGAGGAGTTGTCTTCTATAGTCACCCTACACGTAGTGTGTCACAATGATAGGATAGTTGAGAGAGCAGTAGCAATCCCAATCTCTTCATCGTCCGGAGGCAATCTTTATCCCTTATCTCATCAGAAATTTTGGCAGAATCTCCCCAGTATCTTGGCCTTATCTCCCAATCACAGAACAAGTAGACAAGCCTATATATACAAGGTATTCAAGATGGCATCACCAACATCACAAGAGATTCACAGATATAGACCACGACCATGACTTAAAGAGTTTATCAAGTTCTCAGTCATTCAACCACAACCAAAGTAGCAAGGTGGCCACCTCGATGGGTGACCATACAACCAACCAAAGTATCAAGTGTATCAAAACAATGTATCACGCCCGATGTGGCTGGGCAGCAAGCGAACAATTCAACTCAAGTTCCAAACCATCACATGAAGGTAACTGGGAGGCAAGGACGAGCATCACTGCCATGGAGGCAGCGGTAGGAACTACTATGGTTGCTGCGAGGTATATGGCGGGAGAGGCATCTGTATGTATGGCGGAGGAAACATGGTAGAGGCAGGCATCATTGGGGCACTCCTGCAATAAGGCTCATTGTCAAGTTCAGGTTTGTTAAAATGGATTCTATAAAGCATAGACTGGAAACTAAAGAGCATTTAAATTCTATACCAGACACGGTGGAGCTTGATGAAGCATAACTCTAGGAATATGACATCCAGGAAGGCATCGGAGCTATACCTATAACACACACACACAGAGCTTAAGTTAATGGGATATGAGAAATTTAAGGTACGGTTCACTATCAAAGGACACAACCTCTAAAGGTGGAGTAAGATGGAAATACCTAGAGCCCCTAGAGGGAAGAGGTGATAAATGTGAGCATCAAGGTTGTCATGGGATTTCCTAAGTTGTGCAATGTTCTGAGCATTGGCCGCTATGTCATTGCAGGCTCCCTACAACTCTTCCCTTGCAGTGAGTCGCTCCATCCTCTCAGTCAGATTGCACACTAAAGCATGTAGCGGGTCGATGAGGTGCTCCTGCAAGTAACCTTGCTCATGTTCAAACCTTTGATCAAAGTTTCTCACCATTAGTGCTATCATGTCATGAACATGGGCACGAATGCCTTTGAAGTATGGATCGAAATAACCAACCGGAGGCACCCAACTGCCCTGATCAACAACACCTACACCCCTCCTACAACCCCTAGCATCTCCATGAGCTGAAGACTCACCTCCCTCAGTTGACAGAGCCTAAGACTGAGACAAGCCCCTAGTAAAGAAATCCTTGTCGTTAAAGTGAGGGGGGATGGACTTATGCATTACCTCCTTAATGCCCAGGAGGTATGCCTTGGATTCGACCCATACCATGATGTAGGGCTGAAAACCCAAAGCATCCCTCACCTCATGCTGGCACACCATCATCTCCTTAACAATGAAGTCAACCCAGTTCACCTTAGTGCCATCCAAAATGCTTTTGATTGCCACATAGTACTTTGTTCGAATAGCATCGGTATTGTCGACCTTGGGTAGCATAGTACAATGAAGCATGCTGTTCAACAAGCTTGGTTCCATTGCCAGATACTTGACCTTACCATACTCGAAACCTAGAGTCACATACACTACTACAGAAAGTCTATTCACTACCGGGACCTTCACCAATGGTTTTGAGATAATTAGCGGTGATACGTTTCACCGAAGGCTCATGACCCATGGGCCCCTTCCTGACCGAATAATTGCCGGTGATGCATTCTTTCACCGCTGGCTCAGCATATGATCCGGCAGTGAATAGGATCTCACCCTTCATCGCTGTGTCGTTCGCTGATCTGGTGGTAGAAGGGTTTTCACCGCTGGCTACTCGTTCTATGTCTGCCACCCGACGAACCCATCAGAGATAACATTTTTTTACCGTCGGTGCCATGATGGACGTGTGTGCTATAGTAAGATCAGCGCGGTGATTAGGTTATCACCATTGGATTACCGTATGAACCGATAGTGAACAACCATTGTTTGAATGGGTGCGTTGGTGATCCAAAGTCAATGTTAGTGCGTTACGGTAGTGTTACAACTGCCGAGACGTTCATATGGTGATGGTTTACGCTCAAAATCTATGCCGTCCATTAGTGCGTAATGAATCCGGACTCTTGATCTGGACTGAAGCCCTAATAAGGTCACTTGGCTGCCACCACCTCCTACACGGCCGGCCCATTGTTCCTATCTCGCTATTTGTGTGCACGCCTCACGTTGCGCCATTCCTAGATCCAAAGGCAAGGTATGCTTTCGCACTTCAATGATGGATCTTTGTTGGATTATTTTCCTCTTTAAGCCTTGTTTGGATGTTATCCAATTCATCTCAATCCACATGTGTTGAGGTGGATTGCTGTAAAATTTAGCTCAAGATCCACTTCAATCCACCTCAACACATGTGGATTGATCCAAACAATATCATAAGATCTTAGTGATCTCATTTGTAAGGAAGCTCTCATCGTACTGCACACAGATGATCGCAGGCTCTATGAAATGGAGGAGGCCCCTAGCAAGAGGAATGCACTATCTAGGCTCGTAGAGGATGTCATTCTTGAGATCCTCCACTACCTCCCCGCCCACTCCTTGTTCTACTACAAATGTGTCTGTCACTCCTAGAACAGCATCATCTACCACAACTATAAGGTGCTGCCCTAGAATATGGCCAGCTTCTTCTACAACTGAGAGAACGTCATGCGAAACTTCACCAGCTTCACTGGTGAATGACCTAATGTGGCAGAACCTCCTAAGTTATAGGGCCCACATGCACCTGTCACTGTCCGACAACCTTTGACATTTATGCATATGTTTCCATTAACTTAAAAAGACTGTCGGGTGTCCTCGGGGAACCCTGAATCATCCATGATTTTCGAGCAGGATCACGTTACAGAGTCATTGCAGTATTACAACATTTATTCAAATATCAAAACCAGAGTAAAAATAGCGGAAGTCTTATGATAACTTAGTTTACGAACCAGTTGTTTCAAACCTTACAAACTAAGTTTGATGATAATTATTACAAACCATAGTAGTAGTGGAGTGGCATAATTAATATACACATAGCACACCAAATAAACATCCTACCCAAGGATCACACATTTACTTCTTGTCGTCAGAATGAACGATAGTCATGCAGCACGATCCAAAACAGATCTGCTCATGAGGCTCACCTGCAACAAGGGGTCAACGAACCCTGAGTACAAAAGTACTCAACAAGACTTATCCAAAATATTAACTGATAAACTCAGGAATGTAGGCTCAGGGATTCAAGGTATAGCTTTAACAATGATCAAAGTTCTTTTGCGTAAAAGCTCTTTTAACAATATTCTTTATATAGAAAACTTCTCAAGAATTATATACAAAGCTGACATGATCCGCTCTAAGATCATGAAACTTCATATCCAACACCTTCACAAGCCTTATTCAAGTTCCGGTTATTAATTCTACGATGATGAACAGTGAGTTGAGTCTCCTTAACCGAGGAGCAACGACGATTCGAACCGATTAAACCCAGCTGGGGATTCCAGACCACACGACATATGCAGGTCCCCGACCTACATATACCAACCTACCCTCGGATCCCCTAAAACAAGAATGGGTCTGCGCCACCCGAGAACACAGTACTCCACCATTCCAGCCCATGGCCACGTGGGTACACGCTATTCCCACCATCTCTCTACTCCCAGTGCGCGAGTAGCCATTCTCGTAATAGAATTGCCAAGTTCAGGCTTACCGGAGTATGTGGTTAGTACTACAAATTCTCACCTCATGCAATTCAACAACGGACATGCCATAATCGACACAGGTGGAAAGAACCCGCTCACAAGACCTCCATGTCTTGTGGCTCACACACACCGAGTCCGCCCGGTCTAGATTTATTACTCCACATTCCCATATCACATGCTAACATAATTAACCAATGTTCCATTTAAAACTAGCAGGTGGCAGGTAGTCACCCGACTTTCCTCGTTCTACGCATAGCTAAGCAAGGCTAGGTATACACGAGTTTAAAATTGGTAATATGGTAAATATGGAATAACAAGGGTGGTAATGCACCAATTAGGCTCTTACTTAACTCCTAATCACTTAATGTAGTAACAGAAAGCAAAAGCGAAATTAATTTATAAAACACAAGGTAGGGTTGTATGCATCCGGGGCTTGCCTTCGTTGACGGAAAAGTCCGGCTCCTGCGACGTTACACAAGTATTCGATCCGACTTCAACAGACGGATTAACCTCCTCAACAACTTGATTAACTACCACGTGTTCACCTTCGTTCACTACACGTAATAACAATGCCATGTTTAATATGATGCGGAATACGAAATATGATGCTCGATGATGGATGCAAAATTAATAATTTGAATACAACTTTCCTTCGCGGTACAGTTGCAAGTCAAACAAACGAAATCTTTTTCGTAACACATACATCCACTGCCAAGGATCATTATCAACAAATGACCCAAGGTCATCACTCAATCCAAAATTCCAAACAAAAACCTACATCATTAAAGGTTACTATTTGCTTTTATGAATTAATTATTTAATTCAAAATTATGAAATAAATCAACTTATTCCAATTGAGCTCAAAATTTTAGTACATGTTCATTACATGTTAACTAAGTGGCAAAACAAATTTCATAATTTTTGGATAAATAAATAAGCCTAGAAAAATCCTGGAAATCCATTTATGAATTAACTGAGCAATTTTTATCCCATTTAAAAATTACTAAAAAACACTACTTCATATTTTTCTTAAATACTATACCTCATAGAGAAGTCACACAAAAATTTTCATAATTTTTGGAGCTCTAAATAATTCTACACAAAAATAACAAAAACAAATACTATTCATTCAAATCTAAAAAATAGAAAAATCCATTTGAACGCTGAGTCACTGACATCGGACCCCACATGTCATCACTTACCTCCCGCGTGTTGACTACGACGATGACGGCGCTGACCGGCGCAAACTCACCGACGGTGAGTCCAAAGGCGACGGTCAAGGCACCAAAATGACCACATCATCACGACGCATCGACTGAAGGCACTAGCTAGACGAATTACTACGAGTTACGAGCTTGGCGTCGGCCATGGCGGACGCGGTGGCTCGGCGACGTTACGCCGGTGACAGGAGTATGGTAGCAGTTAATCAAAGGGCACAGGAAGCATTAAGAGCTCACCATGAACACTACAGAGCAGAAAGCAAGGCTGGAGAAGCAGCGTAGACGCGGGTCAATGTGAACAGCAACGGCGGCGGAGCAAGGATCGTCGGTGACGGTGTGCCGGTGACTGTAGTGGATAAAACAGCCAATCAACAGTGAAATGAGCACTACGGCATCGAGACAAAGCTAAAGGTACACCGATCAAGGGCAACGGCTCACCGACGGGCTCTGGCCACGGAGATGCGCATGCGACGGTGAGGTTACCGACCGCGAGGAAGAAGGCGATGAAACTCGAGTTCCCGGTGAAGACAAGCCAAATTGGTGGGTCAGATGGACGTGCAAGGTTCAGGCGGAGCTGGGACTAGCTTATCAGCGACGGTGGAGCACGACAATGATGGCACGGGCTCGTCGGAGATGGAGCAGCGGTGACGGGAAAAAACAGAGAACGAAGAAAGAAGAACGGCGGCGGCTCTAGAGCTTTATAGGGTAGCCAAGGAAGCGCAAGGAAGCCATGACGAAGCCTTCAGCGCGCCAACACGACGCCCAGACGGCCACGCGCGCGACTGGAAGCAAGCCGAAGCTCGCCGACGGTGTAGCGCAAGCGGTGAACACTATTCATCGAAATTACAAGTTTGCCATTTGCCAAAATTCACAATTTACTCCCAAATTTTCATAACAACTCAAAAATCTCCAAAAATAAAAGTTGTTCAAAATCAAAAGTTCTACAACTTTGCTTTTATAACCATCTTCTAATTCGGTCTAGATTTTGAAATGAACTTTTGAATTTGAATAGGGAAATTTAACGAATTACGCCTTTTTGAATTACTCAAAATTTTCCTAAATAACTTGAAAAACTCCAAAAACAAACTTTGTATAACTTGCCAAGCTCTACACTTTTGCTTTTGGGCCCAACCCCAAAATATGCTTAGATTTTGAAATGGATTTTTAGGGTAGGATTTAAATGTAGAAAAGCGGGGTTTTCTCGAAAAATTAAAAATCCAAACAAACATTGAACTTGAGTCAAACAATACATTGCAACACATACCACATAAATATAAACTTGTATTAGTGTATGCATATCAAAGTTTTCACCAAATGCCAAATGCTTTGCAATGCATATGATGACATGCCAGATTTTTAATATTTAAACACCCGAGGTGTTACAATCCTTCCCCCTAAAAGAAATCTCGCCCCGAGATTCAAAGCCATAGGGTAAGTAATGGAAAAGGAAATGTGTTGCGAGAACACATACAAACTCTGTCCATAAAACAGCTGAGGTCCCTTTACAAAACACAATTTGTACTACCAAACTCAACTAACATTACTCTATTCTATATTGACGCTAGAAATTCTGGAAACTTTTCTAACAAGTAGTCTTCTGATTCCCATGTAGCTTCCTCTTTTGAATGTTGATTCCATTGTATTTTATAGAACTTGATTGTCCGTCTTCGAGTAACACGATCTTTCTGATCTAACACTCGGATAGGATATTCGGAATAAGTTAAATCCGGTTCTAGTTCCACTCCTTCAACTTCAATATTCTGTTCAGGCACTCGGAGACACTTCTTCAATTGAGAAACATGGAACACATCATGCACAACTGTGAGATGTTCAGGTAATTGCAAGCGATATGCCACTTTTTCATACCTCTCTAAAATTTGATATGGTCCAATGTATCGAGGTGCCAACTTTCCTTTAACACCAAAACGGGTAACTCCCTTCATTGGTGATACTTTCAGATATACAAAATCTCCTTTGGTAAATACCAATGGTCTCCGTCTTCTATCCGCATAACTCTTTTGTCAGGATTGAGCTATCTTCAAATTACTCTGTATTTGCCTAACCTTGTCTTCTGTTTCTTTCACAAGGTCAACTTGAAAGAATCTTCTTTCTCCAGGTTCAGACCAACTCAATGATGTTCTGCATCTACGACCATAGAGTGCTTCAAATGGAGCCATTCTAATGCTTTCTTGATAACTATTGTTGTATGAGAACTCGGCCAAAGGTAAGCATTCATCCCACTTATTGGAATAGTTAAGGACACAACACCTTAACATATCTTCAAGCACCTGATTAACTCTTTCAGTCTGTCCATCAGTCTGTGGATGATAAGCTGTACTGTACAGAAGTTTGGTACCCAACGAAGAATGCAATTGTTTCCAAAAGTTGGAGACAAACTGTGTACCCCTATCTGACACAATAGTCTTGGGTATTCCATGGAGACTCATGATTCTTGCTAAGTACATTTTGGCATATTGGATCGTAGGATATATTGTCTTGACTGGAAGAAAATGCGCTGATTTAGTGAGTCGATCTACAATAACCCATACTGAGTCAAATCCCTTTGATGTCTTGGGTAGACCAATAATAAAGTCCATACTTATATCCTCCCACTTCCAAGATGGAATAGGTAATGGTTGTAACTCACCAGCAGACCTCAAATGTATAGCTTTCACCTTTTGACAAGTATCACACTTTACTATATATCTGGCAATCTCTATTTTCATTTTAGTCCACCAGAATCTTTGCTTCAAGTCATGGTACATCTTGTTGCTTCTCGGATGGATTGATAACCTAGTAGCATGTGCCTCATCTAGAATTGACTGCCGCAACTCAAGAACTTTTGGTACCACCAGGCGATCCTTGAACCACAACACATCTTCATTGTCAATACTAAAGCATTCCGCTTTTCCATTCTTGACTCTTTCCTTGATATGGGCTATACCCTTGTTTTCCTTCTGAGCAGCAATAACTTGATCTCGAATAGTGGCTTCAACAATTATGTTGGTCAAACTTCCTTGTTGAATTACTTCTATATTCAACTTCTCCATTTCTTGACATAAATTCAAACCCATTGGCCTCACTGTCAAATGATTGCAATAACTTTTGTGACTGAGGGCATCTGCAACTACATTTGCTTTACCGGGGTGATAATGTACTTCCAAGTCATAATCCTTAATCAGTTCTAACCATCTTCTCTGTCGTATGTTCAACTCTGACTGAGTAAAGATATACTTTAGGCTTTTGTGGTCTGTATACATATGACACGTATTACCAAGTAGGTAATGCCGCCAAATCTTTAGAGCATGAACCACAGCTGCTAACTCCAAGTCATGTGTCAGATAATGTTCTTCATGTTGCTTAAGTTGCCTAGATGCATAGGCAATGACTCGGCCTTCTTGCATCAACACACATCCAATACCAATACCTGAAGCATCACAATAAACATCAAACGGCTTCTCGATGTCAGGTTGGGCTAACACTAGTGCAGTGGTTAACAGTCTCTTCAAAGTCTGGAAAGCCTCCTCACAATCTGATGACCAGACAAACTTGACTTGGTTCTTCAACAATTCAGTTATGGACTTTGATATTTTCGAGAAATCTAGAATAAACCGATGGTAATACCCCACCAAACTCAGAAAACTCCAAACTTGATGAACTGTGGTTGGCGGTTTCCAATCAAGCACATCCTTCACTTTGCTTGGATCAACTGCAACTCCTTTGGCTGACAAGACATGTCCAAGAAATTGCATTTCCTTAAGCCAAAAATCACACTTGCTGAACTTGGCATATAGTCGATGTTCTCTCAAACGGGTCAGAACAATTCTGAGATGTTCCGCATGTTCTTTCTTATTCTTGGAATATACTAAAATGTCATCAATAAACACCACTACAAACTTGTCTAGCTTAGGCATGAATACTGAGTTCATTAGATACATGAAATGAGCTGGAGCATTTGTCAAACCAAAAGACATTACCAAGTATTCATATAATCCATATCTTGTGGTAAACGCCGTTTTGGGAATATCTTCAGGCTTTATCTTGATTTGGTGATATCCTGATCTCAAATCTATCTTGGAGAAAACTTTGGCTCTGGCCAATTGATCAAAAAGCAGATCTATCCGAGGTAATGGATACTTATTCTTGATGGTCACTTCATTCAATGGACGATAGTCGACACATAACCTCAAAGTCTCATCTTTCTTTTTTACAAAAATTGCCGGACATCCCCAAGGTGAAGAACTAGGTTGGATAAACCCTTTCTCAATCAATTCTTGTAACTGAGTTTTCAACTCGGCCAATTCCTTAGGTGGCATCCTATAAGCTCTCTGAGAAATCGGAGCTATTCTAGGTTGTAACTCTATATTGAACTATACATCCCTATCGGGTGGTAGACCGGGTAAATCTTCAGGAAACACATCCGGAAATTCACACACTACCGGAATCTCTCTAATCTCTTTGACAACAGTTGCACAAATCTTGCTCACTGATCTTCTTAGGGTTGGAAGTTGGATAAGAAGTTGAGAATTACTATCAGGCAAACTTACTCTTAAAGTCCTATTCAAAGCATCTATAACAGCCTTATGCTGATACATCCAATTCATTCCCAAAATTACATCTATATCCTGATCCTTAAGGATAATCATGGTAGTGGGAAAAATATGCCCACCTAGGTTTACGGGTACCTGGTATACCATTTCCTTAGTACACAGACGTCCCCCGGGCGACTGTATAAAGAAACTTTCCTTTGTTGCCCCAATTGCAATTTCATGCTTCACGACAAATGTTCTATTGATGAATGAATGCGATGCGCCAGAATCAAAAAGTATAACTGCAGGGTGATTGGCAATAAGAAACATACCCATCATCACTGGCTCCCCTTTCAGAATTTCTCCAGCTTGAATATAGAACACCCGTCCTGTCTTCATCTCATCTTTGCCCTTCTGAGCATTCTGATTGTTGTTCTTGTTTGGTGCCTGACCCTGTTGTTGATTAGCAGGAGCCTTTTGATAATTTTGATTAGCCTGCCTAGGATATGGACATTCCCTAGAGAAATGACCAGTCCTTCCACAATTGTAGCATGGATAGTTGTGACCCTGGGATGTTGGAGCATTGCCACCAGGAGCATTGGTTGACTGCGAACTCGAATAGGTTATAGCAGAACGGACATTTGACTGTTGCCTGGCTTGGAACTGCGGCGGACGATAAGGAGGACGATTATGATGTACTGGATGATAAATCACCCTCTGCCTCTTTTGGTTTCCACCAAAAGATCCAGATGGCACACTCTTTTTCTTTTTGAGCTCCTTATGCTGCCGATACTTTGATTCTGAAGCAATTGCAATATTTACTGCCTCATGGTAAGTAACATTGGTGGAAGTGGTCATCATAGTCTGCAACTTGGTATTCAGGCCTCTCATAAACCACCTCTTCTTCTTGGCATCAGTATTGACATGTTTGGATGCATATTGGGACAGATGATTAAATCTTCCCACATACTGCATCATGGTTTGATCTCCTTGTTTCAAAGCAAGGAATTCATCTAGCTTCATAGCCATCACTCCTTCAGGGATATAATGGGCTCTGAAAGCAGTACGGAACTCAGCCCAAGTTATTGGAATGCCAGCAGGTTGCATAGCCACTAAGTTTGCCCACCAAGCACTTGCTACTCCTCTAAGTTGCTGGGCGGCAAATGTAGGTTTCTGATACTCCGTGCATGGGATAAGGTCAAATTTCTACTCCATGGTTCGAAGCCAGTCATTAGCCTCCAATGGTTCATCTGCCTTGGTGAACACCGGGGGTCTTGTGTCTGTAAAATCAACATATGTAGCCTCCTGTCGGTTATGGTGGCGTCCACGGCTTCCGTACATCTGATTCTAATTACTCTGAGCCATCTCATGAAGCAAACGAGAATTTTCAGCCGTCACATTGACAAGTGCGGTTATAGCATTAGCTAAATTGGTTGGAACTGGTGGCGGATCTGGAATACCGTCCTCATCTTGTGAAGTTCCCGGAATAAACGAACCCCGTGTACGACGCATCTGCTCATAACAAACCAAACTTTATTCACATGCCTTTATTGAATTGTACCAAAGCTTACTCTAGACACCTTACATAGAGTTTACTAATGTACAATCAAACCCTTGAGTATGAAAATAGAACTACATAGCTTAACTAGAGCTACTATTATACAACTCTACTCTTCTCCTCAATTTCTTCAAACTTCAGGCTTGGTATCCATTCTGGAATTATTACCGCCTTCATCATCACTTTCATCAATCATTACTAATTCTTCAGGATCTTCTTCTTCTTCTTCTTCTCCTGATTCATCATCATCGGCAAGGATGACACCGGGTTCCATTGCATCAGCTTGAGGCTCATGATTCGGATTTAGTAGATTGCTAAGCCTATGAACTTCCTCATGTAGATATGTATTATGTTCTTCTCAATCTTCTACATAGAATTCTAGCTCATGAGTTCTAGCTCTAGCTACATTTCCCTATGCCAAGCTTCATTTCTTCCTTCCACCATACGAACTAACATACTTTCACAGTTCCTATTTGTGGTGGTGAGCTGCCTCAATTGACCCTGTAACTCTCCTATTTGTATCACATCCAAAGCCCTATCTCTAGTAGATTGTGCTAACTCCATAGAAACCCTCAATATCTCTGCCTGGGGATCAGGCCTAGTACTGCTACTGCTGGCACCATCATTTCTAGGGGCAAGTTGGTGATGAGGAACTCCTTTGGGTCCGGTGGACTTACGGTGCGTCATCTTGGCACGAGCCATACTGTAGGTAGCCAATTTAATCCAAGTAAGACCATTGATCAAAATCCAAAAAGTAGCTAAGATGGTTTACATTCCTTAAACCAGACTCACTACTTAACTCCAGACTAAGAGGTGAAGGAAGTAACGAGTGAATTATTCCTGATGCATGAATCGTTCTTACGAACAAAAACATCAAAAATTTATAATGCACATAAACAACATTTATTTTTATATAGGGCATAGTATGATTACTACTCCACCACACAAAACCTTTTTAATCAAATAGAGAATGGTAAGAAAGAAATAAGATAAGTCAGAAGCAATTTGGACTAAATTACCAAGTTAAATTTAGTCATCCCAAATCATTTTGAAGTTTTTGTAAAACAATACAACAAAACCTTGTAACGATCACTCTGATACCATTCTATGGCAGAACCTCCTAAGTTATAGGGCCCACATGCACCTGTCACTGTCCGACGACCTTTGACATTTATGCATATGTTTCCATTAACTTAAAAAGACTGTCGGGTGTCCATGGGGAACCCTGAATCATCCACGATTTCCGAGCAGGATCACGTTACAGAGTCATTGCAGTATTACAACATTTATTCAAATATCAAAACTAGAGTAAAAATAGCGGAAGTCTTACGATAACTTAGTTTACGAACCAGTTGTTTCAAACCTTACAAACTAAGTTTGATGATAATTATTACAAACCATAGTAGTAGTGGAGTGGCATAATTAATATACACATAGCACACCAAATAAACATCCTGCCCAAGGATCACACATTTACTTCTCATCGTCAGAACGAACGATAGTCATGCAGCACGATCCAAAACAGATCTGCTCATGAGGCTCACCTGCAACAAGGGGTCAACGAACCCTGAGTACAAAAGTACTCAACAAGACTTATCCGAAATATTAACTGATAAACTCAGGAATGCAGTCTCAGGGATTCAAGGTATAGCTTTAACAATGATCAAAGTTCTTTTGCGTAAAAGCTCTTTTAACAATATTCTTTATATAGAAAACTTCTCAAGAATTATATACAAAGCTGACACGATCTGCACTGAGATCATGAAACTTCATATCCAACACCTTCACAAGCCTTATTCAAGTTCTAGTTATTAATTCTACGATGATGAACAGTGAGTTGAGTCTCCTTAACCGAGGAGCAACGACGATTCGAACCGATTAAACCCAGCTGGGGATTCCAGACCACACGACATATGCAGGTCCCCGACCTACATATACCAACCTACCCTCGAATCCCCTAAAACAAGAATGGGTCCGCGCCACCCGAGAACACAATACTCCACCATTCCAACCCATGGCCACGTGGGTACACGCTATTCCTGCCATCTCTCCACTCCCAGTGCGCGAGTAGCCATTCTCGTAATAGAATTGCCAAGTTCAGGCTTACCGGAGTATGTGGTTAGTACTACAAATTCTCACCTCATGCAATTCAACAACGGACGTGCCTTAATCGACACAGGCGGAAAGAACCCGCTCACAAGACCTCCATGTCTTGTGGCTCACACACACCGAGTCCGCCCGGTCTAGATTTATTACTCCACATTCCCATATCACATGCTAACATAATTAACCAATGTTCCATTTAAAACTAGCAGGTGGCAGGTAGTCACCCGACTTTCCTCGTTCTACGCATAGCTAAGCAAGGCTAGGTATACACGAGTTTAAAATTGGTAATATGGTAAATATGGAATAACAAGGGTGGTAATGCACCAATTAGGCTCTTACTTAACTCCTAATCACTTAATGCAGTAACAGAAAGCAAAAGTGAAATTAATTTATAAAACACAAGGTAGGGTTGTATGCATCCGGGGCTTGCCTTCGTTGACGGAAAAGTCCGGCTCCTGCGACGTTACACAAGTATTCGATCCGACTTCAACAGACGGATTAACCTCCTCAACAACTTGATTAACTACCACGTGTTCACCTTCGTTCACTACACGTAATAACAATGCCATGTTTAACATGATGCGGAATACGAAATATGATGCTCGATGATGGATGCAAAATTAATAATTTAAATACAACTTTCCTTCGCGGTACAGTTGCAAGTCAAACAAACGAAATCTTTTTCGTAACACATACATCCACTGCCAAGGATCATTATCAACAAATGACCCAAGGTCATCACTCAATCCAAAATTCCAAACAAAAACCTACATCATTAAAGGTTACTATTCGCTTTTATGAATTAATTATTTAATTCAAAATTATGAAATAAATCAACTTATTCCAATTGAGCTCAAAATTATAGTACATGTTCATTACATGTTAACTAAGTGGCAAAACAAATTTCATAATTTTTGGATAAATAAATAAGCCTAGAAAAATCCTGGAAATCCATTTATGAATTAACTGAGCAATTTTTATCCCATTTAAAAATTACTGAAAAACATTATTTCATATTTTTCTTAAATACTATACCTCATAGAGAAGTCACACAAAAATTTTCATAATTTTTGGAGCTCTAAATAATTCTCCACAAAAATAACAAAAATAGATACTATTCATTCAAATCTAAAAAATAGAAAAATCCATTTGAACGCTGAGTCACAGACATCGGACCCCACATGTCATCACTTACCTCCCGCGTGTTGACTACGATGATGACGGCGCTGACCGGCGCAAACTCACCGACGGTGAGTCCAAAGGCGACGGTCAAGGCACCAAAATGACCACATCATCACGGCGCATCGACTGAAGGCACTAGCTAGACGAATTACTACGAGTTATGAGCTTGGCATCGGCCATGGCAGACGCGGTGGCTCGGCGATGTTACGCTAGTGACAGGAGTACGGTAGCAGTTAATCAAAGGGCACAGGAAGCATTAGGAGCTCACCACGAACACTACAGAGCAGAAAGCAAGGCTGGAGAAGCAGCGTAGACGCGGGTCGACGTGAACAGCAACGGCGGCGGAGCAAGGATCGTCGGTGACGGTGTGCTGGCGACTGTAGTGGATAAAACGGCCAATCAACAGTGAAATGAGCACTACGGCATCGAGACGAAGCTAAAGGTACACCGATCAAGGGCAATGGCTCATCGACGGGCTCTGGCCACGGAGATGCGCATGCGACGGTGAGGTTACCGACCGCGAGGAAGAAGGCGATGAAACTCGAGTTCCCGGTGAAGACAAGCCAAATTGGTGGGTTAGATGGATGCACAAGGTTCAGGCAGAGCTGGGACTAGCTTATCAGCGACGGTGGAGCACGACAACGACGGCACGGGCTCGCGGAGATGGAGCAGCGGCGATGGGAAAAACAGAGAACGAAGAAAGAAGAATGGCGGTGGCTCCAGAGCTTTATAGGGCAGCCAAGGAAGCGCAAGGAAGCCACGACGAAGCCTTTAGCGCACCAACGTGACGCCCAGACGGCCACGCGCGCGACTGGAAGCAAGCCGAAGCTCGCCAGCGGTGTAGCGCAAGTGGTGAACACTGTTCATCGAAATTACAAGTTTGCCATTCACCAAAATTCACAATTTACTCCCAAATTTTCATAACAACTCAAAAATCTCCAAAAATAAAAGTTGTTCAAAATCAAAAGTTCTACAACTTTGCTTTTATAACCATCTTCTAATTCGGTCTAGATTTTGAAATGAACTTTTGAATTTGAATAGGGAAATTTAACGAATTACGCCTTTTTGAATTACTCAAAATTTTCCTAAATAACTTGAAAAACTCCAAAAACAAACTTTGTATAACTTGCCAAGCTCTACACTTTTGCTTTTGGGCCCAACCCCAAAATATGCTTAGATTTTGAAATGGATTTTCAGGGTAGGATTTAAATGTAGAAAAGCGGGGTTTTCTCGAAAAATTAAAAATCCAAACAAACATTGAACTTGAGTCAAACAATACATTGCAACACATACCACATAAATATAAACTTGTATTAGTGTATGCATATCAAAGTTTTCACCAAATGCCAAATGCTTTGCAATGCATATGATGACATGCCAGATTTTTAATATTTAAACACCCGAGGTGTTACACCTAACTTGTCTTCTTGCCCTTCCCCAGGGACAATGTAGTTGTCTTAGATTGCTACAATGGGCTCATCCTATGCTCGTGCATTGAGGTTGCTGGTGCTAGATCTCGCTATGTTGTCTACAATCTGGCAACCAAGAATTTGTGGTTACTGCCACCTAGCATCCATGCTGTCAGTCTGGCTCGATTAGGGTTCGATCCGATAGCTTCCTCAAACTTCCATGTGATTGAATTTGTGGAGCATGAGGACACTGAGTGCCTAGGTGTGGAGATCTACTCATCTGAAACTACAGAATGGACCTATAAGGAATCTGAATGGAGCCAGGACATTGATGATGTGATACGTTCAAGATCAGCAAGTGTGTTTCTTAATGGTTTTTTGCACATTATGGGGCACTCTGTGGATATGGAGGAAAATTCCTAGGCCTCATGGTACTCTACCCTCCATCCATCAAGCTCAGGGTCACTTGTGTGTATGTACTGTTGGTAGTGTTGGTGATCACAATATGTCCTAGCTTTTAATCTAGATTGTGGGGGGTACGACCCCGGATACCCACGGCAGGTCACATGGGCTATGCCTCTAGGGGTGGCCCAGCCCGCGAGAAGGAGACTTATGGGGCATGATTCTGCTCGATGACCCCCGCAAGGCACGGAGAGGATATACTGAAGATGTCATGAGATCTGATAGGATATGTATGATCCCATGTTTCTTGTAATCTGTTATTACTTTCCGGTTATCTCTCAGATCTAACCGACTTGTAACCTTGCCCCCAGACTATATAAGGCGGGCAGGGACCCCCTACGAATTCACGGCAAATCATATGATAGCTAATGCAAACCAATAGACCATAGGAGTAAGGTATTATGTCATACCAATGGCCTGAACCTGTATAACTCGTGTGTCTCTGTTGCCTTGTTCTTGATTACACGCTCCTCTACCGATCAATCTACCATCACGGGGTGCCCCTTGATGGACTGCCGATGATATTCTGTCGACACTTGGCACGCCAGGTAGGGGTGTGCGTGCTGTTTCCTTATCGAACAAGATGGTTTTTTCCATAGGCTCTTTGTCCCTCCCATAGCCTGGCCAGATCTTCACGGTCGGATCCATCACGTGGGTCATCAACGCCGACGGAGTTGGAGAGCTTCTCGAGCCGGTGTAGATCTGTTCTACACCGACCACCCTCGCACCTACGACTATAGATCCAATCTTGGAACCACCTCTAGGGTCGACTCCATCAGCCACCCACCACTCGCTTCCTTGCTACCAGAGGAGGCATGTCAACAATGACGATCTGATTGAATCTATCGATCGGGTTGGCTTGAAACTTGTCGATTGCCTCTCCATTGCTGAGTCAGCTCTGTACACCCTTATTCAGCACCGAGCACCCTCTGATCCCAATCTATCGACGTTCAATGCTTGGCAGACTCCAAGGCTCGCCGCCCTGCCTTTTAGGCTTGCCAACACCGCAGCTACATATCAGGATGCCCTGAGGGGCAAATTCACCGACCAGCTCGCCGACCAGCTTCCACCAACCATCAACATGCTGCACGCTGGTCGGGGTCTTAGAGCATCTCTCCAAACTATCCTTCAGGAAAATCTAGACTCCGAATCTCAAGGATCCACCGAGCCCCTCGCCGAGACCTTCACCAAGCAACCTCCTCTCCTGCCTTTCTAGGGTGGTGCGATTTTCAACGTCAGTATCGATAGCCCCCCTCAGAACGGCAAAACAGATGAGGAACACACCGCCCATGAAAATAGGAACGCCAACCGTGCGCAACGGCGTGATAATGAACGCATCATCACAATGGCCGAGGCCACTCGTGATAACCAGTTCGATTCACAAGGAAGGCCCCTCCATCGCAACCTCAATGAAGAATTCCTCCGCGTTGATGGCCACGATGTTTTCAAGACTCCGAGTGCTAATTTGGCTGTGGCCGCCAATGAACTTGCTCACCTACCGCAGACGCCTGAGCTCGCCAAGGTCGCCGCTATGCTTAAAGCGGCACACTGTCAAGTTAATAAGATCCGAGAAGTTCAGAGACCTTCATGCTCCACAAGCATGATCCACCGATTAGCTAATCCTAGATCTAATTGCCGCCCTAGTTAAAGCCGCTTTGCCGACCAGTCACCACCTCCCCAGGGGAGAGTTGGAGGCCACCACGCCGAGCATCATCGCCAGCACGACCAAGAGGTCGAACAGGACGCCCAAGTGCACCTTAGCAACCTTCGGGACGCACGACAGCGTATCGATCAACGACGCTTCGGGCGCCATGAAGATGAAGTACAATGTAGCCAGGAGTACGAGTAGGAGTATGGCAACCCGGACTCAGCTCTGGAGCTGATCGTCGCCGGCAATACTACCGATGTCGGTCCCGATAGCCTAGAAGGGCCCCCTGTGTTCACCAGGGCACTCTGAACGCTCCAGTGGCCCCGTGGTTTCAAAATCACTAGAGTCGAGCCCTATGAAGGAAGGATGAACCCAACTCAGTGGCTATAGGCTTACGCCACTGCCATCCGCGCCGCCGAAGGAGGCACCAGCATCATGGCAAACTATCTCCCTATCATGCTCACGCCAGCCGCCATGAGCTGGTTCACAAGCCTCGCCCTGGACTCCATCGGCTCTTGGGAAGATCTGAAGAGAGTTTTCACCGACAACTACATGGCCACTTGTAGGTGGCTGGGCACCAAGCACGATCTCAACCGCATCAACCAAAAGTCATCTGAACTACTCCGCAGCTACATCAGACGCTTCTCCGAGATGAGGAATTCTATTCCCAACATCACGGAAGCCGAAGTCATCATCGCCTTCGTCCAAGGACTTCATCATCAAGAACTCCGTTCTAAGTTCAATAGAAAGCCACCTACCGGCATCGGCAAGATGATCACAACCGCCAACCAGTACGCCGACGCCGAGGAAGCGGAGGTGCGTTTTAACGAAGATACGGGCACTAATCGCCCACCTCACCGCCACGATGACCGTAATGATGACCGACAGCATAACGTTTGCCGCCACGACGACCGCAACAACAACTAACAATACAACAATCGCCGCTACGATGACTGTAGTTTCCACCGGGACAGCGGACGTGATCGGCCAGACGGATTCAAACCTAGTCAGAATCACCGCCGCCGACCTGATCACTTTGTTGCCAATGTCAATGAGCCATGCGCAAAGCATAACTACGATGAGCAGTACAAGAAGATCCTCGACGGCCCATGCCTCCTGCACAAAAACGCCAAACACAAGATGAAAGATTGTCTTGGTTTGGCTAAGGAGTTCCAGGAGAAAAAGTACAACGACGACAATGGTGGGAACGGAGGACGCCGACCACTAGGGGATAATAATAACGCCTTCTAGGACCACGACAAGGTGGTCGCCACCATCTTCGGGGGTTTTGCCTCCAACGAAAGTAGAAGGGAACGGAAGCTCGCCGCCCGACAAGTGCTCGCCGCCCGACGAGTGCTTGCCGTAGTCTCAGAAGAAACTACCGCCAACCCCAGCTATCGTCCATGGTCCAAAATCTCCATCACCTTCAGCAGAGCCGACCAGTGGGCAGACATACCCTACATAGGGCATTTTCCCCTTGTCCTTGATGCAACTATCCAGAAGGTGCTCTTTAGAAAAGTCCTCATCGACGGTGGGAGCGCTTTGAATCTACTCTTCACCGGGGCCCTAAGGGAGCTCGGACTCAGGACAACAGACCTCACGCCCTCAGACTCCTCCTTCTGGGGCGTGGTACCTGGCAGGGCATCTAGACCACTTGGGGAAATTACCCTACCAGTATAGTTTAGCACAGCAACCAACTACAGAGTGGAGCATATAAACTTTTATGTCGCCGACTTTGACACCGCCTACCACGCCATACTAGGGCGTCCGGCTCTGACCAAGTTCATGGCCGTTCCGCACTATGCGTATCTGGTGTTGAAGATGCCTTCACCTGCAGGAGTCCTGTCTCTACGGGCCAACCTCTCCGTCGCCTATGCCTACGAGATAGAAAGTCTCGCCCTCACCGAAGCCACCGACCTCTCCATCTAGATGGCCAGCATGGTCGCCGAAGCCAAGACCGCATCTGCTGACAACATGGAGATCCCAGAGCCTCCTCGGGCCTCTGCCAAGTCCAAGGAAGTCAAGGAGATCGGCCTCGGCCTCGACGACCCTTCCAAGACGGTGAAAATTAGGGCTCACCTTGACCCCAAATAGGAAAGCGCACTCATCTCCTTCCTACATGCCAACGCCGATGTGTTTGCTTGGAAACCTACAAACATGCTGGGGGTACCACGGGAGAAGATCGAGCACTCCTTGAATGTCTCACCGACCGCTAAGCCGATCAAGCAGAAACTTCGCCGATTCGCGCCGGACAAAAAGGAGGCTAGTAGGGTAGAAATAAAACGGCTTTTAGCTATCAGATTTATAAAAGAAGTGTATCATCCAGATTGGTTAGCTAATCCTATTCTTGTTAAGAAAAAGAATAAAGAATGGAGAATGTGTGTTGATTATACTGATCTTAACAAACACTGCCCTAAAGACCCCTTTGGCTTGCCTCGGATAGACGAGGTTGTAGACTCCACCGCCGGCTGCGAGTTGCTCTCCTTTCTCGACTGTTACTTAGGCTACCATCAGATCTCCCTCAAGGAGGAAGACCAGGTTAAAACATCGTTCATCATGCCTTTCGGTGCATACTGCTATACCACTATGTCCTTTGGACTAAAGAACGCCGGCGCGACCTACCAAAGGGCTATCCAGATGTGCCTCGACCAACAGATCGGCCGCAATGTCGAAGCCTACATCAATGATGTGGTCGTCAAGACTAGAACCGCCGACAATCTTATCACCAACCTTGAAGAAACTTTCTCCAACCTAAGCAAATACCGATGGAAGCTGAACCCTTCAAAGTGCATCTTTGGAGTTCCATCCGATATCCTGCTCGTCTACATCGTCAGCGCTCGGGGCATTGAACCAAACCCTGACAAAGTCTCTGCCATCACCAACATGAAACGGCCGATGTGTGTCAAGGATATATAGAAGCTTACAGGCTACATGGCTGTGTTAAGCCGATTTATCTCGCGCCTCGGTGAAAAAGGGCTACCTTTCTTCAAGCTCCTCAAGGCCTTCGAGCTTTTTTCTTGGTCGGAGGAGGCAGACACAGCTTTTGAGCAGCTCAAATTGTTTTTAACAAAACCTCCAATCATGACAGTGCCATGACCAAATGAAACTCTGCTGGTTTACATCGCCGCCACTTCTTGAGTTGTCAGTATGGCTATTGTCGTCGAACACGAGGAAACTGGACACGCCTACAAGGTACAACGTCCGGTCTATTTCATCAGCGAGGTACTTAATGAGCCCAAAACTCATTATCCTCAGGTGCAAAAGCTGTTATATGCAATTTTAATCACCTCACGCAAGCTCCGACATTACTTCGAATACTACAAGATCGCCGTGGTCACTGAGTTCCCTCTAGGAGACATTCTCTGAAATAAAGAGGCCAATGGTCGTATCATCAAGTGGGCTATTGAGCTCGGCACCTACTCCATTGACTTCAGAAGCAGGCCGACCATAAAGTCACAGGCACTCACCGATTTCATCACCAAGTGGACCGAAATCGAAGAATCCATCGCCGCCACTTGCCTCGAGCACTGGGTGATGTACTTCGACGACGCCCTTAATATCAATGGGGCCGGTGCGGGCATTCTGTTCATCACACCAACAAGGGATAAACTCCGATACATTCTTCGCATACATTTCGCGGTCTCCAACAATGCCACGGAATACGAAGCATGTCTCCACAGCCTCCGTATAGCCATCGAGCTCAGCATCAAACACCTCATGGTATACGAGGATTCCACGCTGGTTTTCAATCAACTTAATAAAGATTGGTCCTGTTCTAGTGAGAAAATGGATGCTTACTGCGCCCAAATCAGGAAGATTGAAGGGAAATTCTACAGCATCGAGTACCACCACATGGTACAGGATCAAAACCAAATAGCCGACCAGCTATCGAAGATAGGATCTTCTCGCACCATGGCTCTACCGGGGGTCTTCATTCAGGACCTCTTGACACCATCCATTAAGGAAGACAAGGAAGTTGTAGAAGTAACCCCTGCCGAGCAGTTAGTACTCACGATACCTTCGCAGGTCACGGATTGGAGGGAACAGTTCATCAAATACCTCTCCAACGGTGAAGTACCTGCCGACAAAATCAAAACTGAACGATTAATTCGCCGAAGTAAGCACTACGTGTTGGTGGACGGTAGCCTGATGAGGAAAAGTGCCAAGGAAGGGATACTATAGAAGTGCATCATCCAAGACGACGGCGTGAAGCTACTATCTGAAATTCACTCTGGCTCCTGTGGCAATCATGCGGCTTCAAGAACACTGGTCAGCAAAGCTTTCCGGGCAGGTTTTTACTGGCCCACGGCTATTACCAATGCAGAAGATCTCGTTCAATGATGTGAGGGGTGTCAATTTTTCGCCAAACAAATACATGTGCCGGCACAAGAATTACAGACCATTCTAGCTTCCTGGTCGTTTGCATGCTGGGGACTGGATATGATCGGGCCTTTCAAACCTGCGCCACGAGGTTTTTGGTACATGTACGTTGCCATTGATAAGTTCTCCAAGTGGATCGAGTACAAACCACTCATCGCAGCTACTGCTAAGAAAGTAGTCGGGCTCTTTGAAGACATCGTACACAGATTCGGTCTCCCAAACAGCATCATCACCGACCTCGGGACAACTTTTACCGGCCATCATTTTTGGGACTTCTGCGAGGATAGGTGCATCTCTGTTAAATACGTTTCTGTTGCTCATCCTAGAGCTGACGGTCAGGTCGAGCGAGCTAACGGTATGATCCTTGACGCCCTCAAGAAAAGGCTCTATCAGAAAGAAGAAAAGCACCCGGGCAGATGGCTCAAAGAACTACCAGCTGTGGTCTGGGGACTGTGCACTCAAGCTAGTCGCAGTACCAGCGTATCTCCATATTTTATGGTCTACGGCTCAGAGGCCATACTTCCAGTGGATATTGCATTCCGAGCACCCAGAGTAGAAAACTATGATGAAGACCAAGCCGTAGCTATTCGGACAGAAGACATTGATCGGGCCGAGGAAGAACGTCTGATTACTTGCGTTCGCACAACCAAGTACCTCGAAGGTCTGTGGAGGTATTACAACCATAACATCAAAGGTCGTTCATTCGTGATCGGTGACCTCGTCCTACGTCAGAAACAAAAAACCGAAGGGCTTCACAAGCTGTCTTCACCATGGGAGGGCCCTTACATCGTAAAAGGTGTTACTCGACCAGGGTCTTATCGCTTATGCGACTTAGATGGACTCAATGTTCCCAACTCCTGGCACATAGAGCACCTTATACGTTTCTACCCCTAAAATAACATAGATATGTATTCTTTACTTTAATACTAATAAAGTTCTGGTCTCCATAATTTCTCTACATTTTTTCCTTCATCATAAGCTTCACCTACCGTTAGCGGGATGTAAGCCACTCCGCGACGGCATCCAATACGCTCGACTAGTGCGCCCAAATCGCCGAGCATGATTTCTCCAAATTGTCGAGTACGGCAACTCCAAATCGCCGAGCACGATTACTCCAAATCGCTGAGCACGATTACTCCAAATCGCCGAGCATGATTTCTCCAAATCACCGAGTATGGCAACTCCAAATCGTCGAGCACGATTACTCCAAATCGCCGAGCACAATTACTCCAAATCGCCGAGCATGATTTCTCCAAATTGCCGAGTACGGCAACTCCAAATCGCTAAGCACGATTTCTCCAATTCGCCGAACACGTTAACTCCCGATCGCCGAACATGACCTCTCCAATTCGCCAAACATGACCTCTCTAATTCGCTGAACACGTTAACTCCCAATCACCGAACACGATTTTTCCAAAAATCGCCTACTATGCTTCCTCCGAGTCGCGTAGGTTTTTCTACAAAAACAACGACGGTGTTGCACTTCCAATTTTCGCAACATAGCCCACCGATCGTCAAATAGCACACCTTTTTCCTTCTATTTTCTATGAAAACGACCCAGTCCCCGACTACATCCTACACGTGCTTAGGGGCTCCGCCCTCTGCATTATGGTTGGTCGGCTACGATTCCTTGGCCATGCCTGTTCGTCCTACATGTGTCAGCGCCTCTGTGCTCGACGTTATGGACTATGGGCTAGTCAAGGCCTAGATTTCAGATATGAACTAACCGCTCAGACGCTGCTTTAGCCATTTCTCTCACCACGTTATTCAAGTTGGCTGCTGGGCAGAATGTTTTTTCGCAATAGTAACTCTAGAGGACACCAAGGCTCTAACATCCCACCAAACATACCATGAGCTCGGTGCTCTGCGTGTTGGGCGGTAGGACACGGTCTTATGACAACGCCTATTTCTCCAACATACGCATGGGCTCTGCGTTATGCGTTATGGATCACGACCTAACTAAGGCATCAAGTTCAGTGAAAACTAAATGATCGAACACAGCTTATATTGGGAAAAAATGCATCGGGTTGATAATACGCCAATTCTTCATAGCCAGATAAATCAAGTATTACAGGCGGTAATATCCGAGCAGTTCTTTAAGCTTCGCCAACAGCTTCTGTTTCGCCAAACAGGTCTATATCACCGATAAGCACTTTTGCCACATCCTCAACATCATCCTCCAGCTGCTGGGTCTGCGCGTCACTCAGCCCATCGGCGAACCCACCACCTATCGACTGGATGTCGACGGACAGATAATGGGACCGAACCACCATAAGGGCATGAGTAGCGGCAGTCAAAACAGCATCGCGGTTGAAGTTTTTGAAGTTCTCCCACGCTGCCTTGCATCTCTGAATGATGGTGTCTGGCCCTTGCTGCCTACCATCAGGACGGGGTGTCGGTTCAATGTCGACGCAGTCGAGCACTGGTTTTATTGCGGCAGTTATAGTGTTGAAGTTGTCCTTCTAGACTTTGGCTTCTTGCACCAGCACATCGAACTGTGCCTTGGTTTTATGTCGATAATCTGCAAGAATTACAATGGTTCATCACGGCAAAAAGGTATTACGGCGTCACTTCCAATCAGGGGAAACCTACCTTTCAATTCTTCGACCAGTTTGTCGGCTCACTCCAACTCCTTCGTTTTCTCTTGTCGGATTTGTTCGACGGTCTAGCGAAGCTGGTGGAGTTCTGCATCTTGCTCTGCAAGCACAAAAGATAAGAAACAGAAAAATATATGACCACTTACTGCAAAGCACATTGTATGAAAAAGAATACCGGATTTCAGCTTAGATACATCCTCCAACTGCTGGCACTTCCAGTCGAGCTATTCAGTTTTACTATCGAGTTCTCCATTTTTCTTGCTCAACTGCTCGGACATTTTCTTAAGTTCCTCGGATACAATCGCCAGCTCCTCGGATGTCTTCTTCAGCTGCTTAGACGAAGCCGTTAGTCGCTCGGACAGAACCCCATTCTGATGCTCAAGGTCCCATGAGTTCGACTCTGCAAGGCCCCACTCGCGCTGGGCCCTCTGAATACTTTTCTCCGAAAGACTTAAAGCCTCCCGGAGTATCTTATTTTCCTCGACGAGGGGCTCCATCCTCTTTATTAGTTGGTGCCGTTGATCGACTGTCTGAGCTATCCCCTACGGATTAACAATGAAAGAGATAAACCTTGATCTTCCGACAACATATATCGGTGTTATTGGTGTGGCACTCACCTCGATTTGAGTCATAACTCTGGCGATGGTGGATTTCAACCTCTTTATCTCCCTGGTGGTGTTCTCTTCCTTGACAACTACCACCTCTTCCCTATGTTTCTGGAGAATATGGATGGACTGGGGCTCAGGTGCGGCATGCTCGATCTCCACGACCTCGTCCTCCTCCGCCATCGCTTGAGGCACCACTGGGGGGCTCCGTGGTCGGACCACCGCTCCGACCACTCCCGGCATCCCTGTGGGTGATGACGTTTGCTCTTCAGCCATTGACGGAGTCACATCTATAACCTCCGGCGCATCAACAATAGCCACAGTTTCCGCTTCCAAGGTAATGACTTTTTCGATCAAAGCCGCGGTTGCGGTCACCGACGCGTCGGTCGTGTGCGCCAACGATTCACCATCGCCAGGTCTACTAGGAGTGGTGGCTGGCCCGTCCTCTGTTTGTTAAGCACTCGGGGACTCCTGGACAGGAGCAGTCGTTGTTTTTTCTTCTAAGGTCATGGGCCTCGGCGTCGCACTGCGTAATATCGGCTTCTCAGAAACAAGGAGAAATCAAGGAACAATATTATTACTCCAAGGCAAATATACTTACGGTTTGGTCTTCTGATTGATTTTCTTGAATCGGCGATGCCTGCCTGACCCCTAAGGCACAGTTGTGTGGTAGGATTTATGGGAGGACCCCTGCGCCTCTGCAGTAGGCTACCGCTCGTCTTGGTGCCCAGGGGCACTCCCTTCTGTGCATTGGTCGGAGACTTCGGTAGTTTGCATCACCGGGGCATCCACCATTGCCCGACCATAACTTTCCCCTACTCGATGCTTGGGAGCATCAGCATCTACCGGTACCTCCATCGTGCTCGGCGGAAGCGCTGACTGGTCCTCATCATCATCCGACCACTCCAGCACAGCCGTTCGTCGTGGCCGAGCTGCTCGGTCCTCTCCAAGAGAGATGCCGCCTGGTTTGTGTGCATGAGAGCCGGTGGTTTTTCTCCTTTTTTGGACCGACTCATCTACTACCGGTCTTTTCCCGTGGACCTTCTCTGACACTGGGGATGGACTATCTGACGAGGAGCTCGGCTCACCCTCTTCGGGCTGCAGTGGCCACCGAGGATCTACTCCTTTTGGCCAATCGGCCCTTGGCATGTCTGAAAAGTATATTGCCCTATCCTGTGAATGGATCTTTTCATAAGTAAGTCAGTCCTATGCCCGGCAATTAATGCCTGATAAATGCGAAGCGAAATGGTTACCTGAGGAGGTGGGTTGGTACAGTTAAAAGCCTTCATTCCTTTTGGCTAGCTGAATGAGACATTTGAAGTAAATAGATCCATGGCATGGTCTATCACTTCCTTCTTCATTAGACGGTCTGTGTTCTCACAGGTACCGTCGTTGTCACCTTTATAGTCAAATGCCAGGTGGGCCCTCTCTTTGCAGGGCTAAAGGCGCCGCACTATAAAGCTAGCTGCCACTAGTTCACCCCGAAGCTCAACACCCTTAATCAAGTCCAGCAGTTCCATCACCTACTCCATCTCAGCATGGTTGGGTCTCTCTGACCAGTTAATATGATTAACCGGGATGTGGTGGACGTCGCATCGAATCATTGGGTGACTTTGTTTGATATAGAACCATCTGGCATTCCAACCTTTGAGGGAGGTATTTAGTGGAACGCTGATATATTCGCTGGCCATCCCATCCCTGAGTTGCAGGTAAATGCCACCGACCACCTTGGAACCGCTACCCCCCTTCTTCTTCAGATAGAATAGGTACCTAAAGAGGTTGAAGTGTAGAAGAACACCGAGAAACGCCTCGTAGAAATGGATAAAGATAGAAACATGCAGAATGGTGTTGGGGTGCATATTACAGAGGCTAATCGCCCAAAACTCCATAAGATCCATCAGAAAGGGGTGGATAGGAAACCCTAATCCTCGCCAGAAATAATCCTCAAATACTACAGCCTCATTGGTATGTGGTGTCGGAAAGGGCTCACCACTAGCTGGCCACCATCCAGCAGTAAGACGATCTGGGAGAACGCCCGCCACCACCATCTTATCGAGATGCGCCACCGACGTCTTCGATGGCACCCACTCCTCGTCACGGCTGGCTTCGGTGGCCACTTTCTTCGGCTTTGCGGCTCCTTTTTTCGGTGCCATTTCCTATGGTTTGGTCCTAGGGTTGGAGGCGAATGCTCATGATTGGTGCGGAAGGTGAAGCACAGGGATTGCAAAGGCAGGAAGCAGGGTGGCTTGACAGAGGTAGGAGGCAATGTGTGTGGCGGCACGATTATAAAGCACTTTCCCCACTCTCCCTTGACTCTGAGGGTTTTTGGGAAACCGTTCCCGCGATCAGCGCTACATTGACTCCTCCAAAATGGTTTAGTGGGCCGCAACTTGGGCTATCATGTCATAGTAGCCCATGCCACTCATTTGTTGCCGCCACTTATTCTTCGAATTCTCTGCATTTTAATGAGGCTAGTAACTGATACTGTACAGCCATTACTCTGAATTTCTCACCATGGTTTGATTCATCCAATATCTACGCTAGAAACACGGGGATTGGCTACCTACTCGGATGGTTCACTAATTTCTGAGCCTGGCACCACGTGACTACGTCACCTACTGTCAGGCTCAGGGACTAAGTGGGCACACTTCACCTTGCGGTGAATGTGCTTGTTTTTTTGTCTCGAGGCTACGCTCGGGGACTGGCTACCTGCTCGGACGGTTCACTAATTTCTAAGCCTGGCACCACGTGACTACGTCACCTACTGTTAGGCTCAGGGACTAAGTGGGCACACTTCACCTTGCGGTGAATGTGCTTGTTTTTTGTCTTGAGGCTATGCTCAGGGACTGGCTACCTGTTCGGACGGTTCACTAATTTCTGAGCCTAGCACCACGTGACTACGTCACCTACTGTTAGGCTCGGGGACTAAGTGGGCACACTTCATCTTGCGGTGAATGTGCTTGTTTTTCTGAAAGACTTCGAGCCTCCAAAAGATAAAACCAGGTATCTTTACCCTTGTTTTCAGATTCTAAGTGGGCACACTTCACTTAACCATGCAGGAATTTTTAATTTTGGATTTGAGCTCCTTACACCCTTATGACAAGCCGTGCTCAGAACACACTGCTCGATGATGTTGTATGCTGCTCGGCAGCTGCTCACAACCACTCGGTGACTCCTTATGGTGGTCGGATCATGATTTGGACAGCTTGGTTTTGGTTCGCACCTGCTTGGAAAGTCTCAAGACGGCGTTGCACAACGGGTACAAGGCACTCAAGGACTAGCTGTGGGGGGTACGACCCTAGATACCCATGGTAGGTCACATGGGCTATGCCTCCAGGGGCGGCCTAGCCCGCGAGAAGGAGACTTGCGGGGCACGATTCTACTTGGCGACCCCCGCAAGGCATGGAGAGGATATACTGAAGATGTCATGAGATCTGATAGGATATGTACAATCCCATGTTTCTTGTAATCTGTTATTAATTTCCAGTTATCTCTCAGATCTAACCGACTTGTAACCTTGCCCCCCAGACTATATAAGGTGGACAGGGACCCCCTACGAATTCACGGCAAATCATATGATAGCTAATGCAAACCAACAGACCACAGGAGTAAGGTATTACGTCGTACCGATGGCCTGAACCTATATAACTCGTGTGTCTCTGTTGCCTTCTTGTTCTTGATTACACGCTCCTCTACCGATCAATCTACCATCGTGGGGTGCCCCTCGGTGGACTGCCAACGATATTCTATCGACATACATCCTCAAAGACTATGCTACTAATAAATCGACATTGAAGCATATTGTCAGCACGCTGAAGGTGTTTGAAAAGACTAATATTCAATTTGGTTATGTGGATTATGAGTCGGACTACACAACGATTACAATTCATTTAGAATTGAATTTGATTTTCTTTGTTGGGGAGGAAAGAAGATTCATCGCGTATGATATGGACCGCAGAAAAGTTTATGCCATCCCTGCCCGTGTCTTTTGGTATGGTAGACATAGCATCCTGTCAGGGTTCATGAGTAGACCTTACTTTCATCCTTATGTTCCCTTGTTCTTGTTCTAGGAGTCATTAGCAAAGCAGTGAATAAAGTTGCATTTGGTGTATCTCTCTGTCATGATATGTTCAAATGGACCAATGTTATTTGATTGTCTATGGACCTATTAATTTCGTTTAGGATGGATGTTGTCATTATTGTAGCAAAACTAGTGTGCCATCTTTGTTGTGTTTGCAAATTGGTTTATTTCTCTAGTGCACCCTCTTTTTAGAGGAGGAAGAAGAAGGACCACGAGACAATGAAGAATGAAGCACTGTAATAGTAGAATACTTAGATTCATTTCTAATGTTATATGGGTACATGGGGAATGCTGATGAGGGCACTCCAAAATACACAAAAATGACACCTCAAAAGCACTACAATGCACCCGCCATTGTACTACTAGGCTAGGCTCCTAGTACTAACTACACCTAAAATCGACTTAGTCTTGCTCGATGCTGCTGCCCCCACCATTGCCAGAGGAGGAGGATGCCTCTAACCTAGTGCTTCGCTTGACTCATCGTCCTCCTCCTCCTCATCATCATTAGAAACGATCTTGATGGGTGGGAATGGAGGGATCCTAGGCTTCTTGTAGCGTGACATCGAAGAGAAGTCCCTAAACTCGTCGATGGATGAGTCGCTAATGACTCACTGGTGCTATACCTTGCCATTGCTCATCGCCGACGGTGAGACAGATTTGCTTCTCAGTTATTTATAGAGTATTGTACGGCCACTCAGTGCACTATGCCACTTGATCTTGGACGTTGGATGCCATCTCGACGACGTAGCCCAAAACAACACTGTTGGGTTCCCGAGGTGACCAACAGCAATGTCACGCCAGTTGTGGTTCCCAAGGCATCACCCCAACACTCCCCATCATTTCACATCAAATTAGAGCAATTTTGAATCAAAGCAGTTTTGTGATTGGTGATGCTCATTACGCTGGCGTATGTTACGGTCTTCTATTGTTTGGTGTTTGGAATCTAAGCCATCCATCATTGTGTATTGAATCTGGGACGTCCACAAGGAAAATATGACATACGGGGCCCACGCATTAGTGAGTTGACTGAGAGAGGCAGCATGGGTCAATTGGTTAGTTTGCATCTCCTACAGGGGTTCTAGGGCTCGCTGCCACGCTGGCGTACACACATGGCATGCCATGTCAGCGAAAGTGGCAAATATGTAGTAGGTTTTACTGTTTTGTGTGGAAAATTTGTAGGTGCCCATGTAAAACTAGCAAATAGAGGAGTGCCATCCGTAAAGGATGGCAAATAGTTAAATATCCCAAACCTAGCGCCAGTCATCCAGTCCTGACACTCAGGGCGTCCGCCGCTGCCTATTGTCCAAAGAAAGGAAAACCTACGCCGCCTTCATCTAGATCTCTGACCTGTGCCATGCCAAAATCGTTGTGTGGCCCACCCGTGTGCCTACGACGACCTCTGCTCCTCCTGCCAGAACGCCTATCGGCTGCTCCCTCACCATCGGTTCGTTCTGCCATGCCACCACAGTCCGTATCTCATGCCACTACCAACCTCGGAAGCCGAAGGCGCAGACCTCGTAGTCATTCAATCTAAAGGCACCTAGGCCTCCTCACTGTCTCTGGTAAGAATTAATTGTAGTGTTCCTGGTTTAGGGGCCCTGTTTGTTTCACTGAAATTCGGCTTATGCTGATTTGTTGTGGGAGGAAAACATTGTTTGTTCGCTTAATAGTACTATTAAAGTCATTTGAAGTTTGGTGCATTGTAATTCAATTGGAACCCATCACACTCACATAGGTGCATTGTTGCTCAAATGCTGAAGTACATCAATTGAATTATGAATTAATAGGAAGTATACATCGAATTTTGTACTATTTCGTTGCTACACACATTTTTTTAATCGGAGCGGTTTTGTGATGGTTGATGCTGATTTGTTATGAGAGGAAAACATTGTTCATTTGCTGAAAAGTACTGCTAAAGTCATTTGATGTTTGGTGTATTGTAATTCAATTTGAAGCCATCACACTCACATAGGTGCATTGTTACCCTAATGCTAAAGTACATCAATTGAATTGTGAATTTATAGGAAGTATATATCAAATTTTGGGCTATTTCGTTGCTACACACATTTTTTGACCTCCACATGTTATAGAGTAACAAAGTGTTGCAAGACTCTCTTAGAAATAGCAAAGTGTGGTTTCCAATTTTGTAAGTTTTTGACCAGCCGTCTTTGCGTAGTTTTGCAGGTTTCATGAATTAACATGGCCAGGACAAAAAATGCAAGGGGACCAAGAGGACAGGTAGAAAAAGTGAAGTCGTTGTTAGTTAAAAAGAAGCCCAAGAAGAAAAATTACACCACGATGCAAAGAGCAACTATAAGAGCAGCAACAATTGTGAAAAAGTAAGCACAACAGTGCGGCTGATATAGTTCCCTAATGCTTTGCTCACAACTTAAAATGAAGTGTTATTGGTCAAGGAGCTTTGTCGCGGCAGGAGAGGGAAAGGGAAGAAGAGGAGGAGTAACAGGTGCCGGTTCCCATAGTTTTGAAGTTGTTGAGCCTTCGAGCTAGCAAGATTTAGGCATTTAGGTTTGCTCCCACAGAGGAGTGGTTCCTAGACACAAGGCCGATTAGAAAAGGGCCATTCTGAACTAAACTTTAGCGTGCCTTCAATGATGCCATTTGTTGTGAACCCGCCAAGTGTTGTGCTCACTGTTGGCTTATAGTTGAGGGCCTGGCAAAAGTGGTGGGAGCTACTAAGGAAGAGATCAAGGGTCACCTATCACACATGCCCAGACTATTTGACTTGTTGACTGGGACACACTGTTTTGTTCTAGAATTGGTGAAGATATTTTTTGCTTCTTTGTGGATACCCTGAGATTGAGATTTCATTGAGTTCATGTTTGACGAGGATCGTCACCAGCTCACTAGACATCAGATAGCTGAGGCTTTGGCTGTTCCACTTGTAGAGTGGAAAGTACATGAGTTATGTTACTCGTTAGCATATGCTCCTCATCATGTCCTAGCAGGACGGATGAAACCACCTATTGGGACAGTTACGATTATCTTAGGCAACCTTTCTATCCTTTGAGGAGATCAGAAGAGTTGACACAACTATCAGTTGCTCTGCTCCTTCCCTTCAAGAAGTCGTTGTACCCAAGGGCTAGATTTGGTGAGGCAATCACAGTCATGCAACAGTGGCTGCTTTGGTGTTGGGACACATCGAATTCGATATTGTTGACTTGCTCATTTGTGAGTGGGAGGACTAGATTGCTGATGGTTTCAAGGGAAAGAGGAGGATGCCTTATATTCATATCATCTGTTTGCTCTAGGCAAAGACCATAGAATCTCCTATCCATTGCATTCAGTTGGAGAACTCTAGTGCGGGGTTCCTAGACTATAAACCTCCTGCACTAAATGATAGATGCAGAAGAGCACGTGGCTTAAGAGCGGTGTATGAACTTATGACACCAGCATAGTGAGCCAAGGCGAACCAAGAGGACTTGCATTTGAGAGAGGCAGAGGTTGGTGCAACTCTTGCTAGGATGGTGGGTGGTGATATGGATACTGACAGTGATGACAAAGACTATATGGAAACTCCATCACCAGGTCACCAATTCTGAATAGCTGCACATGATCATGAGGTAGGAGCTTTAGGTGAGTCTGCGTGAGAGAGTATACTATCTTTGATAAAGATGATGTGTAGCATGCAAAGAGAAATGTGGCAATTTAACCAAGACCAGGCAAGGAAAAATACACGATGAATGAGATGCACGCATCAATACTTAGAACCCAAACCATGATGCTTGAACAAATGCAAGGGGATAAAGCCCACTGGGACCATAAATTTACCTACCTTATCGAACATAGTGGTCTTCCTCCTCCATCGGATAGGCTGCCAACTAATCATGCTTTGTGTGCTACTCCTAGTCATCAGCTTTCTTAGGGTTCGATGTTATAGGTTAAATAGGCAGATAGGCAAGTGGTGAATAGGACAGGGACTAATGGTTAGCCAGATACGGGAAGTAAAGCTCAGCAAGATACTGAGACTGAAGAATGGACAAATACAGGGAGTGATAGTTAGCCATGTATGGAAATAGGAGATTAAAATGTAGGTCTGAGGAGTAGGACATGGAGATCAATTCTACTAAGGCTGTTTTGATAATTGATAATGTCATAGCTGATGTGACCATTGCCCATGGAAGCGGTAGTATGGACTCATCATAGGAACCTAGCATGCAAGGAGAGAAGGAGAAGACTACCACTACCATCGACGACGATGCCATGACCACTACCCATGGAAGAAGCACTATGGAGTTAGCATAGGAACTAGGGAAGGAAGGAGAGAAGGTGAAGACAACCACTCCCATCGATGACGCAAGCAAAAGTGCCAGCAATGAAATTTAATTACCTACGTAATCTTTGCTTCGAACTCTGTTGCAAGGTAGTCTATGTATTGATATAGTACTTTGTGAACTTGTGTGTGCCTAAACTATATGTTGGGCACTACACCTATGAGTGCATGTCTAGAGCCACCAAAATCTATAGAGCCTATCCTAACACCTAGCTATGAGCTACGCCCGTGTTTAATAAAACTGATTCGATATCAATCCTTATTGGAAGAAGGCAATGAAAACCCATACTCACACCTACAAGAGTTTGAACAGGCCTATGCATGCTTGCATATCGCTGGCATGTCTAACAAGACCTTAAGATGGAAGTTATTTCCGTTTTCTTTGATGGGAAGAGCTAAATATTAGTACAGTCAAACCATAGGAAGTATGCAAGGAGATTGGGAAACGTTATGCTCTAAATTTTGTTTATGTTTCTTTCCCATCTAGTCAGCCTTCTGAAAGAGGTTCTAACTTTTAGATAACTAGAAGAAGAATCTCTTGCCACATCATGGGATCATTTTAATAAACTCATCATCACTGGCCCGGACTTTGCCATTCAAGACCTGATACTTCTTCAACATTTTTATATAGGTCTTAGCGAGGATTATATGCAATCCCTTGATCAAGCCTCTAGGGGAGCTTTCCTTCATTTGTCTACTAGAGAAGCAAGGTCTATGCTTGATAGAATTAGTGGAAAGACTCCCTACACTAGCATTCATGATAAAGCTCCCCAAGGAAGTGAAGGAATCACCGCCAAAATAAGAAGAGGAAGTTTTGATAGCCAAATCACAACCACTTCAATCCCAAGGTTTAGCTATCAATCCTGAACCATCTATAACCCAAAATCCTCCAAGAGAAGAAGGAATTCAACCTTTTGAAATTTCTTGTGAGGATCATCTTTTCGATGTTGATTTTGGGAAAAGCTTAAACTTCTATCCTCGCAAGAGACCTTTGAGCGAATATAATTCAATTCCTCTCTTAAGAAGGGACCTCTTAGAAAGCGTCCTTATTCTCATATAGGACAATGGAAAGAATTCATGGATGGCATGTCTAGTGAACCCATAGAAGGAGAGCCAAGTCATTTAGAAGCAATTCCTATCTTCTCCCCTTCTATGCTCGCAACCAATATAAGTTTTGAACTCATCCTTGACCCTAATGAATCCCTGATGCTCTTACTCCTAAGTCTCATGATGATCTTAGAAATCCACTAAGACATCCAAAGCATAGGAGTCATGAAGGCCACAAGGAAGACCAAGAAGAGCAACAACAATGGCTGGAGGATATTAAGAACTTATGTGCCATTGCCATTACATGGATGGATGAGGCCTTGGACAAGATCAACCCGAGAGTCACCAATCCAAGAGAAATCTTGGACAATAAAATGATCACTGAATGTCATAGGCATGGAATGATGGAGACAATGTTTTCGCCTATAGACATCCATGAAGAATCACCCTTGGAGCTTGAAAAGGAAGATGACATAGACGAGCATGGAAGCTACTTCATGAACACCTCATCGAATCCATGCTCACATGAGAAATCTCCTAAATCAATTGGTCTCTCTAACATTGCCACTCACGAGATCTTCAACCCCTTTTACTTTTTGTTCCTAAAATTTTTGAAAAGGTGGTTCTAGATGTATATGTTTATCATAAATATTGCAAATCTCATTGTGAGAATCTTGAGATAGGCACCCAGAGGTTAGTGTTGGATGGGAAACCACTTCACCAACTTAAAAAGCACAATTCAAAGGTTTCCCAAGGACGAGCTTCTATCCTAAAACAAGCACTTTCAGGAGATAACATGATCCTTCACTTTTTTCTATAATGCCCTTGTGAAATGAGCATAGAAATATAATTGTGAAAATATTCCTTTGGGTATTATTGTCACTAACCATTCCAGGTTTGATGCAAAAAGAATGAAAGATAATGACGCAAGGTATGTCCAACCAATCATCATGCAACATTGAATCACATCCATGTAAACTTGATTATGCCTTGCAAAATTCAAGTGTAGGGGATGAACTTCTCTGAAAAATCTTATGCCATGTTGCTAATTTTGGTTGTCTCTACCTTTAAGCCATGCTCAATTTGCTAAATAACAACCATGCTCTTTCATCTCCATTTGAATAAATCTCTATAACGCTTTCATGCTACCTTTGTTTGTTGTAGTATGCTTAAGGTTTGGAGTATGTTCATACATCTTTTAAATTAAGCATGGTGCTTAGTTTAGGGGTGCTGATCCTACTTTAGAAGGCTTTTTAAATTAAGCATGGTGCTTAGGTTAAAATGCTTTCCTAGATTAAATTAGACATGGTGTCTAGTTTAATTTTTGAACCAAGAGTGAGCTTTAGTAGATACTAGATATTTTGTTGGACTAATCCCTACAAGAAACCCTCAATTCAATTTGGGTAAATCATGGGATAGATTCAAATAGAAGATGAAGCAAGGCACATGATGAACTCTAATAACTTTGTGAAAAGGAGACAACTCATTCATCATGGATGGAGGAACTCAAGTCTATAGCTCCAATGAATAGCATATTGTCAACCAAGAATCAATGAAAATTAAAGAGGGTTGATGAGAGAAGAACATGCAACTTGTTGCATCCTCATCTCCTGGTTCAGATGATGCAAGGTAAAGCTAAATGAAAGGAGAGGTCTTCATCAACGGACCTAATAAGCCCTCACCAATAGGAGATCATTTGTGAAAAAAATCATTAAGGCATAAAACAAAGGGTGAGGTGGAAGGTCCAACAAAGTGGCGAGATCAAAGAGTAGAAAGATGTCATGACAAAAGGATGAGAAAGGAAGGGTGCAATCTAGGCAACAAGAAGCTCATAACTGTGAGGCTAGCCAAACAAGGAAAACTTCAAGCAAAAAGGGAAGGACCATCACGAGTCATCTACCATTCGTCATGTGGTGTCATCATGCTTCAATGACGAAGGTAACATCCTAAGGTAAATGATTATTATTTAAATAGTTTTCCTTGATTCGGGTAGGCACATAAATAAGAAACAAAATATGTTTGAGTTACAACTTAACTTGATCCAACCTGATTAACTTAACATGTTTAGTTCTTTAAGCTTGTTCCTAGCACCACTTTTTTTAAGCCCATAGTCTTAACCAATTAAATGGAAAAGTGTACATCCTATCTTTGGAAGATGATAGTCATAGTCATGTAAAGAATGATACATTATGTAGAGATAGACAATCCTTCCATTGGTTAAGCAATTCAACCCTTTGGGCCAAATATAATTAAATGCTACACTCCTACTCAACCTTTTGATCCTATCACCCATGACATAATTGAACAAAACACACAACATCAACTTCATCTTGTTCAATGTGCCTAAGGTTAGAGAAGAATAAGTAAAGTTTTGGTTCTGTTGGTGTTTTCCCACCAATAGAGCCCATGCACTTTATCTCTACCTTGTTTTATGAACAGGACATACTTCAAGCAAAGTGTGGGGGAAGACAGTCGATTCCCCAAATTTCTACAAGTGAAGGTCCTGAACCTGTCAAACCAAAATCAAAACTCAAAACCAAGATAGGTTTGGCAGAAGAAGGTGACATCACCATTAGAGGCGCCACCGCAAGAATCTTTGTCTTCAGAGCAAACCAAGGCACTTGATCAATGAACTTCATAAGGAGACGTCTGTTTCGAAGGACTTACAACACCGAACCTTAACCAAAAGAGCTAGCTTGGGGGACAAGCACTCCCATGTATTCAGGTAAGTATTCTTTCCCTTCATTTTAGTTTTTAATAGTTAAAAAAGGTGAATAAAAACAAAATAAAATTTATCTTTGCATTTGTAGTAATAATTTGTGATCTAGTAAAATTGAAAACAAAATAAAAAGGTGTGCCTAGTTTACTTTAATTTGTTTTTAAGAGCTGAATAAAATAAAGAGGACTCAGAATAATCTATTAAATGGATATGATGAATAGTTGCTCTGTTGTAATTCCTTTCAAGTACCTAGTTTTTAGCCTTGAATTCTCCTGAGTTTTGGATAAAATTGTTTTGATATAAGGAGTTACTCTGAACTTGAAACTCGTGGGTAGCATATGTTTGATCTAAGTCTAGGTAATTGATGGATATGATATGAGAAGGTCTAAGCTACTATTTATCTTGTTCCATGTGACACTAAAGTTCTGGAGATTTACTTTTTGAAAACACAAAAATACTACATGATGAGTTCTGTATGACAAAGCTTAAATTTCCACCAGCGCCATACATGTTATTTAGGCTAGGAAAACTTCCTCATATATGTTGCCTGCTTTTGCATTGAGTTTTGTCAAGCTTTGTTGACCCTTATGAGAGGTTTGTCGTGCTCTTAAAATCAAGATCATGTACACACCATATATACCTGCTGCTACTACACTGGGAGTACGCAAAAAACATACCTTCCATCTAGGTCCACCCAAAAATGTTCTACTCCTACACTGGGGGTGAACACAAAAACCTGTTTGATAGGTTTTCCATCCACCAAATAAATACTCCAAGTTCTTGTTGCTATCTCTCAAAGTTTTGTTGTAAAGAGACATGGGGCTATGCAAAAGTTATTCATAAAAAAAAGAAGAAAAAAAGTTGAGAAAAAATGGACAAGTGTCCAAGATATTTAAAAACAATGGGTACTTAGATGCCCGCCTGAAAAAAAAGTAGAAAGAGATGAATAAGATAGCCCATGTTCTCTAGCAATTGTTTCCAAGTTTCAAAAGAGAGATTAGTTTTCAAGAAGCAAAGTAGAATTAGGTTAGCCACCAAATATATCCACCATACATCCACACACATGCACATCTTAATTTGATTATATAACTCAACTCTCTTTTGGAACTGTTATTTGACTTTACAATATATGCATTGCAAGTATGCTCTAGCTTTCTCCCTACCTATTGTTGATGGTAGTTAACGTTCATCATAAACCATCAATATAACATATAAATGCATAAAAAAGATCACCAACATAGGTCTAGGGGTTTAAACTAATAAATTCCACAAGTTTTGGTGAATCTATGTTTACAGGAGGATTTACTCAAAAAACTGTCAAGGAGGGCCTATTCGTCAAAGCAAATCACGTTTATCCGCAATAAAACCGATGTGGGAAGACTCTAGAAGACTCTAGAAGGCAAAACCACCAAAGCAGAGGGTAGGTGGCTGCCATGTGGGGCTGGTTAGCCCCACCTATAGGCTGCCCAGCCCCTTGGGCACACCTGTCAGCCCCTCCTTTGAATGTTAGTTCTCCACCGCCTCCAAGATTGCATCTACGCCGTTCTTTCAAGTCGGTTTGATCCGAGGGTCTAGAATTGATGCTCCAGCCTATATATAGTAGCACCTACCCCCCTCCCTAGAACATCCCTAAAACCCTAATTCATATCTCTCATTCAGAGGTCAAGATACACTAGGATGATTAAGTCTAGACTCTCCAATGTAGTACATTAGTAGCTCGGGAGTGAGGGTCGAGTTGAGCTCATGCTCAAGATCTAGATCTAGTCTTGGAGGCTCAGCAAAGCCTTGTATCTTGACTTCTACATCTTGTAAGACTTATTATCAATTCATCATATTCTTATGTACATGGCTATATTTACTTTGAATATATATCTTGCTTAGTTGAGGTTATCATTACTTTTGTGTGCGGGTTCATAGAGCGCTTAGCTTGCTATAGTTTATCGATTGGGCTAAGTAGCCAAGCCTCATGTAAGCATGGTGCTTATACGATGCTCTACCTGTGAGTGCACCCTGTTCTCTAGTAGGGTGCTAGTAGCGGGAGGTGATAGCCCCATCTATCCTTTGTAGTCCACTTCGAAGTGAGCAGGTTCTCAAATTGTAGGACCGTAGTTGCGTCGGTAGAGTTATCAATTGTGGGTGCTCTACCATCTAAGCAGTGTCCCAAAGTGCACAAGAGTAGAGTTAGTCTTAGCTATAGTTGGGTACATATATACTTTGATCCTATAATAAGAATATCATAGAAATCTACCACACCCGTTGTTCTCTCGAGTTGACTAGTTATTTATCTTAGTGATCTATCCCCTAAGTGTTTTTATGCTTAAATCCTATCATTACCTTTACCCCTTACTCTAGCTATGTAGGTATGTTGACAAATAGATATTTCTTATTTACTCAATAAATTTTCACTCCATTGTTTCCTTGTAGTAAAATATAAATAACAATACCTGGAATACTCCCGGTAAAATGCTACAATGGTATTCTGTGTGCTTGCGGAATCCTTCATATTCTTTTTACACTTATAAATACCAATGAGCATTTTTGGCACCATTGCCAAGGAAACAATTGGCGTAAAGATCAGTAAGATACCACTAGCTTTAGTAGGATTACCCCTATTCTGTTGAATTGTGGAATAAGACATGACAGCAGACGCCGTTTAGACCTTCCGGCAAGCTTCCACAAGAAAGTCATTGAAGAACCTAGGGTGCCTGAACATTCAAGATCCATCAACATTGGAACCTTGCCATCTCACAGGTTTGTATACACATATATATTATTCTCTAACCATATGTAGATTGGAGAAAAAGGTCGACATCACAAGAATACAAATCACATCTCAAGTGACGAATACAGATGCTGCATTACTCACAAATTCCATCATGTGAGTGATGGTAAGTATGATCAAGAAAGGTGAGATAGTCTTGCTCATGGACTTTAAACTTGATGAGTAGTTATTTTTAATTTTTGCATTCCATTCCATGTTTATTTTCAATGATTCATGCATCCACTCCGTTTAGTTTAAATTCTCTCATATCAAATCCACAACATATTTAGTTCCTTGCATACATTTATACCACTTGCATCTTTTATTAAAAAAAGAATCTCACCATGATTATGCTCTTTCATCTCCATTTGAATAAATCTCTTTTATGCTTTCATGCTACCTTTGTTTGCTATAGTATGCTTATGTTTGGAGTATCTTCATACACCTTTTAAAGTAAGCATGGTGCTTAGTTTAAACTATTTTCTTAAATCAAATTAGACGTGGTGTTTAGTTTGATTTTTGAACCAAGAGGTGTGTTGATCTTACTTCCAAAGGCTTTTTAAATTAAGCATGGTGCTTAGGTTAAAATGCTTTCCTAAATTAAAATAGACATGGTGTCTAGTTTAATTTTTGAGCCGATAGTTTGGTTTAGTAGATACTGGTTATTTTGTTGGACTAACCCCTGTAGAAAACTCTCAAATTCAATCTAGGTAAGTCCTAAGATAAATTCACATTGGAGATGAATCAAGGCATGTGATGAACACCAATAACTTTGTGCAAAGAAGACCCAGCTCATTCTTCATGGAAGGAAGAACTATGAGTATCAAGGTTTATTCACTTATCTTTTGTTGCAAGTTATCTTTGCCTTGAACCATACTAAAATGCAGCAAACACATAAAACATGTTAAACAAAATCTATGCTAAACAATCCTAAAACCATCCTTCCATTAGCATAGAGGAAAATCACAAAAAAATAGACAACACAACCCGTGTTTCAAATTCATTATTTCCCTCGGGTATGTGCCTATTAACATTTTGCAGGAAAGAATGAATAGAAGCTATGCCTATTCAAGGTTTGGTATGAATCCACAAACCCTAAACCAAACCACCACTACAACTATGAAAGTGGACGAATAGATCGATAGGCTATGAGCAACATGAAAGACAACCTAGCTTTGAGCCTTCCCAAGACTCAAGCTAGGATGTTGATGAGAAGCAGGATGAAACCCACCTTGTATTAACCAGAATATGCCTGCTTTAATCATCTTCAAAGGGACCAACTCGTGCATTGGCAACAAGGACCAAGATAATGAGATGCCACTACATCATGGCATGCATCATTGTGTCAACAATCATCATCAATTAATGGTTCATTGACGACTGTGTCTTGTAAGGCCGTAAACGACCATGGTCGCCCAAAGACATCCCCTAGTCATTGAAGATGAAGCTTCCATGTGAGTACCAATGAGGATCTTTCTTTGATCATCAAGACGGCTGGCATATCGCTATCAAACAAATAAGAACAACTCTCTGCCATGCCATTAGACGATCAAGGACAAACTTGAGTTTGCATCTCCAATGAACCCCAACTCATTAACCAAGGATCAACAAAAATCAAGAAAGCTTGATGGAGGAAGGGCATGTAATTGTCCATATCTTCATCTCCAGGATCGAGGCTTAATACAAGGAAAGGTCCTGCTTAACAGACTATGAGCTCTCGTCAATAGGTAAATCGGATAAGCCTCCTGTCGCAGAACCGACCAATTTATAAGAATACAAGTACAATGGCAATCCGCAAGCGGTCGCACTGTCATACTTGAATCCATATAAACCCGGTAGTCCGTCGAGTACCACGACGGGTCTCGATAAATGATTTACAACAACCAAGATCGTACAGGATTCAACATACATGCCACATATTACATAAAGTTCACAGATACTTTTCATCATCAGAGTACGAATAAAAGTTATTACAAACTGAGTTTGATAAACAAAGCGGAAGCAAATAAGTTCAAAGATAAAGTTTCCAACATAGTTTGATACAGTGCCAAGCCAGATCACGGTCCACAAAAGCAAAGATAGGAATTACTAAAGAAGCCTGCCCAAGGCTTACTCCTCATCCACAGCGGGATAGAAGCAACTCTTGCAATAACCATGATACACAGTGCCATCTGCAACAATGGGAAAATAAACCCTGAGTACGAGAAGGTACTCAGCTAGACTTACCCGTCATGAACTAGAAATAAAATGACTCCAAGGATCATGCAAGGCTATATAAGTGGACGTAACTTGACAACATTTTGCGTAAAAGGCAATTTACCCGTTGTACCATTATGATTCCTTTATCAAGTTAATTATGACTATCCATTTCTAGATTAGCAACTATCCTGTGCCAAACATGTGGTATATCATTTAGAAGCATACAATAGTAACCATAGCAGGTATTATAATTCCATATTCATCTGAACCATCATGTTTCATAATATAGTTACTACGATGTTGGGACTAGCCAAGTTTCTCACTATCCGGGAGAGACGGCGATTCGAATCGATTTCAACCAGCTGGGAATTTATTCCTAACACAAACCCAGATCTATCAGCCACGATAGTCTTAGGTCACCTTTGGTACAACTCAGGTACACATTTCGCGGGTCCGTAACGCGCCGCACAATCTGGAACACCAGATGCTAGGATGCTCAGGCCAAGCCTGCCCTTGGGCTCAGTCTGATCGTTCCCTAGAAGGAGCGCACAACAGAACGGTTCCCGGCCTGAGTTGAATTACTCGGCTTCACGGTCGAAACGAGTTATCCGGCCAGCTAAGTGAGAGGCATGCGTTCAATCTTGTCAGAAGCGCCAACAACGGTACGGTCCTTAATTGACACAGACGGGGATAAGTCCAGACCCAAGACCTCCATGTCTTGTTGTTTCTCTATCGACTTCCTGTCCGGTCTTGATTTACTTTTACCACATGGTTCTGTTCCACGATAGCAGATATAGCCAACCATGCTCCGGTATCCACCTATATCTCGTAGGTGACAGGACATCACCTGACTTCTACCGGTCTAAGCATGGCTAAGCATATATTCGATCCTGGAACTATACCGGTTAAAGGGTTAATATCTGGACAAGGAATGTACATGCATCAAGTGGTTTCATTCAACTCTTATAACCTAATGCAGCAATCATAAATACGTAAGTAAACATTTTTAAATTACTGGGAGACTTATAATGCTCTGGGGCTTGCCTCGTAGAAAGGAAGTAGGGTGGTGGTCAGGGCACTCCGGAAGCTCTTCAGGGTTCTGCTCCACGCCTTCGGGAGCTGCAGCTTGCGGATCCTCCTGCGGGTTCCCTTCCTCTGCTTCTTCGAATTCTAGCAACATGATCTCTTCCTCCGATCCTAGATGCATGAGTATGGTATAAGTATTACGAATGCATATATGTTAACAAGTGCATCACGTTGTTCGAGTAGGTGCATATCTCTTCTCGATTATTACTTAACTACTTCTACAATGCATCGATTATGCCACAAACAGTAGCTACTTGTTTCACTCATTACTGGAGTTCTACAAATCCAAAAACAGTGATCCTAGACTTTCTGGAAAGCTTATCAAATTCTCCACAACTTTGTTATTAACCATTTTTACAGTCTACATCAGTTTCAACATGCAACTCATCACATTCTAGAATCAGTCCGGAAACTATTTAACATGCAATGTAAAGTAAAAATACTTCTACTTCATGAAATCATTCAAAATTTGACAACCTAGACTCTACCACCAGTTTAAGCATACCAAATACAGTTAAGATGATGTAATGGTGAAGTCCAAACTATTTATTTAAATGCCTTTATTATTTTATTTAGATATCTAGGTTAAATAATAAACATATGTCAGATGTACTTCGTAAATTCTCAAAAATTTACAGTGCCTCACTAATGCTATCAAAGGACTACCATAAAAATTTCATGTCATTTTACTAAGTAGAACATTCTATATAAAAATGATAAGGCAGCAAGGCTTGAAATAGCATAAATGGAAAATCCTATTGAAAAGTGTCAAGCAACAGATTTCTTATTTTTCTTAACATCCATATGGTACTAGTATCACCTCCAATAAATTTCATGAATTTTGGACTCATAATTAATTTATAAAAATTCATGCAAGGATTAACTATTTATAAAAGAAAAATCTATAACTATAGATCTACACATGCACTGGTCCTCAAATTTTTACCAGAGTTCACATATGCTAAGACTAGCTTACCACAAAAATTTCATAATTTTTGGAGCACAAGAACTCTAGATATAAAATAAACAAATTTGAATGCATTCAAAAGCACATTTGAAATCCCTATTTAAATCTCCAGAAATTTCTACTGTACATGTTAAAAACATATTTTTCCTAAATACTACACTTCCTAAGGAACACAATCATATTTATTTCAAAATTTTAGGAGCTACCAAACTGAAGATACAAAAATCACAAATCACACTTGAATCTGAAATTTTTGAACTAGCCTACTCTACTTCTGTCGCTGACCGGTGGGACCCGTCGGTCAGAGGACCCCACATGTCATCGACACCGAAGCAGAGTGGCGGCGCTGTACGCTGCGGGCGCGGCCAGAGCTCGCCGACGGCGAACTCACCGGCGGTGACATCATCACACGATGATCTACTCGACTTCGCGCATCGATTGAGCTACGTGGGTGGCCTTCTCGTCGGAGCTAGCGGCTACGGCGGCGGCCATGGCGGGGTGGAGGTGCGGGTCGACAGTGAAACACCGGTGGAAGCTACGGTGACACAAACACAAGCTCGAACGAGCATCTACGAGCTATGGTTGGCCTATTGCGCGCTCAAACGTGGCATGCGGTGGTCGGAGTCAGCCGGACCATGGTGACGGAGTGTAGCGGAGGAGCTCCGGCGAGGCATTGCACGGCACTGGGGCTTACCAAGCTTGGTCAGCGAGCACGGGAGGGAGCAGTGGGTCGCTGAGAAGATGGTGGAGCTTTGGTGGTGGTGCTGGAGTGGCTAGGCGCGAGCTCGCGCACGGTTATGGCGACGGCGGAGCAGCAGGAGCTCGGCTGCTGCTGCGGCGATGAAGAAAGGCCGAGGTGAAGCAAATGGAGGCGCGAGATGGCTCGGACGGGCGCTGGCGACGTTAAGGCCGCGCTCGGGCGCGTCGTGGCTTGGCTAGGCAGAGCAGAGGTGACGCACGGCCGTCGCCGGGGACACGTGGCGCGCGGGTTCTGAAATCGGTCGGCCATTGAACGTTTGCGAATCAGTCGATTCAGTCGCGCGATGCAGTGCCTGATGACGTACTTTCGTGGAGCTTGATCTTCTAATCCGTGAAGTAATAGTGCACACAATCTACACCAAAGTTGTAGCTCTAAGTACCATCTGTAATTCATCTTAAACGATCAAGACCTAATTCGCAACGGTTAAGGAGAAAAATCGTGCTCAAAGTTGGCTTGTCTGGCTGTCGGTGTTCACGACTTAGCAAAAATTTGCCAAGTGTAGAATTGTGATTTCTTTGATTTTTGAAACCCAAATTCACACATGTTAGGAGCTGAATCAGTCAAAGGCCCAAAAATCAAAGTTGTTCCCTATGCCAAACACTACAACTTTGCTTTAGTGAACTCCTCCATGCAAGGTCTCTAACACCTAGTTCAACTTTAGTCAAACATGCCACTTTGAAATCATGATACATACTCAAACCATGGCTAAATGACCAAACTAGCCCTAGCACTAAATACCAAAGTTGTTCCTAATGATATCCTAAGCATGTTTGAGCAACTTGCAAGGTCATCCTATCATTTTATGCAGTGGTCACACATAGAGCTATCCAGGTCAACACATGAAATATCACTTAAATGCTTGATCATGAGATGTGGCCTTCATGAACAAGGTTCCTTTTGTTAACCTAAGTGTGGCTAAGGTGTTTTAGTGACTAGCATTACCCACTTGCATTCATTTGTACAAGATCATATGCATAGGTTCCAAGAAACACGAGATAACAAGCAATGTTTCATATGTTTCGATTAAATGTTTCAATTGTAAATGATGATTTATGAATGCTTGATGCTCATGCTCATGTTATGCAAGTCAAGTTATGCAAGGCTAACACCCAAGGTGTTACAGCCCCTCCCCCTTATAAAAATCTCGTCCCAAGATTTGCAAGACCTACCATTCTTGGAAAAAGGCGGGATAAACTTCTCGTAGATAATCTTCTCTTTCCCACGTAGCATCTTGTTCACTATGATTGTTCCACACCACCTTATAAAACTTAATAATCTTACTCCTTGTCACTCTCTCCATTTCTTCTACTACTCGAATTGGCTTTTCTTCATAGGTCAAATCCGATTGAAGCTGCACGTTGGTGGGTGCAATCGCTTCTTCCAGTACTCGAAGACATTTCTTTAGCTGAGAAACATGGAACACATCAAAGATTGCACTCATCTCTGGTGGTAGTTGTAGCTTATATGCAACTTTTCCTTTTTGTTCCAAAATTTTGTATGGCCCTACATATCTTGGTGAAAGCTTCTTTTTCATCCCAAATCTTTTCACACCTTTCATGGGTGATACTCTCAGGTATACATAGTCACCCACTTCAAAAGTTAGTGGTCTTCTTCTTCTATCGGCATAACTCTTCTGTCTTGATTGAGCTGCCTTCATGTGCTGTTGGATGATACGTACTTGTTCTTTGGCTTCATTGACAAAACCAATACCAAAGTATCTCCTTTCACCGGGCTCAATCCAATTCAATGGAGTCCTGCACTTTCGGCCATACAAGGCTTCAAATGGAGCCATTTTGATACTCGCTTGATAGCTATTGTTATAGGAGAATTCAGCTAAAGGTAACCATTTCTCCCATGACCCTTTTGAAGATATAACACAAGCTCTAAGTAAATCTTCTAGGATTTGGTTTACTCTCTCTATCTGTCCTGAAGTTTGCGGATGATAAGCTGAACTTCTGATTAGCTTGGTTCCCAAAGCTTGGTGTAAGTGTTCCCAGAAACGAGCTATGAACTGTGGTCCTCTATCCGAGATTATGGTCTTGGGTACTCCATGCAATTTCATGATCTGGGATACGTATATCTCAGCGTATTTCCCAACTATATACCTTGTGTTCATGGGTATAAAGTGTGCTGACTTGGTAAGACGATCAACAATGACCCAGATTGAATCATGACCTTGTGGCATTGTTGGAAGGCCTGTAATAAAGTCCATACTGATTTCCTCCCATTTCCATCCTAGAATAGGCAGTGGCTAAAGTAATCCAACAGTTTTCATATGGACGGCTTTCACTCTACTGCAGTTATCACACCTAGCAACATAGGCTGCGATCTCTTTCTTCATCTTAGTCCACCAAAAATGGGTTCTTAGATCTTGATACATTTTACTACTACCTAGGTGGATAGACAATTTGGACGAGTGAGCTTCTTCTAAAATTTGATTCCTTAGCTCACGGTCTTTTGGCACCACTAGTCGGTCCTCAAACCATAATACACCTCTTTCGTCCAATCTAAAATGTTTGGTTTCTTGCTCTTGCATTTTTCTCTTGATGTGACTTATTCCTACATCTGTCTGCTGTAGCTCTATGATTTTGCCCTCAAGCGAACAACTGATTGTGATATTGTGGAGTACGGCAGGATGTAGCAAGTTGAATCCATCTTCCAATAGTGCTTCCATAGTGTTGCAATGGGACTTCCGACTAAGTGCATCAGCTACTACATTTGCTTTACCCGGATGGTAATGCACTTCCAAATTGTAATCCTTAATTAGTTCCAACCATCTACGTTGTCTCATGTTCAGTTCTGGCTGGGTAAAGATATACTTGAGGCTTTTGTGGTCAGTATAGATATGACATACATTGCCCAACAAGTAATGTCTCCATATCTTTAATGCATGGACAACGGCTGCCAGTTCCAAGTCATGTGTAGGATAGTTGACTTCATGTTTCCTCAATTGCCGAGAGGCATATGCAATTACTCTCCCTTCTTGCATAAGCACACATCCCAAACCTATTCCTGAGGCATCACAAAATACATCAAAAGGCTTTTCAATGTCTGGTTGTGCTAGCATAGGTGCTGTAGTCAACAAAGTTCTGAGGGTGTGAAAAGCGGTTTCACATTCTGGTGTCCATTTGTATTTCTCATCTTTTTGAAGTAGTCTGGTCATAGGCTTAGCTATTTTTGAGAAATCTGGAATAAACCGACGATAGTATCCTGCTAACCCTAGAAAACTCCGAACTTCATGAACCGAAGTTGGGGCTTTCCACTCCATGACCTCTTGTACTTTTGATGGGTCTACTGAGATTCCATCTCTCAATAAAATGTGACCTAAGAAAGGTACTTTGCTCATCCAAAATTCACATTTGCTAAACTTGGCATATAGCTTATGCTCCCTCAATCTAGATAGGACAATCCTTAGATGTTCTTCATGATCTGACTCATTTTCGGAATAAATCAATATGTCATCGATAAACACGACCACGAACTTATCCAGTTCGGGCATGAATACCGAGTTCATTAGGTACATGAAATAGGCTGGGGCATTTGTTAGTCCGAAAGACATAACCAAATACTCGTATAAGCCGTACCTAGTAGAGAAAGCGGTTTTAGGTATATCCTCCGGTCTGATCTTTATCTGATGGTAACCTGATCTCAAGTCAATTTTGGAGAATACCTTTGCCTTTGCTAGCTGATCGAACAAGATGTCAATGCGGGGCAATGGATATTTGTTCTTGATGGTCACAGCATTGAGTGGTCTGTAATCTACACACATTCTCAGTGACTTATCCTTCTTTTTCACAAACAATGCTGGGCATCCCCACGAAGATGAGCTAGGTTGGATAAGACCTTTGTCCAATAGATCTTGTAATTGAACTTTAAGTTCTGCTAACTCATTGGGTGGCATTCTATAGGGCCTTCTGGATATGGGTGCGGTACCTGGCACTAATTCAATCTTAAATTCCACGTCCCTATCCGGTGGTAGACCTGGTAATTCCTCTAGAAATACATCCGAAAACTCACAAACCACGGGGATATCGCATATGGTGGTGGTTTGGATAGCACAGGCTAAATGTTGGGGTTCGAAATCACGGGAGAGTGGGACTAGAAAAGCTTTCCCTCCCGTGGGTTCTCTTAACATAATAGTGCGGGTGCTAGTGTCAATAAGAACACCATGATCCTTCATCCAATTCATGCCTAAGATTACACTTATCGACAACCCCGGCAATATTATCAAATCTGTTGTGTACTCTCTCCCTTGTATCAAGATGAGTACATTTTTGACTATCTTTTTGGTAGTAATAGTACCCCCTGCTGAACTTATGTTAAAACCCCCTTTACTTACTTCTATAATTTCTTGATCATGTCTAGATGCAAATGCTTGACTCATAAATGAATGAGAAGCTCCCGAGTCAAATAAAACAACTGCGGGATGCTTGTTGACGAGAAACATACCAGCCGTGACAACTTCTCCGATGGGCACTTCCTCCACAGCGGTATAATGCACTTGTCCCTGACGTGCCCTAGCATTCACCTGCCTCTGATTGTTCTGATTTGAGTTGCTATTCCTCTTGGGGTGGGGGCACTCCTTGGACCAATGACCCAGTTGGTTGCAGTTGAAACAAGGTTGATTACTTCTGAATCCAGTGGAGCTGTCCTGATTGCCATTTCCTTTTGGTAAGGCAATAGTGAATGCCTTATGAAACGGTTTTTGTGGCCTGTTATTCTAAGCTTTCGGTGGTGGAGGCCTAAACTTGGATGCAGGTGGACAGAATTGTGGCCTAGCTGCGATAGGCGCTTTTGACTGGAAAGATCCGGATGCACCAGCCTCATATGCCCTCTTGCGACCCTTAGCAACTGCATGCAGGTTGTTGTGGTTTTCTTGGGTCAAGGCATCACTAATAAACTCATTATACGTGGCACATCTAGAATTTGCCATAGTCTTCATTAATTTGGTACCCAGACCGCGCTTGAAACTCTCAATCTTTTTCTCTTCAGTATCCACGAAACTTGGAGCATATCTTGACAAGTTGTTGAATGCGTGCATGTATTCCGTGAGTGACTTTGTTCCCTGAGTGAGCCTCATAAATTCGGCTGCTTTCATGCGCATCAGGCCCGGGGGAATATGGTGTCCCCTAAAAGCTAGCTTGAATTGATCCCAGGTCACTCTCGCATCAGCAGGCATAGACAATAGGAAGTGTGTCCACCAGATTCCTGCTGGTCCTTGCAGCTGATGAGAAGCATATTCAGCTTTCAGGTGCTCTATGACCCTTAGCAGACAAAATTTCTGCTCGATGGTATTCAGCCACTCATCGGCCTGCAGTGGTTCCTTAGCCACCTTGAAGATCAGAGGCTTCGTGTCCAGAAACTCCTTGAATGAACTATGCTGATTTGGCTCGGCCCCTGGTTGCTGTGGGTGGCCACGAGCAGTGTTTTGCGCGATGAGGCGCAAAGCTTCCTCCATTGTCCTTTGGCTCCCAAGGAACTGGGTAAAGAATTCCTGAGCAGACGGTGGCGGTGGGGGTGGCAAGTCATCCTAGTTACCATCCTGGCTGCCACCAGCTCCAGCACGGGTGCGCATCATCTGTGAAGTTGCAACAATAAGCGATTATTGGTTGATGCCAAGAGATTGTAGATGAATTAGCTACTCATGCCAAACTAAAATTATTGGAGAAAATTCTCAAGAGCACAATAAAAACAGAGACATAACAATTCATTCTTGCAACATGACATCGCCAATTTGACCACTTATCGTGCTCATAACGCATGAAATTTTAAAGCATGATTACCGACAAAATACTGGAATTGCATTGACGTTCATCCAAACGTGCGATTAACATTACAAGATAGTCTGGTTACTAATGCCATCTTGGAACTACAGGTCCATTACATGAATAAAGGTGATACATTAGGCTTCCCACTACATGCTAAGCGATCTAATCCTCATCATGATCACTATCGAGGTCAGACACAGAATCATCTCCTTCCTCAGGTTCTACTTCTTCTTCAGGCTCCACTTCTTCTTCTTCCTCGTACCCTTCTAGATCCATTTCTACGGCTCTAGGTGGGACATAAGGGTGGAGCTGATTGTGCAGTAGATGAACCTCTTCATGCAAATTATCGTTGTATTCTTCCGCATTGGCCAGCTGCTGTCCTAGCTCAAACTGTCGAGCCCTCAGGACATCTTCCCTGGACCAAGCTGCATTTCGCTAGTGAGTTAACCGAGTCATCTCTTCAGTGAGCCTCTCAATCTCGGCGTTGTGCTCCCTCTGAAGCTGACGTCGGTCTTCACGGGCATGACCAAGAGCACCAGACACACGTCTGAGGCTACCTTCAACCCCATCTAACACTCTCATCACTGCGAACATGGCGCTCATGGAAGGGTTATCGCTGTTCTGCCCTTCCGCTGCACCAATCTCCAAAGATCTTCCTCTTGCCTACTGCCATGAGTCAGTGGAGGGATTACCTCTTGGAAAGACTCCAACCAAAGCAGCTGCCAGCTCCTGAGGAAAATGATCCATGATATCCCTCAGGATCCCAAAGGCTGCCCTGCCAGCTGCTTCTTCAGCAGTCCTGCCAGTCGACTCATAACACCAACCTGTCCACTCAGAATCGTCACCTTAGGGACGGACAATGGCCTCCACTGTAACTAAGAGACCTTCTCCCAACCGCTCATTCGCCCAGAAGTAGCGGGGTTCCATTCCATCAGGATAACCTACATAGCTGAGCACTCTCCACAAGAGTGTAGGCATCCCAAACTCTCCAAGGAATGTGTGACGTTGACGGGTACGTGGAGCAAGCTGACGGCTAGGAGCTCTACCTCCGGTGGACTTGCGAGCAGTCTGCTTGGTGCGTGCCATCTGCACCATCAACATGTACCCTTTGGTGAGACAAAGCCATAATGGATAAGAGTTACATAACCGAGTAAGAATTTTATAAGGGGAGGAACCATGTAGTTATGTGAATGGTAATTTAACATGATGCATGCTCGTTCCGTACGTCCTTACAAACTTAGGAAAAATTTGTTTCTAACGGTAGACACGGTGGCATACATACGTGCTCTCATATAGATCGTAACTAGTCGAACTACACGTTTCGTTGTTAGTGTACCTGCATAAAATTTCATTTCAGCCCTAAACCCATAATGAAATATACAGAATGTAATTGTAAATACTTTCATATATGTATCCCCATACATATACTTCCGTATCAATCTACCCAACAATAATTTAAACCCACAATTAAATACGTACCATATACACATGCAAGCATGCATACATAGCCGTACCAAAGCTAACTCTTCCCGACCGCACGCTCACATCTTGCGGTCATACACTCATCTTACCTTGGTGTAGAGGCATTTGATCCATACATTACCACTCAAGTGAATGGCATCCATACTATAGCACGCCGTATGGACGACGAAGTAAAAACCCCCATGTTAGTACTTAAATAGCCACCTAATAGTCCTTAATTTGGGCATAAGGAAAGTGATCATTGGCACACTTTAGATTTCAAATACCTATTAAATAACTATTAGTTGCTAGAGAAGGGTTTTTGGAAAACAAAAACTTTTGTTTTAAATACACTTGTGACAATTAACGTTGAATCCTGCTCTGATACCAGCTGTCGCAGAACCGACCAATTTATAAGAATACAAGTACAATGGCAATCCGCAAGCGGTCGCACTGTCATACTTGAATCCATATAAACCCGGTAGTCCGTCGAGTACCACAACGGGTCTCGATAAACGATTTACAACAACCAAGATCGTACAGGATTCAACATACATGCCACATATTACATAAAGTTCACAGATACTTTTCATCATCAGAGTACGAATAAAAGTTATTACAAACTGAGTTTGATAAACAAAGCGGAAGCAAATAAGTTCGAAGATAAAGTTTCCAACATAGTTTGATACAGTGCCAAGCCAGATCACAGTCCACAAAAGCAAAGATAGGAATTACTAAAGAAGCCTGCCCAAGGCTTACTCCTCATCCACAGCAGGATAGAAGCAACTCTTGCAATAACCATGATACACAGTGCCATCTGCAACAATGGGAAAATAAACCCTAAGTACGAGAAGGTACTCAGCTAGACTTACCCGTCATGAACCAGAAATAAAATGACTCCAAGGATCATGCAAGGCTGTATAAGTGGACGTAACTTGACAACATTTTGCGTAAAAGGCAATTTACCCATTGTACCATTATGATTCCTTTATCAAGTTAATTATGACTATCCATTTCTAGATTAGCAACTATCCTGTGCCAAACATGTGGTATATCATTTAGAAGCATACAATAGTAACCATAGCAAGTATTGTAATTCCATATTCATCTGAACCATCATGTTTCATAATATAGTTACTATGATGTTGGGACTAGCCAAGTTTCTCACTATCCGGGAGAGACAGCGATTCGAATCGATTTCAACCAGCTGGGAATTTATTCCTAACACAAACCTAGATCTATCAGCCACGATAGTCTTAGGTCACCTTTGGTACAACTCAGGTACACATTTTGCGGGTCCATACCGTGCCGCACAATCTGGAACACCAGATGCCAGGATGCTCAGGCCAAGCTTGCCCTTGGGCTCAGTCTGATCGTTCCCCGGAAGGAGTGCACAACAGAACGGTTCTCGGCCTGAGTTGAATTACTCGGCTTCGCGGTCAGAACGAGTTATCCGGCCAGCTAAGTGAGAGGCATGCGTTCAATCTTGTCAGAAGCACCAACAACGGTACGGTCCTTAACCAACACAGACGGGGATAAGTCCACACCCAAGACCTCCATGTCTTGTTGTTTCTCTATCGACTTCCCGTCCGGTCTCGATTTACTTTTACCACATGGTTCTGTTCCACGATAGCAGATATAGCCAACCGTGCTCCGGTATCCACCTATTTCTCGCAGGTGACAGGACATCACCTGACTTCTACCGGTCTAAGCATGGCTAAGCATATATTCGATCCTGGACCTATACCGGTTAAAGGGTTAATATCTGGACAAGGAATGTACATGCATCAAGTGGTTTCATTCAACTCTTATAACCTAATGCAGCAATCATAAATACGTAAGTAAACATTTTTAAATTACTGGGAGACTTGTAATGCTCCGGGGCTTGCCTCGCAGAAAGGAAGTAGGGCGGTGGTCAGGGCACTCCGGAAGCTCTTCAGGGTTCTGCTCCACGCCTTCGGGAGCTGCGGCTTGTGGATCCTCCTACGGGTTCCCTTCCTCTGCTTCTTCGAATTCCAGCAACGTGATCTCTTCCTCTGATCCTAGATGCATGAGTATGGTATAAGTATTATGAATGCATATATGTTAACAAGTGCATCACGTTGTTCGAGTAGGTGCATATCTCTTCTCGATTATTACTTAACTACTTCTACAATGCATCGATTATGCCACAAACAGTAGCTACTTGTCTCACTCATAACTGGAGTTCTACAAATCTAAAAACAGTGATCCTGGACTTTCTGGAAAGCTTATCAAATTCTCCACAACTTTGTTATTAACCATTTTTACAGTCTACATCAGTTTCAACATGCAACTCATCACATTCTAGAATCAGTCCGGAAACTATTTAACATGCAATGTAAAGTAAAAATACTTCTACTTCATGAAATCATTCAAAATTTGACAACCTAGACTCTACCACCAGTTTAAGCATACCAAATACAGTTAAGATGATGTAATGGTGAAGTCCAAACTATTTATTTAAATGCCTTTATTATTTTATTTAGATATCTAGGTTAAATAATAAACATATATCAGATGTACTTCATAAATTCTCAAAAATTTACAGTGCCTCACTAATGCTATCAAAGGACTACCATAAAAATTTCATGTCATTTTACTAAGTAGAACATTCTATATAAAAATGATAAGGCAGCAAGGCTTGAAATAGCATAAATGGAAAATCCTATTGAAAAGTGTCAAGCAATAGATTTCTTATTTTTCTTAACATCCATATGGTACTAGTATCACCTCCAATAAATTTCATGAATTTTGGACTCATAATTAATTTATAAAAATTCATGCAAGGATTAACTATTTATAAAAGAAAAATCTATAACTATAGATCTACACATGCACTGGTCCTCAAATTTTTACCAGAGTTCACATATGCTAAGACTAGCTTACCACAAAAATTTCATAATTTTTGGAGCACAGGAACTCTAGATATAAAATAAACAAATTTGAATGCATTCAAAAGCACATTTGAAATCCCTATTTAAATCTCCAGAAATTTCTACTGTACATGTTAAAAACATATTTTTCCTAAATACTACACTTCCTAAGGAACACAATCATATTTATTTCAAAATTTTAGGAGCTACCAAACTGAAGATACAAAAATCACAAATCACACTTGAATCTGAAATTTTTGAACTAGCCTACTCTACTTCTGTCGCTGACCGGTGGGACCCGTCAGTCAGAGGACCCCACATGTCATCGACACCGAAGCAGAGTGGCGGCGCTGTACGCTACGGGCGCGGCCAGAGCTCACCGACGGTGAACTCGCCGGTGGTGACATCATCACACGATGATCTACTCGACTTTGCGCATCGATTGAGCTACGTGGGTGGCCTTCTCGTCGGAGCTAGCGGCTACGGTGGCGGCCATGGTGGGGTGGAGGTGCGGGTCGATGGTGAAACGCCGGTGGAAGCTACGGTGACACAAACACAAGCTCGAACGAGCATCTACGAGCTATGGTTGGCCTGTTGCGCGCTCAAACGTGGCATGCGGTGGTCGGAGTCAGCCGGACCACGGTGACGGAGTGTAGCGGAGGAGCTCCGGCGAGGCGTTGCACGGCACTGGGGCTTACCAAGCTTGGTCAGCGAGCACGGGAGGGAGCAGTGGGTCGCTGAGAAGACGGTGGAGCTTTGGTGGTGGTGCTGGAGTGGCTAGGCGCGAGCTCGCGCACGGTTATGGCGACGGTGGAGCAGCGGGAGCTCGGCTGCTGCTGCGGCGATGAAGAAAGGCCGAGGCGAAGCAAATGGAGGCGCGGGATGGCTCAGACGGGAGCTGGCGACGTTAAGGCCGTGCTCGGGCGCGTCGTGGCCTGGCTAGGCAGAGTAGAGGCGACGCGCGGCCGTCGCCAGGGACACGCGGCGCGCGGGTTCTGAAACCGGTCAGCCATTGAACGTTTGCGAATCAGTCGATTCAGTCGCGTGATGCAGTGCCTGACGACGTACTTTCGTGGAGCTTGATCTTCTAATCCGTGAAGTAATAGTGCACACAATCTACACCAAAGTTGTAGCTCTAAGTACCATCTGTAATTCATCTTAAACGATCAAGACCTAATTCGCAACGGTTAAGGAGAAAAATCATGCTCAAAGTTGGCTTGTCAGGCTGTCGGTGTTCACGACTTAGCAAAAATTTGCTAAGTGTAGAATTGTGATTTCTCTAATTTTTGAAACCCAAATTCACACATGTTAGGAGCTAAATCAGTCAAAGGCCCAAAAATCAAAGTTGTTCCCTATGCCAAACACTACAACTTTGCTTTAGTGAACTTCTCCATGCAAGGTCTCTAACACCTAGTTCAACTTTAGTCAAACATGCCACTTTGAAATCATGATACATACTCAAACCATGGCTAAATGACCAAACTAGCCCTAGCACTAAATACTAAAGTTGTTCCTAATGATATCCTAAGCATGTTTGAGCAACTTGCAAGGTCATCCTATCATTTTATGCAGTGGTCACACATAGAGCTATCCAGGTCAACACATGAAATATCACTTAAATGCTTGATCATGAGATGTGGCCTTCATGAACAAGGTTCCTTTTGTTAACCTAAGTGTGGCTAAGGTGTTTTAGTGACTAGCATTACCCACTTGCATTCATTTGTACAAGATCATATGCATAGGTTCCAAGAAACACGAGATAACAAGCAATGTTTCATATGTTTCGATCAAATGTTTCAATTGTAAATGATGATTTATGAATGCTTGATGCTCATGCTCATGCTCATGTTATGCAAGTCAAGTTATGCAAGGCTAACACCCGAGGTGTTACACCTCCTTTAGGTATGTTTATCATGAACCATTTTGATAAAAAGAAAGAAAACATAAGGTATATTCAACCAAGCATTATGCAATATAGAATAACATTCATAGGAGAATTCTATCATCTAAGCTAGATTTTGAATTCTACAAAATTCAAGTGTGGGTGATGGAGTTCTTTAAAAACATCTCATGCTATGTTTCTAATTTATCTTGGTCATCTTTACCTTCATGATGTGCTCGACTTGCTAAATCACTAACAAATAAAAATCTAAATAATCATGCTCCCTTGGTTCATCATATCTTGTTTTTACTTGAATGAATCTCTTTAGTCTTTTAAGCTTCCTTATTCTAGTACAAGTATGCTTCAGAATATTATTCAGACACGATTATTGAATCAAAACATACTTGTATAGAATTTGGTTGTATATATGGACTAACCCTTGTAGGAAAATATTCAAATTTTGTTGGGAATATTAGGAGATCATTCGTAGAAATAGATCAAGGTTTGAGGTATTTTTCAAAATGATTTACACATCTTTGCCTTAACCTTGTTGAAAATTTGAAGTAGTGGTGAACAATCAATATACACTATTTAAAACATGGGATAAAGATTCTATGCAAATTAAAATGTTAAAACTAACTTTTCTGTAGCATAGAAGGTGACCTTTGGCTCTATGGCACTACTATCCTTACTTTGAATCATTTGTATATTCTTTCAGGTATGTGTTGTCCACTAATCCTTTGCGTAGAAGAAATAATGAGTAGAGCAGAAGGTCTAACAGAATGCCAAGATCCACAAAAGAAAGGACAAAAAGATGGCATGATAGAAGAATAGGAAAGAAGGAGTGCAACATAGGAGACAAGATGCTCATGAATAGCTCAAGCAAGGGAACCTTCAAGCAGGAAGAGAAGATCACCACAAGTCATCTACCCTTCATCACATGGTGTCATCATGCTCCAATAGTGAAGGTAACATATTAAGATAAGTGGTATTCATTTTCCTCTTGATCTTGGTATGCACATAAATGAAGAAACACACATGTTTGAGTTACAATTTTGCTTGATCCAACCTGATTAACTCAACATGTTTTGTTCCTTAAGCTTGTTCATAGCACCACTTTCTTGATCTCATAGTCTTCACCAAATGAGCTAAAATTTTGCATATCTTAACCTTGGAAGATAATAGTCATAATCATGTAAAGTTTGATACATTATAAAGATGGACAATCCTTCCATAGGATAAGCAACTCCACTCTTTTTGTCATAGTCAAAATACTACATCCTTCTGATCTTATCATGTATGTTGTAAGAATAAATAATGCACATAACATTAGCTCTATCATGATTCAATGTGCCTAAGGCTAGAGAAGAGTAAATAAAGTTTTGGTTCTGTTGGTGTTTTTCCACCAACAGAGCCCATGCACTTGATCTCTACCTTGTCTTTATGAGCAAAACATACTTCGAGTAAAGTGTGGTGGAGTCAATCCCCCAAATTCTACAAGTGGAAGTTCTCAATTCGATAACAGGCTCATAACCATTGATGAGAGGACAGTTGCCATCCAATACATAATCATACACAATGGCAGGTAAGCATGGGATAGGACATGGCCAACTTCTAGTAACAACAGCAACAACAAAATCAAAATTGGGAGGCTCTATTCCAGCTCCTCCACATCCGACCACCTCATTGAGCAACCATGACAACAACCAGCTTGGGGGAGAAGGCATTCCCCATGTATCCAGATAAGTATTTCTTTCCTTTTATTATTCTTAGTTTGCTTTATATATATTAGAAAAAAATGAATAACTAAAAACAAAGTAAAAGTTATCTTTATAGAAATATATATAGTTATAATGTGTGATCTAAAAAATGAAAACAAAATAAAGAGGGTGTGTCCAGTTTGCTTTAATTGTTTTAAGAGCTAAATAAAATAAAAAGGACTCTGAAGATAATCTCTTAAAATGGAAATGATAAATAGTTGCTCTATTGTAATTCCTTTCAAGTACCTAGTTTTCAGCCTTGAATTCTCCTGAGTTTTGGATAAAACCGTTTTGATATAAGGATTTACTCTAAACTTGAAACTTATTGGTAGCATATGCTTGATCTAAGTCTAGGTAATTGATGGATATGATATGAGAAGGTCTGAGCTATTGTTTATCTTGTTCCAAGTGACACTAAAGTTTTGGAGATTTATCTTTTGAAAAACACAAAAAATCCCATGATGAGTTCCTATATGACAAAGCTTGAATTCCCACCAGAGCCATACATGTTATTTAGCCTAGGAAAACTTCCACATATATGCTTGTTTTGCATTGAGTTTTGTCAAGTTTTGTTGACCCTTATGAGAGGTTTGTCATGCTCTTAAAATCAAGATCACATATAGTCCACCCACATATGGACTACTCCTATACTAGGGGTAGGCACAAAAACATGCCTTCCATCTAGATCCACCCAAAAATGTTCTACTCTGACACTGAGAGTGAACACTAAAAACATGGTTGATAGTTTTTTCCATCCACCAAACAAATGCTTCAAGTTCTTGTTTCTATCTCTCAAAGTTTTATTGCAGAAAAGAGGCATGTGCTATGCAAAAGTTATTCATAAGAAAACAAGAGAGAGAAAAGAAAAAAAGTTGAGAAAAAATGGACACAAAAGTGTCCGAGATATCTAAAATAATGGGTACTCAGATGCCCGCCTGAAAAAAGAAGAAGAGATGAATAAGATAGCCCCTGCTCTCTAGCAAATGTTTCCAAATTTCAAAAGAGAGATTTATTTCCAAGGAGCATAGGTTCACCACCATACATATATGCACCATATATATCCATACACATGCACATCTTGATTTGATTGTATGACTTAACTATCTTTGGATCCAAGGTTTGACTTTACAATATATGTATTGCAAGTATGCTCTAGGTTTCTCCATACCTATGAACTCCACATAAGCCTTAGTGGTAGGAAGAGAAAAGGCATAACAACTTTATTGCCTTGGTGAGGATCCACAAATACCACATATATTAAGAGACTTGAGAGTGTAATATAATTGAATCTCTGAGCTTTATTTTGAAAACTTATAAAAACTCCAAAACAATGGTGGACCAAAGACCTTGAGACATAGTGCTTGATTTGATCGTTCTGTCTTTTAATTGCTCAAGACCCAAGTGAAGGCCAAGAAGCCCCATGGTTGAAGGTAATATGGGTAAGTTTGAACTTTTGAGGAGTGAAAGCATTATAGCAACTCCTGATCCATTGCTGAGTTTGGCTTTGCTCAAGGACTAGCAATGGTTAAATGTGGGGGAGCTTGTTGATGGTAGTTAACATTCATCATAAACCGTCAATATAACTTATATAAATGCATACAAAGGATCACCAACATAGGTCTAGGGGTTTAAACTAATAAATTCCATAAGTTTTGGTGAATCTGTGTTTATAGGAGGATTTACTAAGAAAACCGTCAAGGAGGGCCTATTCGTCAAAGCAAATCACGTTTATCTATAATGAAATCGACGTGGGAAGACTCTAGAAGACTAAAGAAGGCAAACCATCAAAGTGGAGGGTAGGTGGCTGCCATGTGGGGCTGGCTGACTCCACCTGCATGCCACCTGGCCCCTAGACCCACCTGTCAGCCCCTCCTTCGAATGTTGGTTCTCCACCACCTCCTAGATTGCATCTACGCCATTCTTTCAAGTCGGTTTGATCCAAGGGTCTAGAATTGATGCTCCGGCCTATATATAGCTGCCCCTACCCCCTACCTAGAGCATCCCTGAATCCCTAATTCATATCTCTCATTCAGATATCAAGATACACCAGGAGGATTAAGTCTAGACTCTCCAATGTAGTAGATTAGTAGCTTAGAATTAAGGGTCGAGTTGAGCTCATGCTCAAGTTCTGGATCTAGTCTTGGAGTCTCGACAAAGCCTTGTATCTTTACTTCTACATCTTGTAAGACTTATTTTCAATTCATTATATTGTTATCTACATGGCTTTATTTACTTTGAATATATATCTTGCTTAGTTGAGGTTATCATTACTTTTGTGTGCGGGTTCATAGAGCGCATAGCCTGCTATAGTTTATCGATTGGGCTAAGTAGCTGAGCCTCATGTAAGCATGGTCCTTATATGATGCTCTTCCTATGAGTGCACCCTATTCTCTAGTTGGGTGGTAGCAGCGAGGGGTGATAGCCCCATCTATCCTTTGTAGTCCACTCTGAATTGAGCAGGTTATTAAATTGTAGGACCATAGTCGTGTCGGTAGAGTTATCTATTGTGGGTGTTGTACCATCTAAGCAGCATCCCGATGTGCACAAGAGTAGAGTTAGTCTTAGCTATAGTCGGGTATATATATACTTTGATCTTATAATAAGAATATCATAGGAATCTACCTCACCCGTTGTTGTCTCGAGTTGACTAGTAATTTATCTTAGTGATCTATCCCCTAGGTGTTTTTATGCTTAAATCCTATCATTACCATTACCCCTTACTCTAGCTATTCAGGTATGTTCATGGATAGATATTTCTTATTTACTCCATAAGTCTTCACTCCATTGTTTCCCTGTGGTAAAATATAACCAACGATACCTGGAATACTGCCGGTAAAATGCTACAATGGTATTCTGTGCGCTTGTGGAATCCTTCATATTCTATTTGCACTTATAAATACCAACACCTATAAACTCCACATAAGCCTTAGTAGTAGGAAGAGAAAAAGGCATAACATCTTTATTGCCTTGGTGAGGATCCACAAATACCACATATATTGAGAGACTTGAGAGTGTCATACAATGGAATCTATGAGTTTTATTTTGAAAACTTATAAAAACTCTAGAACAATGGTGGAACAAAGAACATGAGACATAGTGGTTGACTTAATCATTCTGTCTTTCAATTGCTCAAGACCCAAGTGAAGGCTAAGAAGCCCCATGGTTGAAGGTAATATGGGTAAGTTTGAAAGTCAGATCAATTTATTCTAATCCGGAGGAGAATTCTTGATTGAATGCCTGTGTACTTTTGAGGTGTGAAAATATTGTAGCAACTCCTGATCCACTGCTAAGTTTAGCTTTGCTTAGGGACTGGCAAAGGATAAGCTTGGGGGAGCTTGTTAATGGTCACTAACACCAATTATAAACCATCAACACAACCTGCATATATGCTTAACTCCATCACCAAACATAGGTATAGGGGTGGTATATATTTGTATGTAGGAGGATTTATCTAGAAAACAGCTCCCAGGACCACTATCATACAGTCTAAATAAGCAAACCGACGACAATAAGTGATTCAACCCATAAAAACTATGAAAGACAACTCTAGAAGGTTCCAGAAGACACCATGCCGAAGCTTGGGCCAAACAGCCATGGAAGTGGGCCGGCTGGCCTAGCCCATAGGTTGGCTAGCTTGCCATGGAGCCTGCTCGCCCTCCGTCGCCTCATATGTGTTCCTACGATCTACACCATTGATTTCAAGGTAGTTTTAGGTCGGTTCATCAAACGATGACTGAGGGAGTTGATGTGGATCGATGATGTAGCGATTCCTTGCCCCCTACTCCACCTTGGCCTATATGTAGTAGCCCCTACCCCCTCCCTAGAGGCCATCGTAAAACCATAATTCATATTCTCCTCGTTAGGATTAGAGCCAGCTATCAAGAGAAGATTAGTCCTCCATAGGATCTAGTCTTGTAAATAATAGTGAGATGGAGAGTGAAGGAAGAGTTTGGAGGAGGTGCCTATAATAGAACCGTCCAATTTATAAGAGCACAAGTACAATAGCAACCACCGAGGTAGTCAAACCATCACACTTGAGCCCATATTAATCCGGTAGTCCATTGAGTATCACGAAGGATCTTGAATCAACCAACATACAAGCCAAGATCGTACATGATTCAACATACAAGTCACATGTTACAACAAGTTCACAAATAGTTTGTCATACATCGGAGTTCCAACATAGTTATTACAACATCAGTTTAACAGTAGCGAAAGCAACATAGTTCGGAACAACATCAACAGTAGTTTAGATAAATAGCCAGTTTTCATAGTCATCTCCAACAAAAGCACAGGGGCGAGATGATATATAGAATGACCATGCCCATGGTCCTATTCCTCATCCACTCCAGGAGCAAAGTAGTGCTTATAGTAGTCATGGTACATCATGTTATGTGCAACAATAGGGAAATAAACCCTGAGTACAAGAAGGTACTCAGCTAGACTTACCCATCATAAACCAAAAATAAGATTCACCAAGGATCATGCAAGGTTTGTAAGTGGAGCTGGTTGACATCCTTTGCCTACAAGCCAATATTTATCTAGTATCTTTTAACTTTTGAATAACCAGATTATTATTCTTGTTCCATTCTAGATTAGCATCTATCCTATGCCGAACATGTTTTGTACCATTAAATCATCACAATAGTAACCATATCAAGTTGAGCATTTCCATAATCCACATAACCAACACTTTCATCAATTACTACGATGAAGGAGCTCATGTTAAGTTCTCACTATCCAGGAGAGACATCGATTCTAATCGATTCCTACCCAGCTAGGGAATTATTCCTAACACACACCCATACTTCTCCCGTCGGGGTCACATCAAGTCAGCTTTGGTACAACTCAAGTCCAAATCATGGGTAAGACCAGCGCCGTACCCTCAAAGATACTACCAATCTGCCAGGAAGCTTAGGATGCGAACCCGCCCTTGGACTCATGCCATTGGCTATCTGCACATCCTTACTACCTCTAAGGTGCGCACTTTAACTGCTCGTGTCCCTGGCCTGAGTTGAGCTACTCGGCTTCACGGTCAGAATGACTTATCTGGCCAACTATGTGAGAGGCATGCGTTCAACATGACAAGAGGGCCTCCAACGGCCGGTCCTTAAATGACATAGATGGAATCACTATAAGTCACCACACCTAACATATAAGATTCCTTCCGGTCTCCAATTGTTCAACATCACTAGGTTATGTTCCACGATAGCACAATATAGCCAACCGTGATCAAGTCACCTTCTTTTTCTTTTTCTACTTCCTTGATTTGAATTCAAATTTGGTTTTTAAATTTGGATTCCAAATTGGTGCACCATATTCATTGGAGTTTAGATATGAGGCCCACCACATTCTTTTATATATTTTTATATATTAGGAATTTATTTAGCTAGTTTGTATATCAATCATCGGTGTAGTTTGATATATATAAAAATAGGATTAGTTTTCTCTTTTTACACAATTATTCTTTGTTTTTTGAATAGTACTTACTTTATGGTGTGTTTCTTTTAAAAGAGTTGTCAAGCATAACATAAAACAAATGGAAATCCAAATCACAATTTAGGTTAACAATGTATGCATCACTTTATCTGTTAGAAATTAAGTAATCATAATCAACAAAAGGCATGCCATGCTTATGTGTTAACTTGGGTTGGGGTTAGACCTAATGCATGACACTCATCATCACATGGTAGTTTTTGAGAAAAAATTTGTAGTTGGTATTTTTGGTGTATGGATTTTTGGGTTGTTATAGTCCTACCCCCTTAACAGAATCTTGTCCCCGAGATTAAAGCATAACATACTCTTCGAAAAGGGAAGGATAGTGTAGCCAAAGGTTAGACTCCTTCTCCCATGTTGCTTCTCTCTCTGTGTGATTGCTCCATTGGATCTTGCACATAGGAATAGTCTTGCTTCGGGTCTCTTTGGTATCTCTGTCCAGAATTCTGATAGGATGTTCTTTATACTCAAGTGTATCTTGAATGTCAAGTGTATCAGTTGGAACTACTTCTTCGGGCACTCTCAAACACTTGCGTAGCTGTGAGACATGGAATACGGGATGTACACCCATCAATTCCTCGGGTAGCTCAAGTTTATAGGCGAGCTTTCCAATCCTCTTGCAAATCTTGTATGGGCCAACAAATCTAGGGGCAAGCTTTCCTTTCACATGGAATCTAATAGTTCCATGTAGTGGGGATACCTTGAGATAGATGAAGTCTCCCACATTGAACTCAAGTTCTCTTCTCCTTTTGTCAGCATAGCTCTTGTATCAACTTTGAGCAATTCTCAAGTTCTCCTTCACTTGAGCAACTCCTTCAGCATCTTGAATCTTGGCGGAGTCAAAGAATGATCTTTCTCCCGGTTGGGACCACATCAAAGGTGTCTTACAAGGTCTGCCATATAGAGCTTCAAATGGGGACATCTTGATACTGGCTTGGTAGCTATTGTTGTAAGAGAACTCTACATAGGGTAGGCATTTCTCCTAGTCAGAGCCATAATTCAGTACACTAGCATGAAGCATGTCTTCTAAGATCTGATTTACTCATTCTGTCTACCCATCTATCTATGGGTGATAAGCGGTACTGAAGTCAAGTTTGGTTCCAATGGACTTGTGCAGAGCTTCCTAGAATCGGGACACAAACTGAGGACCACGATCAGATATAATGCTAGAAGGAGCTCCATGCAGTCTGAGAATATGCTCAACATATAAATCCGCTAATTTTTCAGCATTGGTCTTGGCCTTAACTGGTACAAAGTGAGCAATTTTGGTCAAGCGATCAACAATCACCCAGATGGAATCATTGCCTTTCTGTGAACGGGGCAATCCAACTATGAAATCTATGGATATGCTCTCCCACTTCCACTCAGGAACGTCAAGAGGCTTTAGCAAACCTGCATGCCTTTGATGTTCAGCCTTGACTCTATTGCAGGTGTCACAACATGCCACATGTCCTGCAATGTCTGTCTTCATGCCTTTCCACCAAAAGTGTTTCTTCAAGTCTTGACACATTTTTGAACCTCCAGGGTGAATACAGTACTTGGAATCGTGAGCTTCTGACAGAATTTCCTCTCATAGTACTGGGTCAAATGGAACACATATTCTATTCTTGAACCAGATGGTTCCTTGTTCATCTTCTTGGTGGTTGGTCTTGTAGCCTAGTTTTATTAGACCACGGAGATATTCGATCTCTTCGCAATTTTTCTGAGCTTGACGGATGCGATCTGTGAAATCATACTGTATGCGGAGCTCATTCAACGAGCCATGTGGTAGTATCTCTAGTTGGAAATCATCAATCTCTACCTTGAGCTCAGATGGTATGGATTCAGTGATTAAGGTGTGATAGTAACTCTTGTGACTGAGAGCATCTGCGACTACGTTAGCTTTTCCCAGGTGATAGTGAATTTCTAGGTCATAGTCCTTGATCAACTCTAGCCATCGGCGTTGCCTCATATTTAGATCTTCCTGAGTGAAAAAGTACTTCAAGCTCTTGTGGTCCGTATAGATATCACACTTGTTGCCTATCAAGTAGTGCCTCCAGATCTTCAGGGCATGCACAACTGCTGCTAACTCAAGATCATGGGTTGGGTAATGGTTCTTGTGTTCTTTCAATTGTCGAGACGCATATGCTATCACTTTTCCATCTTGCATCAGTACACAACCAAGTCCTTGACGGGATGCATCCCAATAGACCACAAAATCTTTGCTGATATCAGGCAATGCTAGCACAGGAGTCGTGGTAAGCTTCTGTTTCAATTTCTAGAAGCTTTGTTCGCACTCAGGCATCCATTCAAACTCCTTAGTCTTCTTCAGAAGGTTGCTCATTGGATGGGCTATCTTGGAGAAGTTCTCAATGAATCTGCGATTGTAATAGAACCGACCAATTATACAAAATTAAGTAAGAAAATCATCCGCCAGAGTAGACGATTTAGCAAACTTAAGCCCGTATAACCCGGTAGTCTGTGAAATCACGAAGGATTTCAAACCAACTTCCATTCCAGCCAAGATCGTAATAAGTTTAGCGGTCACCATCACATATTACATAAAAGTTTGCATCCCAGATACATCAGAGTTTAAACATAGTTATTACAAAACAAGTTCGAATAAAAGTAGCGGAAGCCATTTGTTCAAACCACACACACTCATGTGGAGTTCAAATATAGTGCTAGCGAATGATCATCTCCAACAAAAGCATCAGACGAGATGTAAGGAATGACCATGCCCATGGTCCTAAGCATCACCCATCGCAAGATAAAGGCAGTTGATACAGTAGCCGTAATACATCTGCCCATCTGCAACAAGTGGGAATAAAACCCTGAGTACGAGAAGGTACTCAGCTAGACTTACCCAACATAACCAAAAATAAGTGACACCAAGGATTATGAAGGGTTTATAGTAGGGTAGCTGACTCATTTGCACAAAGAAGCATTTTTAGCATTTCAAGACCCTTTTCAAAAGCATTATTGTCAAGTTAATTGTTATTAACCTGTCGACTAGATTTGCACCTATACTAGAGCAAACATGTGATTAAGCAGATAATGATAACCAATGATCATTAAACAACTTCCATACTGTCATATTCATTATAACTGTCCAAGCGTTCCATAAACATTTACTACGATGAAGTCACTCAAGTCAAGTGCTCACTATCCAGGAGCGATGGTGATTCGAATTGATTCCTAACTAGCTGGTGATTTATTCCTTACACAAACCTCACTCACCCGCTAAAGTGAGGTATTGATCACTGAGTCAACTATCCAAGAATCTCAAGTTTGCTAGGAACCACATGTACCCAGGGGCTGATCGACTGCACTTTGGTCTTATCATCTCGCCCCCATGTCCTACCACACCTGCTCTGGCACAGTGCGCTGTGGGCAATCTACTTGGCCTGAATAATCTCCTAGCTTCGCGGTCGGAAGGTACTTTATCCGGCCAGCTAAATGTAAGGCATGCGTTCAACATGACTCGAGGCCCAACAACGGTCTGTCCTTAATCGACACAGATGGAAAGCACTATAGTCCAAAACTCTATAAGTCTCCGTCCGGTCTCAACTTCATTTAATACTTAGTTATACCATGACTTCATAGTCATCCAAGCAGATCTAGGTAACCACCTATAGCTCGTAGGTGATAGGAAATCACCCGACTTCTACCGGTCTAAGCTAGCTAAGCATTGACTCGATTGCGGATACCAGGGTAACAAGGATATAGTATAACAAAGGTAAACAAGGTATAATGCAGCAACGGTTGCAAACAACTCCTAAATGTAATGCATCAATTAAAGTAAAAGCATTTAATTAATAATTGCAAACCAGGAGAAAATGCTCCGGGGCTTGCCTCTCTCGAAGGAGCTCGGGCGGTGATCGGGGCACTCTAGAAGTTCCTCAACATCCTCCTCATCGGCTTCGGGCACTTCCTGCGGCTGCACCTCGAGCTGCTCCTCGGGCTCCTCAGGTATGACGATTGGGTTCTTGGTTTGCGATCCTGTATGATGCAATGTGCGTAAGCGCTTATGCAATCGGTGCATCGAATGAGATGAATAGGATGGATATATTTGAATGCAAGGTAGTCAACATCATCCAAGAACATATACTACAAGCACATGTCATCTACTGCATTCTCTTCTACTCCTAATATGCTAAATCAACACATCTTATTAATTGCTTCAAAGATACACCAAAGCTTTACTAATTTCTTAATCACACAAAAAGCAACACTTAATTAAACCCTAATTAATAATAGGTTTGAATAGCAACATCTATTTTTATTGCTTAGAAAAATCTTAGAAAATTACTACAGCATAGTACTACCCTAAATAGTCTACTATCAGATTTTCATGGTATTTGAATGAGCGGATTAGTCTACACAAAAATAACAAGCTATGGCATGATTATGAACATGAAAATACTTTGTACTGTGAAAAGTGTCAAACAACAGAGTTAGCATTTTTCCTATGATCTTCATAGCATACAATCACTGTACAAAAATTATCACATGCATGTTTTATACAAAGTTTGCTCTCTAGCTAAAATAACAAAAATCAGCCATTAAAGGCACTTGAACTACACCTCAAAATTTTCCCATAGCACATGCATGAAACATATTTTTCCTAGGAAGTACATTACATGAGAAGATCAACAAACTTGGAATCATATTTTTCTGAAGCCTATAGGTTTTTCTACATATTTTTCAAGTTATCAGCAATATCCATGATTAAATAAAGTTCTACAGAAAAGTATCCCAAAAATGACATGCAATAATTTTCCCAAGTAGATCTGGTGATAAGGAACCTAGAAAAATTTATTTCAACAGATTTGGAGCAAATTTGAGTACCAAACATTTTCCAAACCATTCCTATTTTCAAATAATAAAGAAAAATTGAAAATGAATCCTCCTATTGCTACTAGGCCGGCCCGCGGGAATCAGTCGGCCCACGGCCACACTTGGCCTGCGCGGCCCGAGCGAAGGGAAGGGGGAGGCGGCCTAGCCGGGCTTCGGCCCATGGCCTCATTGGCCTGGCTCGGCCAAGGCGAAGGCCACACTGGCGCTATGACGCCGCGGCGGCGTGGCTCGGCCACGAGGCCGGCGGCCATTGCCAGCCGTGACAGGGCGAGCTAGCAGGTGCATGCGGTTCGTGAGAAGCTAGCGTATGCGGGTAGGTAGCTAGGCAGGGTGGAGAAGAGGAGGAAGGGTGCCTTCCACGGTGGCCGAGCATGGCGGCGCCATGGCCGACGGTGGCGAGGCGCTAGAAGGCACTACCTAGGCTCAATCAGTCGGCACAAGCACGAGCACCACATGCCGGAGAGGGAGGCGGAACTGCTGGTGCGCGATTGCTGGCCGAGGTGGAGGAGACGCGATGAATTTGGCCGATGGGTGCGGTGGCGTGGCGAGGGGGAGAGTGAGTGAGCTCAGCGCTGGTGGAGAGGAGAGGCAGCGCGGAAGAGTGCAAGCGAGCGCAGTGGCTTCAGCAGAAGTAGGCGGGCACGTGGGTGCGAGCGCAGGCCGGCTATGACGCGTGACAGCATCAACGGCACATGGCCTTCATGCGGCGGGCATGCTCTGCCGCGGTCGGCGCGTGAGCGAGCGGCGAGTAGGGGAACGGCGCGGGGTTGGGCCGAGGCGAGACGCGCATGGGATGGCATGGCGCATGGGCCAGCGCGCTGAGCTAGCGAGGCGCGCGGTAGGCAGGGACGCAGGCCAGGCCGGCTTCGGCCGTGGGCCGGGAAGCTGAGCGGCGGCCTGTTAAGTGAAATGAAATTCTTTTCTTTTTATTTCTCAAATAAACAGAATTAAATTCCCATTTTTGAGCCATTTAAAAGCATTTTCACAAATTGGTGCAGAAATGAAATTTGTTCCATTTTTCAATATCTACAACTTTGATTTTTTGACCAAAGCCAAATTCTTGATAGATTTTGAATGCTAAAATTAAAGTCAATTTTAACTCAAAACCTTAATTTTGGAGAATTATTTTTAAAGCAAAATTTTGAAATAATTTGAATACAAACTTCGCTCCAAGAATTGAACTAAATAATCCTAGAGGATTTACAAGCATAACCAAACAATTTCTACTAACCTAGCAAGCAAAATCGGGGCAAAACAACTCTAACAAGTGTATGCAACATTCAGGTTTCACAACATGTTTCATATGTTTCGAAGCAGTGTTTTAGTTGTTCTTTACATGATTAGGCATGTATGATTAGGATGCTTGATGATGCATGATATGCTTGATTTGTAGTGCCTAAATGCTGGCATAACACCGGGGTGTTACAGCCCTCCCCCTTATAAAAATCTCATCCCGAGATTTGGGTTACGAACCAATTGTTATAAAAATCTTCATAAGCTTTTTGTAGATACTCTCCTGTTTCCCAAGTTGCATCTCCTTCATCATGATGATCCCACTGTATCTTGTATGTTTTTACCACACTATTCCGAGTAGCACGTTCTTTAGTGTCTAACACCCAGACTAGTTGCTCATGATACACCAAATCTGATTTGAGTTGGATACCTCGAGGTTCTATTCTTTCCTCCGGAACACGCAAACATTTCTTGAGATGTGATACATGGAAAACTGGGAAAACAGTACTCATTGTCTCAGGTAACTCTAACTTGTAGGCTATCAGACCTCTTCATTCCAGAATCTTGTATGGTCCTATGAATCTCATGGCAAGCTTTCTTTGGACTCTGAACCTTTTCTTCTTCATTGGCGTGACCTTTAGATAAACATAGTCACTAACTTCAAACACAAGGGGTCTCCTTCTGTCTGCATAACTTTTCTGACGTGATTGGGCCGCTTTCATATTCTGCTGAATAATATGAACTTTCTTCTTGGCTTCTTCTACAAAGTCAATGCCATAATACCTTCTATCACCAGGCTTGACCCAATTCAATGGTGTTCTACATTTTCTACTATACAAAGCTTCGAAGGGAGCCATCTTGATGCTTTCTTGATAACTATTATTATAAGAAAACTCAGCTAATGGTAACCATGACTCCCATGATCCCTTAGAAGACAATACACAGGCTCTTAACATATCCTCCAAAATAGAATTCACTCGTTCAGTCTGACCATCTGTCTGAGGATGATAAGCGGTACTACGAATCAAACTAGTTCCTAAGCCTTTGTGTAAATGTTCCCAAAAGTGAGCCGTGAACTATGAGCCTCTATCAGATACTATGGTCTTTGGTATACCATGCAATCTCACAATTTCTGTGATATACTTCTCGGCATATTGAGGTGGTCGATAAGTTGTCTTGACAGGTAGGAAATGAGCGGTCTTAGTAAGACGGTCTACAATTACCCAAATCGAATCATGTCCTTTTTGAGTAGTGGGCAAACCCGAGATAAAATCCATACTAATATCGTCCCACTTCCAACTAGGGACTGACAAGGGTTGCAACATACCGGTAGGTTTCATATGAATAGCTTTCACTTGACAACATGTCTCACATCTGGCAACATATGCTGTAATTTCTTTCTTTATTTTGGTCCACCAATAACGAGATCTTAGTTCTTGATACATCTTACTACTTCTGGGATGGATAGATAGCTTAGAAAGGTGAGCTTCATCCATGAGTTTATTCCTAAGCTCTCTATCCTTGGGAACCACAAGACGGTCGTCAAACCACAACACGCCCTGTTCATCCACTTTAAAGTGCTGAGACGACTTTTCTTTGATTTTCTCTTTAATGTGGAATATCCCCTTGTCAGTTTTTTGGCCTTCTATTATCTTACTCTCCAAAGAGCAACTAATCTGAATACTATGTAACACTGCAGGATGCATTAGATCGAACCCATCTTCAAGTAATGGCTGCACATTCAAGTAATGTGACTTTCTGCTCAAAGTATCTGCCACTACATTGGCTTTTCCAGGATGATATTGCACATTCAAGTTGTAATCCTTGATCAATTCCAACCATCTGTGCTGTCTCATGTTCAGCTCGGGTTGGGTAAAGATGTACTTAAGACTCTTGTGATCTGTGAAAATGTTGCATACATTACCAAGTAGATAATGTCTCCAAATTTTTAGGGCGTGCACAACTGCAACAAGTTCAAGATCATGTGTTGGATAATTGACCTCGTGTTTCCTCAATTGATGTGATGCATAAGCAATGACTCTCCTTTCTTGCATAAGAACACAGCCTAATCTAGTTTTCGATGCGTCGCAAAACACATCAAATGGTTTCTTGATATCTGGTTGTGCTAGAACAGGAGCAGTGGTCAATAGTTTCCGCAAAGTGTGGAAAGCTGCTTCACACTCCTCTGTCCACACAAACTTGTGATCCTTCTATAGGAGACTTGTCATTGGTTTGGCAATCTTTGAAAAGTCTAGTATAAAGCGACGGTAATAACCAGCTAGTCCTAAGAAACTTCTAATCTCAGGAACTGTGGTTGGTGCTTTCCAATTCATAACTTCTTGCACCTTACTTGGATCGACTGAAACTCCATTTTCTGACAGAATGTGACCAAGGAAAGGAACTTTCCTCAACCAGAATTCGCATTTGCTAAACTTAGCATACAGTTGATGATCCCTAAGTCTGGTCAAGACAGTTCTCAGATGCTCTTCATGATCTTTCTCGTTCTCGGAGTACACCAGAATGTCATTGATGAACACTACCACAAACTTATCCAATTCTGGCATGAAAACTGTATTCATCAAAAACATAAAGTATGCAGGAGCATTTGTCAAGCCAAAGGACATGACAAGATACTCATACAACCCGTATCTAGTGGAAAATGCAGTTTTCGGTATATCCTGTGGCCTAATCTTGATCTGATGATAACTGAACCTCAAATCTATTTTTGAGAACACTTTGGCCTTGGCTAACAGGTCAAACAGAACATCAATATGAGGCAAGGGATACTTATTCTTTATGGTTACAGCATTGAGTGGCCTGTAATCTATGCACATTCTCAACGTGCCCTCTTTCTTCTTCTTCACAAACAAGGCAGGACATCCCCATTCAGACTTGCTTGGCCAAATAAACCCCTTTTTTGATAAATCTTCTAATTGCTTCTTCAGCTCAGCTAGTTCATCTGGAGGCATCCGATAGGGTCTCCTTGAAATCGGAGCTGTTCCGGGGATTAACTCAATTCCAAACTCAATCTCTCTATCCGGTAGAAGACCAAGTAGCTCATCCAGGAATACATCCGGAAATTCACACACTACCAGAATCTGATGAATAGGAATGACTGCCGTAGCATATGTAACACTTATAAGGTCTGTTCTTCGAGGCAATGGTACATGGAAAGTACCCTCACCCAGGGGATCCTTAAGGGTAAGTACTCGACTTCCAGTATCTATGACTGCTCCCCAATCCTTTATCCAATTCATCCCTATAATGACATCTAAAACTAGTCCAGGCATAACTATCAAGTTCACTCAGAACTTCCTGCTACTAAATTCAAGGGTTGCCCCTTGAACCATCTAGTTGGTCAAAACATCAGCCCCTGCTGAACTTATACGGTAACCATAACCCAATTCTATGCATAGTTGTTCATGTTTCTGTGCAAATGCTTGACTCATAAAAGAATGTGATGATCCAGAATCAAATAGAACAACTGCAGGGTTTTCGTTGATAGGAAACTTACCAGCAGTGACGGGCTCTCCCTCAGGAATTTCATCCACAGTCATACTATGCACCCTAGCATTATAAGTCTGCTGCTTCTTCTTGGGCGGATACGGACAAAACCTCGAGAAATGGCTAGGTTGATCACAGTTATAGCAGGGTCCCCTCACTGTCCCGACAGATCCCATAGCTCCCTTACAACTACCTTGTACCATAGTTGTGGCTGCTTTGTTGGGCTGTACTGCCATCTTATAAGGCTTCTGGGTCCATGGAAATTCTGACTTCTTTGCTGAGGTGGCCTAAACCTAGTGCCAGGTGCCGATGGGCGATATGGAGGATGACCTCCCATAGGTGCTCTAGCTTGGGACGGACCACCTTCAAGGGCTCTCTTGCGTGTCTTAGCTGCGGTGCTGGCATTGTTATTCTTCTCTTGCTTCAGACAGTTGCTGATGAAGTCATTGAATCTGATGCGATTGTTGGTACCAACATGCTTCATCATTTTTGGATTGAGTCCCCTCTTGAAACTGGCTATCCTCTTAGCATCTATGTCAACCATGTTGGGAGCATAGTGACACAAGTTGTTGAAGGCATGCAGATATTGCGTCATGGTCTTGGTGCCCTGATTTAACACCAAGAATTTCCCAACTTCATCTCGGTCAGCCCAGGTGGAATATAAACTCCACGGAAGGCCTTAGCAAACTCTCTCCATGAAATCTGAGCATTTGGAGGGAAGGTGGTGCGATGGTGCTTCCACCACATTCCCACTGGTCCTTGCAACTGAAGTGCAGCATACTCCATTTTCAACACCTCAGTCATCCTCAACACATGGAATTTATCTTCCATCATGTTGATCCATTCCTTAGCATCGAGTGGCTCTGTTGCTTCCTTGAATACTGGCTGCCTGGTGTCCATAAAATCTTTGAAGCTGCTATATTGGTTCACCCCAAGGCCACCACCCTGATTATTACCACGTTGAACATTGTCGGCGATGGTGCGTAGGAAATCCTCCATGTTCTTCTAGGATTGTTCTGTGTTGCGCTGACTCCCGAGCAACTGTGCGAGGAACATTTCGGGGGTAAATGGGGGAGGAGGTGGCAAATGCGGTTCATGGGGAGGTTCATTGTTGTTGCCGTGGTTTCCACCACCACCAGTCCCCACACCGTTAGCACCGGTCTCAGCAGCCTCATACGTGGTTCGGCGAGTGTTTGTCATCTGCATATTTCAGCAACAAGTAATGATTGAGTGAAGCTGTAATAATTGCGAATGAAGGAAAAATTATGTCGTATTGAATTTACTGGAGAGAATAAATTCATACAATAAAACAGAGGCACAACAATCGCATCCCAATTAAAACAACATCACATAATCAAATTACTTCAATGGCAAACATCGCGTCCATACAACCAAATTGCCAGCATACATACACTGGACTTTTTATGTGTTCAGATATCACATTCGAAATCAAGTTCCAACCACATGTCAAGTCTCATATGTTCGAAGCAACATACAATAGGTTACATGCCAACAAAAGAAAGGTCATCGCGACAGGACCTAGATACTAGTGCAAGGCAACTAGCCTACTCCTCGGGGCCATCGTTGGGATCAGAGACGTCACCATCGCCCCTAGGTGAAACTATAGGCTCGTCCTTGTTGTCGTCGTCGATGTCCATGCCAGCGGCGTCTGGTGGAGCATATGGGCCAACCCCATTGTAGAGCGCATGAAACTCCTCATGCAGGTTGCCATTATATTCCTCTAGCTCATCGACCCTCTGCAGCAGAAGGTCCCTCTCATCCTAGGCTTCATTCCTTTCCTGAACCAACTGTCCAATCATGCGGTCTACATTGTTGTTGGCTTGAGTCAACATATGCACCCGCTGCATAGCTCTATCACCTCTCTCAACCACCTGGTCTCGCTGTAAGTTCATATCAGCCAACTGCTCCTGCAAGCTAGCTATAGCACGTGCCTGTCTCTTCTTCTGCTTTCTCCCCTTGAGCTTATCCTGACCACGCAAGCTAGTCAAAGTCCAGTAGGTACTCTCAAGACCCTCATACGCTCTGATGGCGGTGAACATAGCACTCATTGCCTGGTTGTCGCTAGCCTATCCCTCAGCTGGACCTCTGACCAGGGCACTTCCCTAAGGCTGAACCCAAATGGCATCACGAGGATCATCCCTAGGAAAAGTGCCAGCTAGAGCTGCTGCAAGCTCACTGGGGAATCTACTCATAATATCCCTGATGACATGGAAGGCTGCTCCCTCTGCACCCTTAGCGGGAGTGCGACCCTCAAACTCAAAATGCCAACCATCCCAATCTAGAGCATCGCCGAGAGCAGGAACCATGATCTCCACCACTGCAAGTCCATCCTCTGATAATTGGCTCTCATTCCAGGAGTACACCGGCTCTTGACCCTCTAGGTACCCCACATCATGGAGCACTCTCCAAAGCAAAGTTGGCATGCCAAACTCGCTCAAGAAGGTGTCCGTGGTGCGGTGCTCCCTCAGGGCCAACGGACGTCGAGGTGCTCTTCCTCCGGTGGACTTACAGGCGGTCTACTTCGTGTGGGCCATCTGTAGCAAAAGTTCTTTAATTACCCCGGGGAAACATATTTTAGGTGATACAACTTTTATCAAAATGAGATAATCAATTTATAAGGGGAGGAATGCATGACATGAATGAAATGCACAAGTAATTTCTAACGATGAATTCGGTGGCATACAAACGATCTCTCAAATACGTCGCTAATACGTTCTACACGATAGCGTTGTTATGTACCTACAGAAGATTCATTTCAGCCCAAATCCCAATGAATGCATAAAAGCAATAAATTTTATCTACACGCTCTACACGAGTCCCCAGATACGTGTATAACGGTAGTAACTACCTGAACCATCATCCTATTGACGGCATCGCCTCAACAGATAGAAGACCCACACATGAGATACCTTTGTAAAACATGCGTAGAACATGTAATTACTCTAGCATCATATAAGCATTCACCCTAGATCGGTGGTGTATCCGATCATGCTCTCACAACTCACACTTACTGAGCCATAGAGGCAATTGATCCATACACTACCACTCAAACAAGTGGCACTCATACAATAGCACGCCGTATGAGCGACGAAAGAGAAATATGATGCAAGAACCCCAAGTCAGTACTTAATTAAGCCACATAGAGTCCTTAACTGGGCATAAAGGATATGACCACTGGCACACTTTATAGTTTGGAAATCATGTTTTTCAAATGCCTTTTTGTTTTAAATACACTTGTGAACAGTAACACGCTAAACCATGCTCTGATGCCAGCTGTAACAGAACTGACCAATTATATGAAATTAAGTAAGAAAATCATCCGCCAGAGTAGACGATTTAGCAAACTTAAGCCCGTATAACCCGGTAGTCCATGAAATCACAAAGGATTTCAAACCAACTTCCATTCCAGCCAAGATCGTAATAAGTTTAGCGATCACCATCACATATTACATAAAAGTTTGCATCCCAGGTACATCAGAGTTTAAACATAGTTATTACAAAACAAGTTTGAATAAAAGTAGCGGAAGCCATTTGTTCAAACCACACACACTCACGCGGAGTTCAAATATAGTGCTAGCGAATGATCATCTCCAACAAAAGCATCAGACGAGACGTAAGGAATGACCATGCCCATGGTCCTAAGCATCACCCATCGTAGGATAAAGGCAGTTGATACAGTAGCCATAATACATCTGCCCATCTGCAACAAGTGGGAATAAAACCCTGAGTACGAGAAGGTACTCAGCTAGACTTACCCGACATAACCGAAAATAAGTGACACCAAGGATTATGAAGGGCTTTATAGTAGGGTAGCTAACTCATTTGCACAAAGAAGCATTTTTAGCATTTCAAGACCCTTTTCAAAAGCATTATTGTCAAGTTAATTGTTATTAACCTATCAACTAGATTTGCACCTATACTAGAGCAAACATGTGATTAAGCAGATAATGATAACCAATGATCATTAAACAACTTCCATACTGTCATATTCATTATAACTGTCCAAGCGTTCCATAAACATTTACTATGATGAAGTCACTCAAGTCAAGTGCTCACTATCCAGTAGCGATGGTGATTCGAATCGATTCCTAACCAGCTGGTGATTTATTCCTTACACAAACCTCACTCACTCGCTAAAGTGAGGTATTGATCACCGAGTCAACTATCCAGGAATCTCGAGTTTGCCAGGAACCATATGTACCCGAGGGACGACCGACTGCACTTTGGTCTTATCATCTTGCCCCCGTGTCCTACCACACCTGCTCCGGCACAGTGCGCTGTGGGCAATCTACTCGGCCCGAATAATCTCCTAGCTTTGCGGTCGGAAGGTACTTTATTCGGCCAGCTAAATGTAAGGCATGCGTTCAACATGACTCGAGGCCCAACAACGGTCGGTCCTTAATCGACACAGATGGAAAGCACTACAGTCCAAAACTCTGTAAGTCTTTGTCCGGTCTCAACTTCATTTAACACTTAGTTATACCATGACTTCATAATCATCCAAGCAGATCTAGGTAACCACCTATAGCTCGCAGGTGATAGGAAATCACCCGACTTCTACCGGTCTAAGCTAGCTAAGCATTGACTCGACTGTGGATACCAGGGTAACAAGGATATAGTATAACAAAGGTAAACTAGGTATAATGCAGCAACGGTTGCAAACAACTCCTGAATGTAATGCATTAATTAAAGTAAAGCATTTAATTAATAATTGTAAACTAGGAGAAAATGCTCCGGGGCTTGCCTCTCTCGAAGGAGCTCGGGCGGTGATCGGGGCACTCCAAAAGTTCCTCAACGTCCTCCTCGTCGGCTTTGGGCACTTCCTGCGGCTATACCTCGAGCTGCTCCTCGGGCTCCTCGGGTATGATGACTGGGTTCTCGGTTTGCGATCCTGTATGATGCAATGTGCGTAAGCGCTTACGTAATCGGTGCATCGAATGAGATGAATACAATGGATATGTTTGAATGCAAGGTAGTCAACATCATCTAAGAACATATACTACAAGCACATGTCATCTACTGCATTCTCTTCTACTCCTAATATGCTAAATCAACACATCTTATTAATTGCTTCAAAGATACACCAAAGCTTTACTAATTTCTTAATCACACAAAAAGCAACACTTAATTAAACCCTAATTAATAATAGGTTTGAATAGCAACATCTATTTTTATTACTTAGAAAAATCTTAGAAAATTACTACAGCATAGTACTACCCTAAATAGTCTACTATTAGATTTTCATGGTATTTGAATGAGTGGATTAGTCTACACAAAAATAACAAGCTATGGCATGATTATGAACATGAAAATACTTTGTACTGTGAAAAGTGTCAAACAACAGAGTTAGCATTTTTCCTATGATCTTCATAGCATACAATCACTGTACAAAAATTATCACATGCATGTTTTATACAAAGTTTGCTCTCTAGCTAAAATAACAAAAATCAGCCATTAAAGGCACTTGAACTACACCTCAAAATTTTCCCATAGCACATGCATGAAACATATTTTTCATAGGAAGTACATTACATGAGAAGATCAACAAACTTGGAATCATATTTTTTTCTAAAGCCTATAGGTTTTTCTACATATTTTTCAAGTTATCAGCAATATCCATGATTAAATAAAGTTCTACAGAAAAGTATCCCAAAAATGACATGCAATAATTTTCCCAAGTAGATCTAGTGATAAGGAACCTAGAAAAATTTATTTCAACAGATTTGGAGCAAATTTGAGTACCCAAACATTTTCCAAACCATTCCTATTTTCAAATAATAAAGAAAAATTGAAAACGAATCCTCCTATTGCTACTGGGCCGGCCCGCGGGAATCAGTCGGCCCACGGCCACACTTGGCCTGTATGGCCCGAGCAAAGGGAAGGGGGAGGCGGCCTGGCCAGGCTTCGGCCCATGGCCTCATTGGCCTGGCTCGGCCGAGGCGAAGGCCACGCCGGCGTTGTGACGCCGCGGTGGCGCGGCTCGGCCACGAGGTTGGCTGCCATTGCCGGCTGTGATAGGGCGAGCTAGCGGGCGCATGTATTTCGCGAGAAGCTGGTGTACGTGGGCGGGTAGCTAGGCAGGGTGGAGAAGAGGAGGAAGGGTGCCTTCCACGGCGGTCGAGCACGGCGGCGCCATGGCCGACGGTGGTGAGGCGCTAGAAGGCACTACCTGGGCTCAATCAGTCGGCACAAGCGCAAGCATCACGTGCCGGAGAGGGAGGCGGAACTGCTGGCACACGATTGCTAGCCGAGGTGGAGGAGACACGGTGAATTTGGTCGGCGGGTGCGGTGGCGCAGCGAGGGGGAGAGTGAGTGAGCTCGGCGCTGGCGGAGAGGAGAGGCAGCGCGGGAGAGTGCAAGTGAGCGCAGTGGCTTTAGCAGAAGTAGGCAGGCACGTGGGCACGGGCGTAGGCCGGCTGCGACGTGCGGCGGCATCGACGGCGCATGGCCGCCACGTGGCGGGCGTGCTCTGCCGCGGTCGGCGCATGAGCGAGCGGCGAGTAGGGGAACGGCATGGGGCTGGGACGAGGCGAGACACGCGTGGGATGGCATGGCACATGGGCCGGCGCGCTGAGCTGGCGAGGCGCGCGGTAGGCAGGGATGCGGGCCAGGCTAGCTTTGGCCGTGGGCCGGGAAGCTGAGCAGTGGCCTGTTAAGCAAAATGAAATTCTTTTCTTTTTATTTCTCAAATAAACAGAATTAAATTCCCATTTTTGAGCCATTTAAAAGCATTTTCACAAATTGGTGCAGAAATGAAATTTGTTCCATTTTTCAATATCTACAACTTTGATTTTATGACCAAAGCCAAATTCTTGATAGATTTTGAATGCTAAAATTAAAGTTAATTTTAACTCAAAACCTTAATTTTGGAGAATTATTTTTGAAGCAAAATTTTGAAATAATTCGAATACAAACTTCGCTCCAAGAATTGAACTAAATAATCCTAGATGATTTACAAGCATAACCAAACAATTTCTACTAACCTAGCAAGCAAAATCAGGGCAAAACAACTCTAACAAGTGTATGCAACATTCAGGTTTCACAACATGTTTCATATGTTTTGAAGCAGTGTTTCAGTTGTTCTTTACATGATTAGGCATGTATGATTAGGACGCTTGATGATGCATGATATGCATGATTTGTAGTGCCTAAATGCTGGCATAACATCGGGGTGTTACAGCGATAATATCCGGCCAATCCCAAGAAACTTCTGACCTCTGTCACATTATGGGGTTGATCCCACTCTTTCACAGCTTCAATCTTGGCTGGGTCAACTGCAACACCTTTAGCTGATAGTACATGGCCTAGGAAGGCAACTTTCTATAGCCAAAACTCGCATTTGCTGAACTTTGCGTAAAGCTAATGTTGGGCTAGCTTCTCAAGCGCCATTCTCAGATGATGTTCGTGTTCTTCAGCGGTGGATGAATAAACAAGGATGTCATCAATGAATACTACCATGACCTTATCTAGTTCATCCATGAAAACCTTATTCATCATGTTCATGAAGTATGTGGGAGCATTCGTGAGTCCAAAGGACACCACGGTGAACTCAAACTGCCCATACCTAGTCACAAAAGCTGTCTTTAGGATGTCACTCTCTCGAATCTTCATCTGATGATAGCCAGATCTGAGATCAATCTTGGAGAAATACTTAGCACCTCTGAGCTGATCAAGCAGATCATCGATCCTTGGTAGGGGGTACTTGTTCTTGATGGTGACTGCGTTCAAGTTTCGGTAATCAATGCACATTCTCATTGAGCCATCCTTCTTCTTTACAAACAGAACAGGGGATCCCTAGGGTGAAGCACTTGGTCTAATATATCCCTTTGAGATGAGCGCATCAAGCTGTTTCTTGAGCTTGGCTAGTTCATCAACTGACATGCGATAGGGTCTCTTGGCAATGGGTCCTGTTCTCGGCAAGAGATCAATGATGAACTCTACATCACGGTCTGGTGGCATACCCGGTAATTCTTCAGGGAATACATCGGGGTAGTCTCTGACCACAGGCACATCTTGAACTACCTTCTCCTCTTTTTGTGATTCTGAACTTGCTTTAAGAGCACATAGGATAGAAGTGGACTTTCCGGACTGGGGTTCACATCTAATGACTTGGCCAGATGGGTGGGTCACTTGGACGTATCTAGGTGAACATGATATGATACCTTAGTGAATGGTTAACCAATCCATACCTAAGATGACATCTAGGTTTGTGGAAGGTAATAGGGTTAGGTCAGCTTTAAAGATAAGACGCTCAATGGTAAGACTCACTCCCTTATAGATATGGGTGCATTTTAGGTCTCCTAAAGGTGAACTGGTGATGATAGGCTTTTCACATGGGGTTATAGGCAGGTCATGTTCTCATGCAAACTTGGATGATATGTAAGAGCAAGTTGCTTCAGAGTCAAATAGAACTAATGCAGTATTGCTATTAACTAAAAACATACCATATACAACATCCGAGGCAGCTTATGCTTCCTCGGCATCCAGATGGTTGAGATGTCCACGAGTAGCAGATCCCTTGAACTAAGACTTCTGAGCAGCTGAGTTCTAAGGGCATTCAGTGGCTTTGTGACCTAGTTGGCCACAAGCAAAGTAGAGCAGTTCTGTGCTGGGTGTTCATTCGCTAAGCGGAAACGGTTGAAATGGTCTTGAGTATTGCGGTCCTGAGCATAACGGTCCTGGGCGTAACGATCCTGAGCAGGACGGGAGTATTTGGTGGTGTAGCTTCCACTACCCCTACTTGATCTAGGGTTGTCATCCCTGTTGTGGCGAGAGCGTTCCCTAGATGGTGCATCTCTGTGGAACCTCTTGTGATCACGACCACAGAGAGACTCCTTAGGCTTATGCTTCCTCTCCCTGTACTCCTCTCCAGCTTCAGCATGATCTTTCTCAATATGGATGCAGCGATCCACCAGAGCATGCAACGTGTTACTCTCAATACCGCCAAACTTTAGCTTGATGTGTGGGTTAAGTCCCTTGCAGTAATAGTACAGCTTCTCCTTCTCAGAGTTCACAACATAGGAAGGTGCATAGCGAAGAAGATTGGTGAAATGAGTAGTGTACTCAGTCACCCTGTCCTTTCCCATCTTGATGTTGTGGAACTCCTCAGCTTTGGCCTACATGATACCCTTGGGAATGTGATACTCAGTGAATGCTTCGGTGAACTCATCCCACGAGATGTTAGCAGGGTCTTCATGGGAATCACTAAAACTGTCCCACTAGGCACGTGCTGCACCTGTGAGCTGGTGTGTGGCAGCTCCGACACACTCATCATCGGTGAAAGTAGTGAGGTCAAGCTTCTTCTCCATCTCCTTGAGCCAGTCATTGGCTACAAGTGGGTCAGGGTCGGTGCCATCATAGGTAGGTGGCCTTAGCTTCAGAAATCCTTCTAGCTTCCTTTGGAAGTCATTCTGCTGACCTCCCTGGCGACGGTTTACTCCTTCAACAAGAGCTACAAGAAGCTGGGTCTGTTGTGCCATCACTTCTACCAGAGTCAGTGGTGGTGGTGGTGGAATGTTCTCCTCAGGCGGTGGGGTATTCTCCAGGTTGAAGGGTATCCCTCCACGTCCATGGCCATGGCCACAGCCACGATTGTTGCCACCACGCCCCCCATTTGGTTCGACTAGTTCAGGAGTGGGTGCACGTCCATGGTTCATCAGGCGATCAGATCGTCGATTTGGCATCTGCAACACGGATCATAGAAATTTTGTGCTTGTGCCATAAGTGCTTATGATTCAGTATGATTACATGATTTTGACAATTTAAAGAAAACATTTATACTATCCAACACTCATTACAAAGAAACAACAAGATCCATAAGATGCAATAAGATCCAAAACATTCATTACATGGGTTTTATTACATAGCGTCATCTCCAGTAGCTACACTTGGAGACTTGTGAGAATTGTACTATGCATAGTGTCTCATAATACATCTCATAAGGGGTACAACTCATGGTAGCTACTGACATGACTCATGACCATGTAGGGTCATCTACTCTAACTCGTACACCATAGCTGGGATATGGCTGTTCTCGATCTCGATCTCCTCGTTAGACTTGTGAAGTCAGGACACGTACTTGAAGGCCTCGGCGAGCTCCTCCATAGGCTTGGCTCCTGGTAGGGTAGGGTAGGTGTCTAGGTTAAGGCAAGTCGGAGCTAACTCAAACTCCTCTATCCTAGGCTGTCTTGCTGCGAATCTCCTTGGGTAGCTGATCCCACATACCCTTCATCTCCCTGAGGCGCTTCCTATCAGACTTCTGCCAAGCCTGCTAGGTCCTCTCACACTTGTCCTATAGGTACTCGGTCTGCCTAAGTGCCTCGATCAGGTGACCCTGGTTGTGAACATCCTGATTCCTGAACTCCTCTAGCTCTTGAGTCATGGTCTTGTTCCGAGATTGGATCTTCAGCATATCAATCCCCTTGGACCTCTCTCTGTCTCCTCTACGGTTGAACTCTGCCTTCTTGTCATCCAACTCTCTCTGCAACTCCAAGACCTTGCTATCGAGCTAGCAGTTCCTGTTGCCTAGGTCGGCTGCTTTGTCCTGTAAGTTAGTGACCTCGGCTCTGTGGACTTCATCATGACGGTTGAGCTCATCTTGTAGCTTGGCAACTGTCTCGAGCAGACTAGCTCACTCCTGTGCTCTCTATGAGTCTCGCTCCTGGTACTCCCATAGAAGGGCCTGGTTTTGATGTCTTTTCTGCTCAAGCTGGGTCACGTACCTATCCTGCTCTAGTAGGTGGATAGCCGAGACACGAAGGCACCTGTCCTCCTCTATAAGGATAACTCTGCTGGCTGCAAAACTCTGCTCACTAGGGGTAAGGCTGAGGTCGAGGGCTTGGGGAAGTAGACGGAACTCTGTCATCTTTAGGTGCTCATAGTGGTCCCTCATCACTCTACAAAGTGCCTTATGTGAGATAGCTTGCAGTCCCTCCTCGACTGTGTCCTCTATAGTCAACTCGGTGAAAGCTGGGACAGAAGGTAAGGTAGTTCTAGCTGGGAACTCGACTGAGGTGACAACCGATCTTTCAATTCCTCCTGCCTGAGCTAGCTTCCCAATGCAGGTGAACTTGACAAGCTCGTCGGGGACACCTAACGTGATGAGAACTCAGTAGAGGGTCTGTGCAAATCCCCTGAGCTCACGTAGGTTGAAGGTAAGCTTGGTGTGGTCTAGAGGTAGCGGTCCTAGAGGTGGCCAGTCGATGTTCATTGCCATCTGCATGTTTTAAGGAACAGGTGTTAGTAGGTCAATAATAGATAAGCCTTGCATAAAAGTAAATGCAGGGTCGGTATATAACCGAAAGAAGGGTTGTTCACGTCCTATTCTATCATCCATTTCTAAGGTTTTTGTCCTATGGTCAAGTATGGCTCTGATACCAACTAAAGCGACCCCGATTTCCGCAAAGGGAAATCCATAGCGTCGAAGTGTAATAAGATTGTTGTAGATCATATTACCCAAATTCCAGTTGAATATCACATCCATACAATAATAAAATCAGAGTACAAATAGTGCGGAATTACATAAATTATTACATCGCCACATTGGTGGAATCAAAAGTAGCATTCATTCAGAACAGCTTGAAGATAAGATCACCAAACTCGAGCGTAGGCATGAACCCCTCAACTGTCAAACTCCTCGGAGCTATACTCCTCAGTAGAACCTATGTGCCAAAATTTATCAGTATGATTTGTACTGGCCACTCCCAACCCTATGAGCATTTGCTTTGTGGAAATTGGATGCAAGTTAGATATAATCAAAGGAACCTATAAGGCTAAGGTTTCCTATGCAGCAGCATATCAAGTATATCTATTAATAGTTGGTCAAGTTTTAACACCATTCCCACACACATTCTATCACCTTCCCTTTCCAGAGCCAGGTTTCGATCCTAGGATCGATATACCACCATTCCACACCATCACCATACCATAACCATACCATCGCTCAGTCGATAGGCCAACTCCCTCTCGGCACTGTCTCAAGGCCCGTAGCCCCTAGCTGCGACCGAACACTCACTCAGGGGGAAGAAGAGAAGGACTCATCTCACTATCTAGTTTAAGCGAAACCCAGGAAAGGTCCATAGCCGACAAGTCGGCACATGTATCGATCGATCAACCATACACTTTGCAGAGGTTTTACATAACCACAAGATCCGCCTTCCTCACTGACCGTCGTCAACTGGGCTGATTTCGGCCGCTTGCTAGCCTAGGATAATGCCACTCTACCATTCAGCCTTGGTACACCCCAAGTCTAGTCTAGGGTGGCTGAAACTGTGAGTCATGAGCCAGGTCCACAAGGTCTCCATGAAGTCTCAGAAGGGTGAGGGGGAATCCTCCATGCCTCGTACCTCCTTACACTATCCGCTATCAACCTAGTAGTAGTGGCAAATATCCTACCAAGTAGTCTAGCCGTCCCACACCATATAGGGCGAGTGGTACGTAAGGCTTCCTAGTGAATCTGAGTACTAGTAAGTCCTTAGGGATGACCAAGCTAGAATGTCTTCATCAGGGTTTCCATTTACCGTGCCACCATAGCACCTCCATACCAGGCTCCTCCTATCATAGGTTCACACCTAGGACCACCTCATATACCATTTACCCACCACAGGTATCCATTTCTAGGGGTGCCTAGGTAGCACCCCATGGCAAGACTTGCCCCAGGCTCGTCGTATACTCCAACTTGGTCGACACAACCCTCACCCTCCACACACCCAAGTCACACACACAGCACTCTCCCCATGGTCTAGATAACACCAGTTTCCACCACGCATCAATATAGTACAAGCGTAGTAATAAGTGATGAAATATAGAAGCAAGTGTGTGTCTAGCCTAATAGCAGGGTGAGCAGGGGTAAGGTTGCATTAAGGTAAAGGCCATCAAGAAAGCATACTACCATGCAAGTCCTACTATAGTGTGATTACAACAATAAGGTAAAGCAATAGCAGCTCTATATTAGCCATGCGTAATAGGTGCTATGAGATTGGGTGGGATATGGCACCTTCAGTGTAGTCATCCCCATACTCCTCACGGTACTCTCGATCCTTGTCTGTCTAGTTCTCCTCCGAGTCTACAAACGATCGCATTATAGTCACGTCAGTGACATTTATAGAATAGCACAAAGAAGCAATAAAAATTCAAAAGAGCCAAATGCACTCAAACATGGGTTCATTGCGTAGAGCTTGATTTTAGATGAATTTTGGTCCTTGTTTTGTATTTTTCCGAGGTCGTGTGAATTAGTTATGAATTTCTAAAGTTTAAATCATCTCTAAAAATAGAAAAAGGCTGATTTAATCCTGGGCTGACACGTGTCACGCAGTGGCTGGTCCACGTGGCATGCTGACGTCAGCATGACATCATCGTCTCGGTTCTGAAATGACAGGTGGGGTCCAGCTGACGTCAGCATGACGTCATCAACGTCATCAGTTCCGATAGGTGGGCCCAGGGGCTCTTGGGTCATTGACATGTGGGTCTGGTCAGAGTCAATGTTAGTCAACAGCGAGTCAACAGTCAATGGTCTATGGTCAACGGTCAGGGTCACTGACGTGTGGGGCCAGGGCTACTGACGTCAGCAGCTGATGTCATCATGACGTCAGCATGACATCAGCATGGCTTTATTGGCTTCTGACATGTGGGTCTCGTGTGTTGTCAGCATGACATCATCATCTGACATGTGGGTCCAGCATGTCTGTGTCACTGACATGTGGGGCCGGGTCAATGGTCAACGTTGACCGGTCAACTGTCAATATGGGCCGGGTTCAAACTAGGCCTGGACAGGGCTAGATTTGGGCCGGGCTTGGCCTACCACATGGCATGCTATGGCACTGCCACGTCACGGCCTTGGGCCTTTACTGGGCTTTGTTTCTAGGCTGTGGGCATGAGCGTGGCTCATGGTGGACCCATGTTCATGGTTCATAGACCTAAGGCAAGGTCCATGGTGGACCACGTCCACCTTCTTTTTTTCCGGCTCGGCTCACATGCACCGAGCGCAGGGCTACGCTGCTCACTCGCCCTCCTCCTCTATTTCTTCCATGGCCGTGCTCCCGCCGGTGGCATACCTCATCGGTGAGCCTTGCCATAGGCGCTGGTGCCCAATTGAGGGGAAAAACTCCGCCGAGCCTCGGCGTACACTATGGTGGGATCTAAGTGGTGGCCAGGGCTTTCCAGAGTGTCGGCCATGGTGGTCGGCGGCTTGGCGTGGTGGCGCTCGTCGGTGTGGCATGGTCAGGCTGTGGTGGTGGACCAGAGCGTGTTTGGCGGGGCGCGTGAGTTTCCCGTGGCTCCAGCGAATAGGGCGAGCGAGTCAGGGAGGCGCCAGGCGCTCCCAGCGGTACTAGCCATGGTGGTCGGCGGCTTGGCCGGTGGTCTGGTGCTTGGACCAGTGGTCTCATGCTCGGACCGGTGGTCTGGTGCTTGGGCCAGTGGTCTGGTGCTCAGAGGTGGTCGGGTGCGCCAGCGGTGGCCATGCCACAACGGCGGTGTTGCGAGTGCAGCGAGCGAGTGCTCTGCTTCGGTGTCTATGGGGCTTGGAGGGTTCTACAACATCTAAGGGCTCGGAGGTGGTCACGGTGTGCGCGTGAGTGTGCTGTGCTTGTGTGCCTAGAGACCAAAGATGGCCTTGGCCTACGCGCTCATGGTATGGCCATGACCAGGGTAGCAAGGTTCGGTGGCGAGCAGGGGATGAACCAGGGCTCACCATAGGTGTTGTGGAAGAGGGGATGGTGGTGTAGTGACGAGTTGTGGCCGTGTAGCTTCGGAAGCCGTGCAGTGCCAACCCGCGACTGTGATGACGACGACGGCATCACCCTCGGCTTCGGTGACCTCGACAGCACATGGGGGCTCTGATCCTCCTCTCATGATCTCCTTCCTGACCCTCTACTCTCGGTGCGGTGTGGCTGTTGGGCCACCAAGTGGTGGTGGTGGCTGAGGGAGAGGCTAAGGCGCCGGGCGTGAGCGGCGTGCGGGCTAGCTTTATAGCCGAGCACCATGCCCCCAATGGCGGCTAGCATCATGCGGTGGAGGCGTGTGCACCGCATCAGACGGTGGCGTAGGGTTGTGTGAGCGTGGCGCAAGGGGGACAGGGTCATGCCCTGGGCATGACCCCCTGGCCCGCCCCTACCAACATTGTCAGCTCTCGGTCATGCGGCGGTTGAGCATGGCGTGGAGAAGATGAACAGGAGGGCTGTCATGCGGGGCCCACGTGGCAGCGGCAGCAGGCGAGCGGATGGTGCATGGGCGTGCTGGGCTGCTGCGTGCTGGCGGGCCGAGAAGCCAAGCAGGCCTGGGCTGCGAGGCCTTCTCCTCTTTTCTTTTCTTTTCTGTTTTCTTTTTCTACTTCCTTGATTTGAATTCAAATTTGGTTTTGAAATTTGGATTCCAAATTGGTGCACCATATTCATTGGAGTTTAGATATGAGGCCCACCACATTCTTTTATATATTTTTATATATTAGGAATTTATTTAGCTAGTTTGTATATCAATCATAGGTGTGGTTTGATATATATAACAATAGGATTAGTTTTCTCTTTTTACACAAGTATTCTTTGTTTTTTGAATAGTACTTACTTTATGGTGTGTTTCTTTTAAAAGAGTTGTCAAGCATAACATAAAACAAATGGAAATCCAAATCACAATTTGGGTTAACAATGTATGCATCACTTTATCTGTTAGAAATTAAGTAATCATAATCAACAAAAGACATGCCATGCTTATGTGTTAACTTGGGTTGGGGTTAGACCTAATGCATGACACTCATCATCACATGGGAGTTTTTGAGAAAAATTTTGTAGTTGGTATTTTTGGTGTATGGATTTTTGGGTTGTTACATTGACTAAATTCATCTTACCCACAATAATTAGGCGCATGTTTTACCTTACTTAGTTCTTTCATTCTGATCATTTTTCTTCAATTTCCCATCATGTAATGTGCCTTACATTTTGATAATTGAATAAAGATTTCTTTTCGAATTATTTGTCTACACTTGTCTTTTGGACTCTTTTTGTTATCAAATGTAAAATTGTCAAATGTATAATAAGGACAGGTACAAGTGTGGGGGAGGCGCCATAGTCACCTCCCATTTTGCACCAATAAACAACACATGCAAAAATTATGGTCTATGCAACTCACTCTTGCAGTATTTTAATGATTTGAAAACGAAAAACAAACACATTAAACTAGAAAGTGCTGCTCCATCTCCATATCTTCCTATGATTAAAAGTTTGTATACTGTTTTTTCATCGCTAAAATTCCTAAGATTTCTGAACACTCAGATTTGGGACCCCTCTTTATCTAAGTAATTGGAATTTGAGATAGAGTAGGATGATATGAAATTTGCTCACTTATGTAAAGTACTTGGGATTTATCTTTAAAAATTAAAATGCAAATAGCATGTTCCTTGAGTGAAAATTAAAAGTCCCACCAAAGCCATATCCATGGTTGACATGAACCTTCTACACATGCACTTATCTTGTGTTGAGTTTTATCAAGTTCTATGATCAGTGTTTAGAGATTTTTCGTGCTCCTAAGAGCAAAACTCACGTACATGCCACATATAATAGCTATTCCTACACTGGGGAATAAGCTAAAGCTTGTTGTCATCACCACCACATAAATACTCCATGTTCTAAAAATATGATCTCCCTAGCATAGTAAAGAGATAGAAGGGCTATGCAAAGTATTGGAAAATAAATAAATAAATATATATATATGAGACACATGAAGGTCTCCAAAAACTTGTGGAACACATGAAGGTTCCACCGCATTGAAAAAAAAGAGATGAGCACAATGAAGGCTCATAAAAGTATAATGCTAGCCATGTCTCAAAATAAAAGCTAGGAGAAAAGATCATATCAAAAAGAGGAGTATAAGTCCACCATATTTTCCACACACTTGCACTGTTTTGATCTAAGAGTATGATGCTTCTCTCACTACTAGGAATATCCACTTCTATGATGATTCGTTTTCATCACTGAAGGAGCCAAATTCGTCATAATTTCACTAGTTCTTGCACATTTCAGGTTCTTAATGGACTACGTGTCGGGCCACTGTTGTTCCGCATGTCTATTTTCTATTGGCACACGTGTCGTGTTGCAGTTGGGTGTTGTGTCATTTCTTCATTGGACCATGTGTCATATTTTTATTGGTCTACTGGCCATTTCAAATTCGACCATGTATCACGGTGCTATCCATCCATGTTTTGTTTGTTGATTCGGCCATGTCGCTTGACGGTTTCCTTCCACGTGTCAGATTTTTATTACCCAATGTGCCGTGCCATGGCTATTTCACATGTCATGCACTGGTTCGTCCATGTGTCATATTTTTATTTGATTAATGGCCTACCCAGGTTCTACCACGTGCCCAACAATCAATTCATCATAAAAGTAATTCAAGATCGTCACTGCTGCATAGATTGACTACATAATTATACGACGATGTCTACATAATTATTTAGCATGACAATCAAATACAACAAATTACTGTTTACACATCAGCAGTGGTGATAGTTTCACCACATCAAACCAGCACACGAGTACACATATCAAACCACAAATGTTCACTACATCAAGCCAACAGAGTTGACGACTGAGAGATACTAGAAGAAGAGCTAAAGCGCATGATATCCTCATGTAGCTTATTGTACTCCTCCTGTTGCTGTATCTTGAACTCCTCAAACTCCCTTTCATTAGTTCATCCACTTGTTCTATGAGGTTAAAGGAACTTTCCTATTCAGCAACAAGCTGTTCCCGAAGCATACTCTCCGTCGATGTCTCTGTTCTAGTGGAGCTTGTCGAGATACCAACATTCTTCAAAAAAGGGTTTTGCCGCTAACCTGGGAGTGGACCTAGCCATGGGAGAGGCAAAGGACCATGGGAACAACATTAGCACTTATCATTGGTTCATGCCCATCAGCAACAGGTTCTGCTTGCATAGTTTCCATAGCTTCCTATGAAATTCAAGCAGTAAACATTAGGTTACAGATAGTAGAAGTGGACTTTAATTAAAAAGCCAAGAGATTAGTTCATAACAAGTAACGCATGTTTCATATTGATATAGATTACGGGGATGTTTGGATCTTGGCCACACATTGCCACGCTATGGCAAGTTGTGGTGGTGGCGGGGTTTTCATCTGTCACACTCTTGTGGCTCATTCTCTACTGAGTAAAGTTGTGGTAGCCTCATTTAAGTTAGCAACCAAATAGCTGCTCTGGCTTCCGTGGCGAGCCACAGTTTGTGGCAAGGCAGCTGGTGGCCCTCAACCAAACACCCTCTACATAAGCACAACGCACAGGTACTGATATGGATTACATATAGTGAAATTGAAGTAGTAAACAATAGGTTATAGATCTGGATTACATAAGCACAATGCATAGGTATTACAACTTCAAAATTAAATGATGATGCCATATTTAGGGCCCCTTTGGTTCATTGGATTTCCAAGAAAAAATGTTGGAATCAATAATCCTATGGAATCAGCACCGTAGAGGCCTTAGGTTCACAGGAAGAAATGGGGGAAGGAAAACCATAGGAAAGTTTCCTATTCTTCAACTTTCATAGGAAAAATAAAGGAAAAAACATCTAGTGAAACCTCATTGTATTGGTTTCCTATATTTTTCCTGTACAAAACCAAACACCCCTTCTAACAAAATTCTTTTGTTTTTCATTCCTCTATTTTTCACATGCATTCCAAACATATTCCTGTATTTTCCCATTCCTACATTTTTCCGATCCAGCGTTCCAAAGGGGGCCTAGGCTCCTGCCACTATTATTTCTATTAACAATGCACATGAGTTTCTATTTATACAAAGACTAGAGTAACAATAAAACACAACTATCGCTTAAAAATGATTGCAGTTGTACAGCATAGGAGCGAGATCCTGTAGCCTGGTGGCACTTCACTTTTGCATGGTTTTGCTTGTTCTTCTCAGATCCATGAGTCAACTCTGTAGGTCATGTTGACTTCACTCTCTTGGAGTGCCTTCCTCTAGGACTGATATCAGCGCTGCCTTTTGTCCTACTAGTAGAGCCTCCTCTGTGGCTTCTTTGAACCGGATGCTGAAATTGGAGAAACAAATTTAAGCAGGAAGCATGTACAAATTGCATTGCTATCCAGACAGCAAACCATTGCATTGCTATATGCACCCTCCCGGGCCCATCCCACATGAACTCAATAAAAGGTAGAAGAAGCACCTCAACTGCAAGGGCCACTGGCTCATCTTGTAAATCTGAATATGTTTCATCTGTATCACCAAATCCCTCAACAACCACACTTGATTCTTTGTGACTTGTGCCTCCCGCTCTCTTTCAAAAGCATTTAGTGGTTGTTCATCTAGATTACAAAGGTATTTATTAACTAAAGCATCTAGTGAATGTCAACACAATAGAGCAAGAGTATGCAAATAAGAGCCTAACTAGTAACTATAGCTTATACGTAAGTCATTAATCCAATAAAGCACATGTCAGCTATAGTCAACTATAGGAAATATGCAATCCCATCGCTATCTACATATCCTAGGTTGAACCACTACAATATAGCACACATCATAAAAGGAATTTGGGTACCTCTTCCTCCACGTACCCTGGCTACGCTTCATCGTCGGCATAGCCATCTTGTCTTCGTGGTTGCAGAACTAGTGCGATCGGTGTTATCGAAGGGGTACAAGATTTGGCTCTAGCTAGGGTTCAGATCTGGCTAGTCATGATAGGTGCCAAAGTAGGGGATCTGGATCTAGCCTATACTATCGTCGAGGTGGTCCTTCCGCCATCAGCTAACCTACTGTCGATGAATTGAAGGGGATCTAGCTCTGGCTAGGGTTTAGAAAGCAATGAGAGAGGGTGTGGCTGGAGAGTGTAGGTTAATGAGTTGAGCTGCTATGCCGATGGCACCTAGGGTCTAGAGAGGGGATTGCAAAGGGGGCGGCTGGAGAGTGGAGATGAAGGCCATGGGGCTAGGATTTGGAGTAGGAGGAGAGATGGTGGTGCCTGGAGGATGGAGATGGAGGCGAAGGTGAAGACGGTGACTCCTTGCACTTTTATGTGGCCATCATAGTACCACAAATACCCTTGTCTAAAATCAATGGCATGGTACACCTAATTTCTATGTGGAGGGCAAAGGAGAGACATCTAATTTTCGGTGTGTGTTGGCAGCACGGCATGGCGTGATGCAAAATTTTCGCCAAAAATCAAATTTTTGCACAGGCAAATCTACCTGTCTGTTCGGGGCCCACCAACACTACAAAATGGAATATCAAGAAATGGACAAAAGAAACTCAAAAAGTTATGGATCCTTTGGAATGGAGGAGAAACAAGAATTTCGAAGGATCTAAATCCTATAGGAAAAATCCTATGAAGCCCTTTGGACTGGCAGCTCTGGTAGGAACCCCAGCTCCACCGCATGCAAGTCTGTGTCTAAACGAAGGTGGGCAGCAGCTAGGGTTGTCACAACCCCATGGCGAGGGCCATGCATCACTACATCCTAGATCCATGCTGGCAGAGCATAAACGCGCTCAAGGAAGTTTGGCCTCGCCGATAGCATGGACGCGACATTCAGCTGCTCCATGATAGCTGAAAGAGTAAGAATGAGAAAACTGTACCAATTAATAAGGTGAGGTGCCACACAAAACAAGAAGATACAAGAAAACCTTACCAGCAAGCTACGCCTACGCTTAACCCACTACGGCTTCAGCCGTGGCTATCTCCCTATCGGCTATAGCGAGAGCCATCTCCACATCAGAGAGGCATGACCGTAGCTGCTCCACCTCTTGGTTCTCCACGCGGAGAGCCTTCCTAGTCACGTCTAGGTCCCGTACCATAATCTCCTCCCTTGGATGCTTCTCTGCTAACATGGTTCAAGCTTGAAGAATGAGGTCCTAGGGAGGAGGCGGCGAGTAGGAAAGGTGAGTTCACAAGGTTATAAGGCAATTGTACTGACTCTCATCTTTTTCCTCTATTTTTATAGCAGGGGATGCACATGGCTGATGGACCTAAATTCCAGCAGATGCTGGGCAATAGCAGGAGGTAAGGAGTGGCCACATCTCCACAATCTCTAAGGACCATGCCTTCTAAGAAATACGCGTCGAGAAATGAGTCGCCAAAACAGAGTAGCCAGATAGCTATTCATATTTTATTACACTCGCAAGAAAGTCCGGATGCGGCACATTTGATCTTGTCAGACACTATATAGTAGAGAGCTATGAGTAAAACTATTGCCAATGGAGTGCACTCGGTCACAACATTTGTATCAGTAGTAGTAGTCATGAGTGGCTTTGATCTAGGTTGAACCCAACTCTTCTTATTTTTGTGTATTTGATAAGATTTGTTGAGCTCGCAAGAACCATGCATCAAAGATAAATTTATTCAGAATCTAGTTTTTTTAATCTGATGCGTGCCTCTGCAAACCAAGACAAATTGAAGCAAGTCCTCAATGCTCCTCGACTGTCACGACTGCTTGGATTAGACCACACTGTTTATACTTCATAGGATCACACAAGGACTGACCGTCTAAAATCTTGACTACCAGGATGATGTGCTCCTACATTCCCATGTAGGTGCATGCACATGGGTGGCATTAGCAGCCTATTATAGCAGATGATGTTGCCTCCTAGCCTGTCACATTGATGGGACAGAGCGAAGTCCCGCCACCCACCCACGCAAATATCTTAGTCATGGGGTGGTCGATGTCCCCCAAACTATAGTAGCATAGACAAGGGTGCGAGAGGGAAGGTTTATCCTTGCTGCCTTCTCTCTCTAGAGCTCCTGATTCCATCGCAAAGCTTTTGCCTTCCACCCTACTACATCGCTGACACCTCCTGCTAGGACCATGGTGGAGTGGACGAGGTTGTCTATCGACCGTGCTGAGTTTGACCAGTTGCGAGAGAGGGGGGTGATCCCATAGGCTGCCGAGGAGCTCAGGTGGAGAGTCTCGATGAGAAGCGAAGTGGAGATAAGGCCGAAGGAAAATGAGGTCATCCCTTTCCTCCTTCTTGGGTTCAGGCTCTACTACTACGAGCTCCGCCTCCATGACTTAAATCTAGAGGGGATCCTCCACCTCTCGGTCTTCATCATGCTGTGCGAGGGCTTCCTAGGAATACCTACCCATTATGATCTATGGTGGTTTCTTTTTTGGGTGGTTCTGTCAGTGTCCTCTTAGCACCATCATTGTCTAATGGGGGGCTCCTCAATTGAAGTTTGTCCTAGATTGGAGGAGCACTACCTGAGCCTTGACTACCACTGTGCCACAGACCTAGATTGGGAGCATAGGTGGCTCTATGTCCCCAACAATGAGCGGCCACCGCTACTGATTTTTTACTCATGACCAGCTATGTCCTAACATACCAGAATCATGGTTGAGGCCACTAACCCTATTGGAACCGCAGCATTTGCGCTTATTGCTAGATGCAATCGAGGATCTGAAGGACCTAGGACTGATGGCGCCGAGGGTGATCCGTCCCATCTTCAGCCATTGGGTCCTCCCCTTGAAGATGAGGGGCCACCCCTAGTGGGAGTTCTAGGGTGTGATAGACCCAACAATCGAGTCGAGCATCCCCATTTGCTTGGAGGCGGTAGACAATTTGATGATGACGTCTATTGGAGTGTCCGCATAGGATCATAGCGATGGGGAGGCCCCGAATGCCTTCCACGCCAGCAATCCTCCTTTGATAGATGGACCTCTCATCGTCATGGTCTCTGACCCACAACTAGTTCCCCTTCGAATGTGGATCATCACCATACTGCTGTTCATGTTGTTTATCTTCATTTAACTAGAATATGCGAGCAATGCTCACACTAGCTAGTATGTGTTCATGCTATTTAATTTAGCTAGTATTTAGAATGTGCCTACTTTCTCAACAAGTAAATGTGGGTGTGACGGTGTCCCAAGCATCGTTGCCCCTGGAGCCTGGTTCTTCGTCCGTGGATGTTCTTAGAAAGTGTCCCCGCGAGGCATCCATCGATGGGGGCAGCCACCAGCAATTCCATGCCATGCTGTGCCGGTCAGTTTGGTATAAGTCATTTGCATTCTCAATCTGATCGCCCTCCCCTTATCCTATATGGGCTTGAACTTGACTTGCATTGTACAACGCTTTCTCTATGATGGTGCCATCCCCGATCGTGGGGCTTCCCCTCGGTGTTGCCGGAGAGTCGTCCCATCACCGATCGCCGCCGCCAAGCCTGTGTGTTCCTGCATAGCCCTTTGGATCTGAAGTGAGTGAATCATCAAAAGAGCGTGAATACTTAGATGAAGCAAACTACCGTCAAATATTGAGGATTATCGCAAGGTCCAAGCATTGTTGTCATCGTCTAGGATGAACACCGAGATGCTACATGGTGAGCTGGATGCCGTGCGTGATGCACTTCAAGTTTTTAAGAATGAGGCCTCCTTGATGCCAGCCAACTAGGCGATGGTCAAGGAGCAGGCCCATAACATGATGAACCTTTTTTATGGAACTGAGGATGCGGGTCTAGACCCTGCAGCTGTGCGTGTAAGCCGCCTATGACATGGCCTTCCCCCTAGAAATAGGAGACAATTCATTGCCGCAGAGGAGCGCCTCTGAGCTCTACTGGTCTGCCTTCGAGACATGGTGACTAAAGTTATTTGTTAGGGGGCTACCACGGTGTTGGCTGCTGACCAACTTTAGACTGGCGTAGCGGTGAACGTCCAGGTGGCGAAGCAGGGTTTTCCACCAGGACCAAAGGATGATGACATCGCCAATCTGGTCGAGACTTTGAGCTAGCCGCCAATGCCATCTTAGCGAAGGTAGACGTGGAGCTAATCCTACATGCTAGCCTTGACCCCATATGTGGGACGTATCAGTAGTATTAATAGTCATGAATAGGTTTGATCTGTGGGATGCTATTGATGGTAGTTAACGCTCATCATAAACCATCAATATAATTTATATAAATGCATAAAAAGGATCACCAACATAGTTCTAGGGGTTTAAACTAATAAATTCCACAAGTTTTGGTGAATCTATGTTTGTTGGAGGATATACTCAGAAAACCATCAAGGAGAGCCTATTCGTCAAAGCAACTCATGTTTATCCGTAGCGAAACCGACGTGGGAAAACTCTAGAAGACTCTAGAAGGCAAACCACCAAAGCGGAGGGTAGGTGGCTACCATGTGGGGCCATCTGGCCCAATGGGCCCACCTATCAGCTCCTCCTTCAAATGTCGGTTCTCCACCGCCTCCTAGATTGCATCTACATGTTCTTTCAAGTCGGTTTGATCCAAAGGTCTAGAATTGATGCTCTGGCCTATATATAGTAGTCCCTACCCACATCCCTAGAGCATCCCTGAAACTCTAATTCATACCTCTCATTCAGAGATCAAGATACACTAGAAGGATTAGATCTAGACTCTCCAATGTAGTAGATTAGTAGCTCGGGAGTGAGGGTCAAGTTGGGCTCATGCTCAAGTTCTAGATCTAGTCTTGAAGGCTCGGCAAAGCCTTATATCTTCACTTCCAAATCTTGTAAGACTTATTATAAATTCAACATATTCCTATCTACATGGCTATGCTTACTTTTAATATGTATTTGTTTAGTTCAGGTTATAATTACTTTTGTGTGTGGGTTCATTGAGCGCTTAGCTTGCTAGTTTATCGATAGGGCTAAGTAGCCAAGCCTCATGTAAGCATGGTGCTTATACGTTACTCTGCCTGAGTACACCCTGTTCTCTAGTTGGGTGGTAGCAGCAGGAGGTGACAGCCCCGTCTATCCTTTATATCCACTCTGAATTGAGCAGGTTCTTAAATTGTAGGACCATAGTTGCGTCGGTAGATTTATCTATTATGGGTGCTCTACCATCTAAGCGGCGTCCCAAAGTGCACAAGAGTAGAGGTAGTCTTAGCTATAGTTGGATGTATATATACTTTGACCATGTAATAGGAATATCATAGGAATCGACCTCACCCGTTGTTCTCCAGAGTTGACTAGTTTACATTATCTTAGTGACCTATCCCCTGAGTGTCATTATGCTTTATTCCTATCATTACATTCACCCCTACTTTAGCTATGTTGTAGGTTGATAGGTAGACATTCCTTTATTACTCAATAAGTCATTACTCCATTGTTTCCCTTTGGTAAAATATAAATAACAATACCTGTAATACTCCCAGTAAAATGCTACAATGGTATTATGTGCACTTTCAGAATCCTTCATATTCTATTTGCACTTACAAATACCAACAAGCATTTTTGGCGTCGTTGCCGGGAAAACAATTGGCGTAAAGATTTAGATCATTAACATACCACTAGGTTTAGTAGGATTACCACTGTTCTGTTGAATTGTGGAATAAGACAGGACAACAAACAATGTTTCGACCTTCTAGCAAGCTTTCACAAGAAAAGAAGAAACATTGAAGAACCCCAGGGTGCCTAAACATTCAAGATCCATCAACATTGGAACCCTGCCATCTCATAGGTTTACATAGACATATATATTCTCTAACCATGTGTAGCTTGGAGAAAAAGGTTGATGTCACAAGAATCCAAATCACATTTCAAGTGACAGAAACAGATGCTGCACTACTCACAAATTCCATCATGTGAGTCATGGTAAGTATGATCAAGAAAGGTGAGATAGTCTTGCTCATGGAATTTAAACTTAATGAGTAGTTATGTTTTAATTTTTGTATTACACTTCATGTTTACTTTAAATAATCCATGCATCCATCTTGTTTAGTTTAAATTCTCTCGTATGAAATCCACAACATATTTAATTCCTTGCATACATTCATGCCACTTGCATCTTTTATTAAAAAAATCTCTCACCATGATCATGCTCTTTCATCTCTATTTGAGTAAATCTCTAAAATGCTTTCATGCTACTGTTGTCTGCTATAGTATGCTTGAGTTTGGGGTATCTTCATACATCTTTTAAATTAAGCATGGTGCTTAGTTTAGGAGTGCTGATCTTAGTTCCAAAGGCTTTTTATATTAAGTGTGGTGCTTAGGTTGAAAATTCTTAACCAAGAATATGCTCTAGTAGATGGTAGTTATTTGGTTGGACTAACCCCTATAGAAAACTCTCAAATTCAATTTGGGAAAGTCCCGAGATGAACTCACCCGAGAGATGAAGCAAGGAACATGATGAACTCCAATAACTTTGCACAAAGAAGACATAGTTGATCCTTCACGGATGGAAGATGATGAGGACATCACTACTTTATCGCATACAAGCCAAGTAGAGAAGGAGGTCCAGCATGGGCATCCAATTCATCTTTTTCATGGTGGAAGCCCAGTCTAACTCAAGTTCGAGTCCGGTTCGGGCTCCAGGACTAGTCTGCCTTAAACTGGTCACCCAGGACGCATTCGGACTCTATTTTCAACGATCCATATATGGTTGGAAAGCTAATTTGATAACGAAGCCAACCCAAGTTGTTTCATGTCAAAAGACCTTCGGAATCAATGGAAATCATTGAAACAAGTTAGCATCTAGAATCTGCCAGGGTGCTGCGACACCGTCTTTTGGTCCGTTGGACCGTGTATCGTGTTTGGGCCTATTAGGGGGTGCGTCTAGGGGGTGACGCCCAAGACTCTATAAATAGCAGCTGTCGTTCTCCTTAGGGTTTGGGTTTTGTTTAGTTCTTGATTTCCTCATGAAACAGACATCGTTTTGCTGCAACTGTCGCCGCTAAGTCTGCTTGTTGTGAACCAGGGCCCCAGTTCTTGATCTTGTTCGCCTATGGCGATTAGTCCTTTCGAATAAAGACTTGAACTCCTTCTTGATTTCATAAGCCTCATATTTATTTGCAATTTCAGATTGTGTTCATCCTGTTCTTGCTTGTGTTCTTGATTCACTTGTAGGAAAGCCTTCTCGGCGAGGTCAATCGTGTTCGCGTGGTTGATAACCAACGGAGCAATGGTGTAACAGTTGCGGGGGTCCGAATCAATCTTGGTTCGAAGCCTAGATCATGAACATCGAGTCTCCACCAATCGACGCTATCATACCTTTCGAAAGATCGGGCCTAGTCTACATCAAGTGGTATCAGAGACCTTGTTGCCTGTTAGGTATAACTTTGTTTCCCCCTTTAGATTGTTACTGTTTTTGCATTACCTACAGTCCACAAAAAGTCAAAAAATATACATCATCACATATTCCCTGTCCTATAGCCTCATTATGCCGTGCAAGTTCATCTCTGATTTGCATTGTTGAGTTTGTGCCCTAGGTCAAGTTCTTGTTGCTGGTTTTAGATCGTTTTTAGTCCAGTTTGTGTTTTCCCCTTTGTTTTTCATCATAATTCGTGAACACCTTCAAGTATTGCTATGATTCCTTTGTATTCATCAAACCCTAGTCGACGCCATCTTATTTGTTACACTTGTCTTCACTGTTTTCATCAAATCCTTGCTGTTGTGACCAATTTTGCGCACATTGTTCCTGTTTTGTCCTCTAATTCGGAGTCTGTTCTTAAAACTAGTCTAGTTTTCGCATATGAACTTGGATTTTGACGTTCCATATATCAAAATCGATCAGAAAATTTTTTTGGATCCGTCCATCCCCTACTTTGTTAGGGTCGGAGATTTTTATTTTGGTCAAAAAGTGGTCACAAGATTCTCTTTTCGTGGTCACAAGGTCTTTGTCGATTTCGAGCGCATCTTCTAAAAATTTCACAGGCCACGTCTTTCACTTATTTAAGCTCATATTTTCTATGGTTACTTCTTTTGTGCTCCTAAGTGAAGAAAAAATATCAAAAAAATAAAAAGAAAAAGTCAAAGAATCCCAAAAAAACAACAATAGCCCAAAAATAGAGAAAAAAGAGGGACAAAAGTGAAACAATATCTAGAGGAGCACATAGAGAGCGCCATTTGAGCTGTTTTTACGTGTGCTGATTTCTACCTTGTTCCTAATCATATTCTTGCTATTCACATCACTTGATACATCTGGTACATGGAACGTGAGTAGGCCAGCAACTAAGACAAGTACTTGGGATACTTATTCAGCTTTGCTATTCAGTTATGAATTTTGTTATTCCTTGCTACTATATTGTGCCTGTCCAAGCTCCACTTTCTTCTAACCAAGTACAGGTTCACCTTGCAACTATTACACTCAAGCTACAATGGTATCACAATCACCGACTGATTGCACCGCCTGTTGCTTTGGTAAGAACACTTGTAAGACCGTGGTAAGACGCTTGAGAGTTGAGTGCCTTATTTTTCCTTGTCTACAACCTAAGTAGTTGGTAGGGATAAAACTATTTGTGTTGTCTTTTTCTTTCTACTAACCATGTTAGGAAAAGCCAGAGGCAGCAGCCAAGGAAACAAGGACACACCTATAGATTTCAATGACTGTGTTTCTAAGAATGAGCTCCGTGCCATTCTTGATGACAAGTTCAATGAGATCCTTCAACAAATCACCAATTTGGCCAAGAGGATTGAAGATGTTGAACAATGACATCCAGAACCACGTCCTGAAGATGATGATGATGATCTCTCTGAGGAGGACGATGGTGACACGGAGGCTGAAGCCAAAGCTCAAAGACGTGCTGAGGATGCACGTAACTATAATCGGTTGAACTTTAACCGACATGGTATGGGAGGTAACAACCAAGGTAATAATGATCCTTTCTCTAAAACCAAGTTTAAGATACCTCTTTTTTTTTGGTTTTGCTGATCCTGAAGCATATTTAGATTAGGAGATGGATGTATATAAAAAATTTAGCTCCCATCAAGTACCTAAAGAATATAGAGTTAGACTTGCTACTAGTGAGTTTACTAGTTTTGCTCTTTTCTGGTGGAATGATATTTGCAATAATGCTAATGCTAATGCTCAAATACCTCAAACCTAGACTGTACTTAAACGACGAATGAAATCAAGATTTGTTCCTCCATACTATCAGCGTGATCTACGATTAAAACTGCAATGTTTAAATCAAGGTAGTAAAACTGTTGAGGAATATTATCAGGAGCTTTTAATTGGTCTAGCACGTAGTAACATATAAGAGGATGATATGGATAAGTGTTCTAGATTTTTTGGAGGTTTACGTCATGAAATACAGGATATTCTTGACTATAAAGAATGGACTAGATTTTCCTAATTATATCATTATGCTATTAAAGCTGAAAGAGAAGTATAGGGACAACAACCTAGGTGATCCATGACTCCATCCATTCCTTCACGTCCAACTGAGGTGAGTAAATTTTCTAATGTGTAGACAACACCAGTGCCTGTAAAGAAGAATTCTCCTATCACACCTTCTTCTAGTGGATCTTCTACACCTTCCTCTAGCAGCTCTTCTAAAGTTGTGTGCCACCACTGCAAGGGCATGGGACATATTGCTAAAGAATGCCCCAGCAAACACGCATATATTGCTACTGATGATGGTGGGTATGCTAGTGCTAGTGATGAAGAGAATGAATTTGCACTTGCAACTGATCTTTATGCAGATAAATTTGTGGATAGTGCTGAAGATCCTGATGAGGTAATTGATAGTGTGGCATGCACTGCAGACTACAAATCAATCCTTGTTCAGCATGTTTTGAGTACACAAGTTGAGCAAATAGACAAGCTACAATGCCATAATTTGTTTCAAATGTTCCTCATTGTTAATAATTTTCGTGTTCGTGCTATAATTGATGGAGGGAGTAGCAATAACTTGGTAAGTTCTGAGCTTGTTAAGACTCTTGGTTTATCTACATGTGCTCTTCCACATTCATACCAAGTTTAGTGGTTCAACAATAGTGGTAAGGCAAAGGTAACATAATCTGCTCGTGTGCAATTTTCTATTGGGTCATACCATGATTATGCTGATTTTGATGCTGTGCCTATGCAAGCTTGTTCACTTTTGTTAGGCCGCCCTTGGCAATATGATAATAATGTTGTACATCATGGTAGGCAAAATAGATATACTTTTATGTTTAAAGGAAAGACCATTGCTTTACTTCCTTTATCACCTGCTGAAATTGTGCAATATGAAAAGGAACTTGCTGAAAAGAAAAAGAAAGGCTATGATAAAGACTTTAGCAAACCAACAAATGAACCATCAAGTGACATGAAAGAAGTTTTATTTGCTCTTAAATCTGTTCTTGTTGATCATGATGAAACATGTTATGCTCTAACTTATACATCGCCTATATGTCCACTTGGTCCTACTCCTAGTGCTATGCCTCTTGTTGGTACTAACCTTTTGTAGGAGAAGGAGGATGAATTCCCAATAGGGAAGCCACCATGGCAGCCGCCTTTGCAAAGGATGGGGCGCCAAGATGAACATCTTCTTCCAGAACCATCGTTGCTGTCATTCAATGGAGGAGACGATCTACTTCAGTTGAGGACGACTTCAATTCAAGAAAGGGAGGATGATGAGGACATCACTACTTCATTGCATACAAGCCAAGTAGAGAAGGAGGTCCAGCATGGGCGTCCAATTCATCTTTTTCATGGTGGAAGCCCAGTCCAACTCAAGTTCGAGTCCAGTTCAGCCTCTAGGACCAGTCTGCCTTAAACTAGTCACCCAGGACGCATCCGGACTCCGTTTTCGACAATCCATATATGGTTGGAAAGCTAATTTGATAAGGAAGACAGTAGATGTGGTTTCATGTCAAAATACCTTTAGAATCAACGGGAATCGTTGAAACAAGTCAGTGTCCAGAATCTGCTAGGGTGCTGCGACACCGTCTTTTGGTCCGTTGGACCGTGTATCATGTTTGGGCCCATTAGGGGGCGCGTCTAGGGGGGTGACGCCCAAGACTATATAAATAGCAGCCATAGCTCTCCTTAGGGTTTGGGTTTTGTTTAGTTCTTGATTTCCTCGTGAAACTGACATCGTTTTGCTGCAACTATCGCCGCCAAGGCCGCTTGCTGTGAACCAAGGCCCCAGTTCTTGATCTTGTTCGCCTGTGGCGATTAGTACTTTCGAATAAAGACTTGAACTCCTTGATTTCATAAGCCTCATATTTATTTGCAATTTCAGATTGTGTTCATCCTATTCTTGCTTGTATTCTCGATTCGCTTGCAGGAAAGCCTTCTCGGCGAGGTCAATCGCATTCGCGTGGTTGATAACCAACGGAGCAATGGTGTAACAGTTGCGGGGGTCCAAATCAATCTTGGTTCGAAGCCTAGATCATGAACGTCGAGTCTCCACCAATCAATGCTATCATACCTTTCGAAAGATTAGGCCTAGTCTACATCAGAAGATGTGTGAGTATCAAAGTTTATTCACTTCGTCTTTTGCTACAAGTTACTTTTGCCTTGAACCATGCTAGAATGTAGCAGACAAATAAAATTTGTTAAAAAACACATGATAAACAAAACCTATGCTAAAGTAATCACACAAATTATGGATAACAACCTATATTTCAAATTTGTTATATTCCTTCGGGTATGTGTCCATTAACATTTTGAAGGAAGAATGAATATAAGCTATGCCTACTCAAGGTTTGGTATGAACCTACCAAACCACCACTACAGCTGTGGAAGTGAATGAACAAATTGACAGGCTAAGAGCAACATCAAACGACAACCTAGCATTAAGCTTTCCCAAGACTCAAGCTTGGATGCTGATGAGAAGAGGATGTAACCCACCTTGCATTATCTAGAATACGTCTGCTCCCATCATCTTTGGAGACACCAATTCACACGTCGATAGTAAGAACTAGGACAATGAGATGCCCCTACATCATGGCGTGCAATCTCGTGTCAACAAAATGTAATCAATCAGTGGTGGTCTGTCGACGGTGTCTCATGGAATCATGAACAACCATGGGCACAAGAAGACATCCCTAAGTCATCGGAGATGAACCTTTCATGCAAATACCAATGAGGTTCCTTCTTGGACCATCAAGATAGCCGATGTATCATTAACAAACAAAGAACAACTCTCCGCCATGCCGTTAGACAATCAAGGAGGAACTTGAGTTGCATCTCCAATGAACCCCAACTCATCAACCAAGAATCAATGAAAATCAAGAAAGTTTGATGGAAGAAGAGCATGCAATTGTCCATATCCTCATCGGATGGTGCAAAGACAAAGCTTAATGTAAGGAAAGGTCCTGCTCAATGGACTACAAGCTCTCGCTAACAGGTAAATCAGATAAGCCTCCTTCAGGTATGTTTGTCACTAATCATTTCAATAAAAAGAAGGAAAACATAAGGTATATCCAACCAAGCATTATGCAAAAAAATATCATTCGCACGAGAATTCTATCATCCAAACTTGATTTTACATTCAACAAAATTCAAGTATGGGGATGGAGTTCTTCAAAACATCTCATGTCATGTTGCTTATTTGTCTTGGTTATCCCTACCTTTTTTTATGAGATTAACTTGCTAAATCTCTAACAAGTAAAAATTTAAATAATCATGCTTCATTGGGTCAACATATATATTTTTGTTTCTACTTTAATGAATCTCTTTAGTCTTTCAAGTTTCCTTTTTCTGTTATAAGTATGCTTCGAAATATTATTCGAACATGATTATTGAATCAAAACATACTTGTATGGGGTTTGGTTGTATATATAGACTAACCCTTGTAGGAAAATATTCAAATTTTTTGGGAATGTTAGGAGATCATTTGTAGAAATAAATCAAGGTTTGAGGTATTCTTCAAAATAATTTTACGCATCTTTGCCTTAACCTTGTTAAAAATTTGAAGTAGTGGTGAACAATCAAGGTACATTATTTAAAACATGGGATAAAGATTCTATGCTAATTAAAATGTTAAAATGAACTTTTCTGTAGCATAGAAGATGACCTTTGGCTCTATTACAACACTATCCTTGTTTTGAATCATTTGTATATTCTTTTGGGTATGTGTTGTCCACTAATCCTTTGTAGAGATGAAACAATAAGTAGAGCAGAAGGTCTAACACAATGCCAAGATCCACAAAAGAAAGGACAAAAAGATGGCATGACAAAAGAATAAGAAAGAAGGAGTGCAACATAGGAGACAAGATGCTCATGAATAGCTCAAGCAAGGAAACCTTCAAGCAGGAAGAGAAGACCACCACAAGTCATATATCCTTGATCACATGGTGTCATCATGCTCCAATAATGAAGGTAACATCTTCAGGTAAGTGGTCATCATTTTCCTCTTGATCTTGGTATGCACATAAATGAAGAAACAAACATGTTTGAGTTACAATTTTGCTTGATCCAACTTGATTAACAAAACATGTTTTGTTCCTTAAGCTTGTTCATAGCACCACTTTCTTGATCTTATAGTCTTAACCAAATGAGCTAAAATTTTGAATATCTTACCCTTGGAAGATAATAGTCATAATCATGTAAAGTTTGATACATTATAAAGATGGGCAATCCTTCCATAGGCTAAGCAACTTCACTCTTTTTATCACAATAAAAATACTACATCCTTCTGATCTTATCACCCATGTTATAAGAATAAATAATGCACATAACATTAGCTCTATCATGATTTGATGTGCTTAAGGCTAGAGAACAGTAAATAAAGTTTTGGTTCTATTGGTGTTTTCCCACTAATAGAGCCCATGCACTTGATCTCTACCTTGTCTTTTTGAGCATAACACACTTTGAGTAAAGTGTGGGGGAGTCAATCCCCCAAATTCTACAAGTGGAAGTTTTGAATTCAACAACAAGCTCACAACCATTGATGAGAGGACACCTGCCATCCAAGGTACGTTACACAATTATACACAATGATAGGTAATCATGCGATAGGAGATGGCCAGCTTCCAGCAACAACAGCAACAGCAAAATCAAAATTGGGAGGCTCTGTTCTAGCACCTCCACATCCGGCCACCTCGTTGAGCAACCACGACAACAACCAGCTTAGGGGAGAAGGCATTCCTCGTGTATCCAGATAAGTATTTCTTTCCTTTTATTATTCTTAGTTTGAATTATATATATTAGAAAAAAAGATGAATAACTAAAAATGAAGTAAAAGATCTTTATAGAAATATATATAGTTATAATATGTGATCTAAAAAATGAAAACAAAATAAAGAGAGTGTGTCCAGTTTGCTTAATTTGTTTTAAGAGCTGAATAAAATATAAAGGACTCTGAAGATAATCTCTTAAAATGGAAAAAGATCAATAGTTGCTTTGTTGTAATTCCTTTCAAGTACCTAATTTTTAGCCTTGAATTCTCTCGAGTTTTGGATAAGATTATTTTGATATAAGGATTTACTCTGAACTTGAAACTCGTGGGTAGCATATGCTTGATCTAAGTCTAGGAATTGATGGATATGATATGAGAAGGTCTAAGGTACTGTTTATCTTGTTCCAAGTGACACTAAGGTTCTGGAGATTTATCTTTTGAAAAACACAAAAATGCTATGATGAGTTCTTGTATGACAAAGCTTGAATTCCTACTAGAGCCATACATGTTATATAGGCTAGGAAAACTTCCACATATATGCTTCTTGTTTTCCATTGAGTTTTGTCAAGCTTTGTTGACCCTTATGAGAGGTTTGTCATGCTCTTAAAATTAAGATCACGTACACTCCACCCACATATGCACTACTCCTACACTAGGGGTAGCGCAAAAACATGCCATTCCTTTTAGATCCACCCAAAAAATTTCTACTCCTACACTAGGAGTAAACACCAAAAACATGCTTGATAGGTTTTCCATCCACCAAATAAATGCTCCAAGTAATTGTTGCTATCTCTCAAAGTTTTCTTACAGAAAAGAGACATGGGGCTATACAAAAGTTATTCAAAAAAAGAGAAAGAAAAGAAAAAAAAAGTTGAGAAAAAATGGACAAGTGTCCGAGATATCTAAAACAAAGGGTACGCAAATGCCCGCCTAAAAAAGAAGAAGAGATGAATAAGATAGCCCCTGCTCTCTAGCAAATGTTTCCAAATTTCCAAAGAGAGATATGCTTCCAAGGTACATAGTAGAATTAGGTTAGCCACCATACATATATCCAACATATACATCCACACACATGCACATCTTGATTTGATTGTTTGACTTAACTCTCTTTAGATTTGAGGTTTGACTTTAAAATATATGTATTGCATGTATCCTGTAGCTTTCTCCCTACCTATGAACTCCACATAAGCCATAGTGGTAGAAAGAGAAAAGGAATAACAACTTTATTACCTTAGTGAGGATCCACAAATACCACATATATTAAGAGACTTGAGAGTGTGATACAATGGAATATCTGAGTTTTATTTTGAAAACTTATAAAACTCTAGAACAATGGTGAAACAAAGACCTTGAGACATAGTGCTTGACTTGATCGATCTGTCTTTCAATTGCTCAAGACCCAAGTGAAGGCTAACAAGCCCCATGGTTGAAGGTAATATGGGTAAGTTTGAATGTTAGATCAATTTATTCTAATCCGAAGGAGAATTTCTAATTGAACACCTTTGTACTTTTGAGGAGTGAAAGCATTGTAGCAACTCCTGATCCATTACTAAGTTTGGCTTTGCTCAGAGACTATCAATGGTTAAGTGTGGTGGAGCTTGTTGACGGTAGTTAACGTCCATCATCAACCATCAATATAACTTATATAAATGCATAAAAAGGATCACCAACATAGGTCTAGGGGTTTAAACTAATAAATTCCACAAGTTTTTGGTGAATCTGTGTTTGTAGGAGGATTTACTCAGAAAACCATCAAGGAGGGCCTATTCATCAAAGCAAATCATGTTTATCCATAGTGAAACCGAAATGGGAAGACTCTAGAAGACTCCAGAAGGCAAACCACCAACGCGGAGGGTAGGTGGTTGCCATGTGGGTCCAGTCAGCCCCACCTATGCCCCCTAGGCCCACCTGTTAGCCCCTCCTTCGAATGTTAGTTCTCCATAGCCTCCTAGATTGCATCGATGTCGTTCTTTCAAGTTCGTTTGATCTAAGGGTCCAGAATTGATGCTTCGGCCTATATATAGCAGCCCCTACCCCTCCCTAGAGCATCCCTAAAACCCTAATTCATACCTCTCATTCAGAGATCAAGATACACTAGGAGGATTAGGTCTAGACTCTCCAATGTAGTGGATTAGTAGCTTAGGAGTGAGGGTCAAGTTGGGCTAATGCTCAAGTTCTAGATCTAGTCTTGGAGACTTGGCAAAGCCTTGTATCTTCACTTCCACATCTTGTAAGACTTATTATAAATTCATCATATTCCTATCTACATGACTATGCTTACTTTTAATATGTATCTTGCTTAGTTGAGGTTATCATTACTTTTGTATGCGGGCTCATAGAGCGCTAAGCCTGCTAGTTTATCGATTGGGCTAAGTAGTCGAGGCTTGTGTAATCATGGTGCTTATACGATGCTCTACCTATGAGTACACCCTGTTCTCTGGTTGGGTGGTAGCAGCGGGAGATGACAACCCTGTCTATCCTTTGTAGTCCACTCCAAATTGAGCAGGTTCTTAAATTGTAGGACCATAGTCGCATCGGTAGAGTTATCTATTATGGGTGCTCTACCGTCTAAGCGGCGTTCCGAAGTGCATAAGAGTAGAGTTCATCTTAGATATAGTTGGATGTATATATACTTTGACCATGTAATAGGAATATCATAGGAATCTACATCATCCGTTGTTCTCCCAAGTTGACTAGTTTACATTATCTTAGTGACCTATCCCCTGAGTGTCATTATGCTTTATTCCTATCATTACATTCACCCCTGCTTTAGCTATGCTGGTATGTTGATAGGTAGACATACCTTTATTACTCAATAAGTCTTTACTCCATTATTTCTATAACACCCCAGTGTTAAGCATTGCATTTGGCATCTGCATTTCATGAGCACAAGCATCATCCCAGCATTCATGAACATGAGCATATGAAATTTCATCTCATTCTTATACATTATCACATGAAATGTTGATTTTATATATATGCTTATGCTTGCAATCATGTATGACCAATGTAAGAAATGGTTGGGAGGTCATGAAAACACCTTAGACACATCTAGAATGATAAACGGAACAATGTTTGTATTCATGACATAGGCCAAATTTGCTTCTAAGTGTTGTTTTTCATTTCAAATGCCATTTTCATGATACTAGTTTGACCAAAGTTGAACAGTAGATTAGACTATTTGCATGGTTGTGACCTAAATAAAAATTGTGGTTCCTGTCATGGGTAACAAACTTTATTTTAGGGTCATGAGCTAATTTAGTGTCTAACATGGTCGAATAGAGCTCACAAGTATCAACAAAATGTTGTTTTGTGACAAGAAATTTTCTGTGTTGAAACCGTTTTTAGTTTCAAAGTACCTCACTTTGGGGTAATGTAGTTTGTAAACTATTGAGAATTAGATGATGGTTCCTAAAGCAAAGTTGGAGATCTCACATAGATCTACAATTGTTATTAAGGAAGTTTTTGCTGAGTCACTATAGATTAGGAGTTATGGGATCACAAAGTCACGTGTCACTATAGATTAGGAGTTATGGGATCACAAAGTCACGTTGTTAGTCATTTGAGGCCGGCCTAAAACCGGTCGGGGCAGCGGGTGTCGTGGCCGACCAGCCACTTGATGTGGCCACCCTATGGCGAGAGCATGCCAGTGTCGGTGTGGCTGGTTGGGCCAGTAGGGAGAGATAAGAGAGGTGACGCTGCCATGCTCACTCACTCTCGCTCTCTCGTCCTCTCTCTGCCTTGCCAAAGCACCGCGCTGAGCTCGTTGTGCGCCGCCACAGCCGCTCACCGCCGATGTAGCCTCACCGACTGATTTGTCTTGGCCACATTTGCTTTGCCATCACCTCCACCTCCTCGAGCCACCAGCATCACCTATTGACCCTAGGTATAGTGGCATTTAGCCTCGCCGTAGTCGCCGTCATCACTGTAGCACCATAGTGCTCACGGCACACTGTGGGCCGCCCATTCCACTGCACCACATGCCTCCATCTTCTCTGGTCTAGCACCACATTAGATTCTAGATGCTTAGGTCGGATCTAGACATGATGCCACCGCTTGACTATGCCGGAACGAGTCGCCGCTTCGCGCGTGGCCGCCATGGCTGCCGTGGCACTCGAGCTCGCTGCCACCGAGTTGGTTCACCGTCTCCCTCCTTTCCTTTGTGTCTTAGGTTGAGTAACCCTAGATCTAGCTAGTGGCATGATGGAGACCCACCTTTCACTACCATCTAGTCAGAAAAGTGAGAGCACCACTGTGCTCCATGTGCCGCTGCACTGCCATGCACGTGGCCAAGCTCACCAACACCACCTCGAGCCCACACCTGCACCGTGTAGCTTTGCTAGGTCACCTAGATGGAGTAGCCATCCTCACCTGAGTGTGCCATAGCTGAAGATGGCTGATGTACCACCACTCGACCTCCGTCGTCCACCTTGGTTCCCATCGAGCTTGCTCCAGTGAACCACCGAGCCAACTAAGCCTACCAGTCGATGTGCGGGTGAGAAGAGTGCAACGGTGAAGATGCTACCGCCGGAGACCTCACCGTCGATGAGTTCTCGCTAGTCAGCGCTGTCCCCTATCTTGGTCTCACTAACAGGTGGGTCCCGTTGACCATGGGTCCCAGCTGTCAGTCGGTTTTTGAATTGTTTTCTAGATTTATTTTCACAGATTTGAATGCAAACTTCAAAAATTCATATCTAGAGCTAGGAGTGTCCAAATGGGGTGAACCAATTTTTTTTTGGTTTCATCCTGAAGTGTACTATTTGATAAAAATATGAAATATACTATTTCTGGTATTTTTTTAGGAGAATTAAATTGAGCAACATAAGTGCTTTTAAAGTAGTTTATATCTTGTAAAATTCATAACTTGACCTAGAAAAGTGATAAAATTGTGATTCCAATTTTGCTAGTCTTGTGTTGACATGCTCTAGCTAGTAAAAATATTAAACCTATAGTAAGCATACCTAAAATATGGTCTTTATATTTAATCCTAATTAATTGCTAGTTTCTAGTGAAATTAATTGGGGTAAAAATACATAACATATGATAATGCAAATGTTTACACAGTATTCCAATGCTAGGAGGAAAGTAAGAAAAATATTAAATCTGTTGCTTGACACCTTTCACTATGCTAAACTATTTTTGCTAAAATAAGCCTATGTAACTTGTCATTTTTGTAAAGGTAGCTATACTTATCCAAATGGCATGAACTTTGTATAGTAGACTATTAAGGTAATTTTTAGGCTACTATAATTTTCTCAAAATTTATTAAGCATGGAAATATTTATCCTTTAAATCACCTTAATATATAAGGAAATTAATAAATGAAAATAAATAAATTAGTTATGTTTAACCATGATGTTTTCTATGGTGCTTGAGATGCATATGATATATTGATGTTCTTAGTTTAGATTAGAAGTAATTGGTTGTATGCAACTAGTTAATTATCGCTTTATAATTCAACTAGATGGTTGCATGTATAATTTCTGGTGTGCCGATGATTTCGAGATGATAATGATCTTTTCTGTAAATATGGTTAACAACAAAGTTATAGATAACTCACATATATACATTGTGTTAATTTTCATAATCATTGACCTTATGGTTTAAGAATTATGGTTGTTAGAAGTCTGTTGTCAAAAATGCTTGCTCTCTAGATAGATCTGAATAATTGAATTTTTTTTACCTAAATAGCTATTGAATCATCTTGAGGTGACTATAAGAAAGTTGTAGACAATTTTATAAGCTTTCTAGAAAGTCCTAGATCACAGTATTTAGGGGGGTATAACTCCAGTTGTGGTCAAAATATGTGGCAGTTGTCTTGTTTTCCTGAAAATGCTTTTTATGGGAGTTGTTAAACTATATGAGAAGAGATATGCACTTACTCAATAAAAGAAAATGTAACTTGTTATCATCATAATGCAATACTATGGACACTTATGCAGATGCATTCATCACATCATATCATATTATACATGTTATTATATATGCATTCATGATATCTTATTTCATACTCATGCATATAGGATCGTCTGAAGGGATAACTCTTCTAGAGTTCAACAAAGAAGAAGAGGAGGATCAGTAGGAGACACCTTAGGCTATAGCTCTAGGAGAAGAGGAGCAAACTCTCAAGGACCTACCTAACTGCCCGGATCACTGGCCAACCTCTTTCCTCAAAGGCAAGCCCCAAAGCATTCTAAGTCTCCTATGTTTTACAAAACTTCACTTGAGTTCCTTATATTTGATGCATTAGGTTATAAGAGTTGAATTGAAACCACTAGATGCATAGAACTACCTAGTCTAGATGCATACACCTTTAACCCTGTGTAGGTCCAGAATCGAATATATGCTTAGCTATGCTTAGACTAGTAGAAGTCGGGTGATTTCCTATCACCTGTGAGATATAGGTGGATACCAAAGCACGGTTGACTATATTTGCTGTTAGGGAAAGGAATCATGGGGTAATGTAAATGGAGGCTAGACAAAGTCTATGTGTAGGTTGACTCATGTGATTCCATCTATGTCGATTAAGGACCGCAGGTTGTTGGCGCTTTTATTGAGATTGAACGCATGCCTCTCACTTAGCTGGTCGGATAACTCGTTTTGACTATGAAGTCGAGTAGCTCAACTTAGGCCGGGCTTCGTTCTATAAAAGCGCGCACTCTAGATGGTAGTAAGAATGTGCATGGAGCCAAATGTGAGCCCAAGGGTAGGCTGGGCCTAAACGTCCTAGCAGCTGGTTGTCCCTGATTGTGCGGCGCTAAGCAAAACTGTGAAATGTGGACCTGTGTTATACCAAAGGTGACCTATGGTGACCGTTGATCTGGTCTACCTAGGTTTGTGTTAGGAATAAATTTCTAGCTGCTTGAAATCGATTCGAATCACTGTCTCTCCTAGACAGTGAGAAACTTGGCTAGTCCTAACATTGTAGTAATTGTATTACAGAATGATGGTTATGATGAACATGGAATTATTATACCGGCTATGGTTACTACTGTATGCTACTAAAGGATATACGACATGTTTGGCACAAGCTAGTTGCTAATCTAGAGATGAATAGCTATAATTAACTTGATGATCGAATTATAATTGTATACTTGAATTGGTAAGCTTTTTATGCAAAATGTTGTCAAGCTAGCTCCACTTATAAAGCCTTGCATAATCCTTGGAGTCACTTTATGTTTGGTTTATGACGGGTAAGTCTAGCTAAGTACCTTCTTGTACTCAAGGTTTTATTCCCATTATTGTAGATGGTACAGTTTGTCATGGCTATTGCAAGAATTGCTTCTGTCCCGCTGTGGACGAGGAGTGAGCCCTGGGCAGGCATCTCTTATTAATCCTTCTTATATGCTTTTGTGGGAGTGTGATCGTGGGCTATCACTATGTTTAAACAATGATGGCAGATGTTAGTTTCAAACTTTAATTTGCTTCTGCTACTATTTTACTTAAACTCGGTTTGTAATAACCTTAATTCATACTCTGATGGATGAACTGTATTTGTGAACTTTATGTAACATGTGACATGTATGTTGAATCATTTACGATCTTGGTTGTATGTTGATGGTTAATCGAGACCCTTCGTGGTACTCGATGGACTATCGGATTTATGTGGGTTCAAGTATGACAGTGCGACCCCTTGCGTGCTGCCATTGTACTTGTGCTATTATAAATTGGTCAGGTTCTGCTACAGCTGGCATCAGAGTAAGGTTCAACATTAATTGCCGCATGTGTATTTAAAACTAAGGTTTTTGTTTTCCAAAACTAGTTTCTAGCAACTTATAGCTATATATATAGGTGTTTAAAAACCTAGAGTTTGAACCTAAAGTGTGCTAGTGATCACTTTCCTTTATGCCCAGTTAAGGACTTCAGGTGGCTAATTGAGTACTAACTTGGGGGTTTTCCATTTCGTCATCCATACGGCGTGCTATTGTATGGATGCCATTCACTTGAGTGGTAATGCATGGATCAAATGCCTCTATGCCCAAGGTAAGATGCCACTCATCATCACAGTGGCATGACCGCAAGATGTAAGCGTGCGGTCTATGGGGAGAGTTAGCTTTGATATTGAAGTGTATATATGCCTCATATATATACGGAAGTATTTAATTGTGGGTTAGCTTTGATATGACTATATATGCATATTTATAAGAATATATAGGACGTATTTACTTTTGGGTAGCTTTGATACGGAAGTATATATATATAGAAGTATTTAGATTACAACCTAGAGCCTAGATTTATATTCTGCATATATAATTGTGGGGTTGGACTGAAATGAAATTCTTGTGCAAGGTACACTAACAGCGAAATGTGTAGCCCAACTAGTTATGTTATATAAGAGAAAACATATGTATGCCATCGTGTATGTCGTTAGAAGTTTTAATTTTTCCTAATTTTGTGAGGACGTACAGGAACGTGCATGCATCATGATAAATCATTATTTCCTACTTGCATTGTTCCTCCCCTTATAAATCTCTTACTCGGTTATGTAACTCTTATCCATTATGACCTTGTCTCATGAGAGTTGCACCAAGTTTTTGGTATAGATGGCAGCACCGGCTAGAAGTGAGAATTTCCTGTTGATGTTTGGTACCCCTACCCTACGTTGGAGAGTCTTGAATTATGTGGGGTATTACGAACCGCCCCTCTATTACTGGAATGACATTTACCTAGAGGGACAACCATGGTATGAAGTATAGCTGACCATACCAGCTCAGTAACCTAAGTAGCCCTTCTAGCAGGAATGGAGGGCAGAATCTGAAGGAAGAACTTCTTGGGAGGCTACCCAAGTAGTGGCTTTATAGGTATTGAGTCAGATATGTCAGCAGCATAGGGATGAGCTTACCAGCAGTGCCACTGGTACTTTTCCTCGGGTGGATCCATCCACAGCAGTTTGGGCATAGCACAACCACAATGCGTTAATCTGAGACCAGGATGAGCGGGCAAACGGTTCTAGTCTTGCTATGAGTGCAATGTTTGTAGTGATGAAGATGTTTTATACTCGTCAGGACACCAGGGACTTTTGGTAGGAGTCCTATACCACTTGCATGGATAAGCTTATGAGGGTCAAAGCTGCACAGCGTAAGCTAAAGAAGCGTGTGCGCAAGCACAAGAAGGCAGCAAGTGAGGCCTGATGGGAAACTGATCAAGCTTATGTAGCTTTGGGAAATCTCCACACCCAAATGGAGCAAGTTGGTCAGTAGAGAGCTGCCACCCAAGAGGCAAGAATGCGTGATATGGCAGTGCTAGTAGGACTGCGGGAGCAGCTAGAGGCCACCCATGCTGAGGCGCTCACACCTATGCGCCAGCGGATCCTAGCAAACAATAGTGCAGCTATGGCAGAAGAAGAACTAGACTGGACCCAAGCCTTGAGCGTATAGCAAGACCATGTTGAAAGGGACTTACGCTAGTAGCTTGCACAGACCTAGAATGTGGTGGTTGATCTTTAGCAGGAGGTGTATTTTTCTGAACAACCAACTACACCCGATCCTTGAAGAGGAAGAAGAAGATCTAGAGATGTTAGTCGAGGATGACGGTTGGGAGGAAGAAGTGGAGCTAGAGGATGAGGATGAGGCTATCTCTGACCTCATCAGTGAGCACGTTGAAGATTAGAATTGCCTAGTGAGTAGTTAAAGTGCTAGATGTATCCTTGTTATTCTTGTAACGGACTTGTAGCATGAAGTTTGGTATTCGTGAATTAACTTCAGGGTAATATCTGCACTTTGCATGTTGTTTCACTATGGGTTGAACTTTAATGAAATTCCAATTTTGTTTTACTGGTTGATTATGATATGCATGTTAACACGCTGCGAGCACGATAAGTGATCAAATTGGTGATGTCATGTTGTGAGAATGAATTATAAAGCCTCTGTTTTATTGTGTGAATTTAAGATTCTCTCCAGTATTCAGTTTGGCATGATTATATAATTCATCTGCGATCTCCTAACATCATCCAATAATCTCTTATTGTTGCAACTTTATAGATGACTCGCACTCATGCTGGAGCAGGCACCAGCCAAGGTGGCAACGATGGTGACTTACCACCACCGCCGTCACCGTCTACAAATGAATTCTTCGCACAGTTCTTGGGTAGTCAGAGAACAATGGAGGAAACATTACGCCTCATTGCATAGAACACTGCTCGTGCCCGTTAGGAACATCAAGGGCCTAAGCCAAATCAATACAGTTCTTTCAAGGATTTCCAAGATACCAAGCATCCTATCTTCAAGGTGGCCGAAGAACCGCTCCAGGCAGATGAATGGCTAAACACAATTGAGCAAAAATTCCATCTATTGAGGGTCACATGGGAGTAGTTTAAGTTAGCCTTTAGGGGACATCACATTCCCTCAGGGCTAATGCGTGTGAAAGCAGCCGAGTTCATGCGATTCACACAAGGGACCAAGACCCTTACCGAGTACATGCATGACTTCAACAATTTGTCCTATTATGCCCCAGGGTTCATCGATACTGAGGAAAAGAAGATGAAAGCTTCAAGAGAGGCCTTGGCACTAAGCTAATGAAGAGTATGGCCAACTCGAGGTGTACCACATACAATGAGTTCATTAGTGATGCCTTGACCTAGGAGAACTAGAACAATTTGCATGCAGTAGCGAAGGGCCACAAAAGAGTAGCTGAGGTAGGCGCCTTAGGATCTTCCTAGTCTAGAGCTCTAGTGGTGGCTAGGCCATAGTTTAGTCCACCAGCGCCTAAGTTTAGGCCTCCTCCGCTAAGAGCCCAGGCCAGCCGACCTCAGAAGGTGTTTCGCAAGGTGTTCATCATTGCCCTACCTAAGGGGAACGGAGGGCAAGAAGCTCAGCTAGACCAAGTAGAAATCGGCCATGCTTCAACTGTAATTAGTTGGGTCATTAGGCCAAGGAGTGCCCCCATCCCAAGAAGAACAGCAATCAAAATTAGGGTAATCAGAAATAGGCAAATCCAAATGCACGTCCTGGATACGTGCATTACATAGATGTTGAAGAAGTTCCTGTGGGAGAAGTTGTCTCCACTAGGTATGTTTCTTATTAACAAACATCCCGGCATTGTTTTATTTGATTTTGGAGCTTCTCATTCATTTATGAGCCACGCATTTGCATCTAAGTATGATTAGAAAATAATTGAGGTAAACTAAGGGTGGTTATAGTATAAGTTTGGTTAGGGGCTACTATCTCTACAAATCTGATAGTCAGAGATGTGCTCATCTCTATACAAGAGAGGGAGTACACAGTGGATCTGATAGTATTGTCCGAATTAGCCATAGATGTGATCTTAGGCATGAAATGGATGAGCGACCATGGAGTTCTCATTGACACTAGCTCTAGGACAATTATGTTGAGAGAACCAAAGGGGGGTAATACTTTTCTAGTACCACTTCCTCGAAGTTTTGATCTCCAAAACTTGTCTTGTGCTATCCAAGCCACTACCCTTTGTGATATTCCAGTGGTTTGTGAGTTTCTTGATGTATTTCCAGATGAGTTATCAGGTTTCCCACCTAATAGGGATGTGGAATTTAAGATTGAGTTAGTGCTAGGTATGACACCTATCTCAAGAAGACCCTATAGGATGCCACCGAATGAGTTAGCTGAACTTAAAATTTAGTTATGAGAACTATTGGACAAAGGTCTCATTCAACCTAGTTTGTCTCCATGGGGATGTCTAGCTTTATTTGTAAAGAAGGACAAGTCCTTGAGAATGTTTATGGATTATAGGCCGCTTAATGCTCTAACCATTAAGAACAAGTATCCTTTGCCTCGTATCGATATCTTGTTCGATCAACTAGCAAAAGCAAAGGTATTCTCTAAGATTGACTTGAGGTCAGGCTATCATCAGATTAAGATCAAGCCAGAGGATATACCTAAAACAGCTTTGTCCATAAGATATGGCTTGTACGAGTATTTGGTCATGTCTTTTGGACTGACAAATGCTCCTGCCTACTTCATGTACTTGATGAATTTGGTATTCATGCCCGAGCTCGACACATTCGTGGTTGTGTTTATCGATGATATCTTGATTTATTCAGAAAATGAGGTAGATCATGCAGAGCATCTGAGAGTTGTTTTGTCTAGATTGAGGGAACATAAGTTATATGCCAAGTTCAGCAAGTGTGAATTCTAGTTGAGCAAAGTACCTTTCTTGGGTCACATCTTATCTAGAGATGGAATTTCTATAGACCCATCTAAAGTACAGGAAGTCATGGATTGGAAAGCCCTGACTTTGGTTCATGAAGTTCGGAGTTTTCTAGGACTGGCAGGCTACTATCATCATTTCATTCTTGATTTCTCCAAGATAGGTAAGCCCATGACCAGACTACTTTAGAAAGATGAAAAGTTTAGTTGGATGCCAGAGTGTGAAGCTGCTTTTAACACCCTAAGGACCTTGTTATCTACAGCTCCAGTTTTAGCACAAACCAACATTGAAAAGCCTTTCGATGTGTTCTGTGATGCATCAGGTATAGGTTTGGGGTGTGTGCTCATGCAAGAAGGTGGAGTTATTGCCTATGCTTCTCAGTAGTTGAGAAAGCATGAAGTCAATTATCCTACGCATGATTTAGAGCTTGCAGTAGTTGTTCATGTGTTGAAGATATGGAGACATTACTTATTGGGAAACATATGTCACATATATACTGAAAACAAAAGTCTCAAATATATCTTCACTCAACCTGAGCTGAACATGAGGCAGCGAAGATGGTTAGAGCTAATCAAGGACTATAATTTGGAAGTACCCTACCATCCAGGAAAAGCCAATGTTGTAGTAGATGCACTCAGTCAGAAATCTCATTGCAACACTTTGGAAGCCTTGTTGGAAGATGGATTTAATTTGTTACATCCCATTATGCTACACAATATCACTGTCAGTTGCTCACTTGAGAGCAAAATCATAGGACTACAGAAGACAGATGTAGGTGTATTTCACATCAAGCGAAAGATAAAAGAACAAGAAACCAAGCATTTTAGGTTGGATGAAAGAGGTGTGCCATGGTTTGAGGGTCGACTCATGGTACCAAAAGAATGTGAGCTTAGAAAGCAAATTTTAGATGAAGCTCATTCATCCAAGTTGTCTATCCATCTGGGTAGTAGCAAAATGTATCAAGATTTGAAAACCCATTTTGATGGACCAAGATGAAGAAAGAGATCACCGCCTATGTCGCTAGGTGTGATAATTGTAGTAGAGTCAAGGCCATTCATCTAAAATCTACTAGATTACTTCAGCCTTTGTCTATTCCAGGATGGAAATGGGAGGAAATAAGTATGGACTTTATTAAAGGCCTCCCACTGACACAACAAGGTCATGATTCCATATGGGTCATCATAGATCACCTCACCAAGTCAGCACATTTTGTACTAGTTAATACAAGGTGTCTAGCTAGGAAGTACGCTAAGCTGTACATTTCTCAGATCATGAGACTACATGGAGTACCAAAGACCATAATCTCAGATCAGGGACCACAGTTTATAGCTCGTTTCTAGGAACACTTGCACCAGGCTTTGGGAACTAAACTAATCAGGGGCTCAGCATATCACCCACAAACATTAGGACAGACTGAGCGAGTGAATCAGATCTTAGAAGATATGTTGAGAGCTTGTGTTATATCTTCCTAGGGTTCATGGGAAATATGGCTACCTTTAGCTGAGTTCTCCTACAACAACAATTATCAAGCGAGCATCAAGATGGCTCCTTTTGAGGCTTTGTACGGCCAGAAATGTAGAACTCCCTTGAATTGGATTGTGTCCAGAGAAAGAAGATATTTTGGCATTGACTTTGTCGCCAAAGCTGAAGAACATGTACATGTTATCCAACAACATATGAAAGCAGCTCAATCAAGACAAAAGAGTTTTGCTGATAAAGGAAGAAGACCACTAACTTTTGAAGTGGGAGATTATGTATACTTAAAAGTGTCACCCATGAAGGGAGTGTGGAGATTTGGAGTAAAAAGGAAGCTGGCGCCTAGATATGTATGGCCATACAAGATTATTGAACGAAAAGGAAATGTCACCTACAAGTTACAACTTCCTCTAGAGATGAGTGTGATATATCGATGTCTTCCATGTTTCTCAGTTGAAAAGATGTCTTCACATACCTGAGGAAGCCATTGCACCCACCAACATTAAGCTCCAATCAGATTTAACTTATGAAGAGAAACCAATTCGAGTGTTAGAAGAAATGGAAAGAGTAACATGGAGCAAGGCCATTAAGTTCTACAAAGTGGTGTGGAATAACCACAGTGAACAAGACGCCACGTGGGAATGGGAGGATTATTTACGTGAGGTTTATCCCGCCTTTTATGAGGAATGGTAGGTCTTTCAAATCTTAGGACGAGATTCCTATAAGTGGGAGGGGCTATAACACCCAGTGTAAAGCATTGCATTTGGCATATGCATTTCATGAGCACAAGCATCATCCCTACATTCATGAACATGAGCATATAAAATTTCATCTCATTCGTATACATTATCACATGAAATGTTGATTTTATATATATGCTTATGCTTGCAATCATGTATGACCAATGTAAGAAATGGTTGGGAGGTCATGAAAACACCTTAGACACATCTAGAATGATAAATGGAACAATGTTTGTATTCATGACATAGGCCAAATTTTCTTCTAAGTGTTGGTTTCATTTGAAATGCCATTTTCATGATACTAGTTTGACCAAAGTTGAATAGTAGCTTAGATTGTTTGCATGGTAGTGTGACCTAAATAAAAGTTGTAGTTCTTATTATGGGTAACAAACTTTATTTAAGGGTCATGAGCTAATTCAGTGTCTAATATGGTCAAATAGAGCTCACAAGTATCAACAAAATGTGGTTTTGTGACTTAAGAAATTTTCTAATTGTTGAAACCGTTTTCAGTTTCAAAGTACCTCACTTTGGAGTAATGTAGTTTGTAAACTAGTTAGAAATAGATGATGGTTCCTAAAGCAAAGTCAGAGATCTCATGTAGCTCTACAATTGTTATTAAGGAAGTTTTTGCTAAAACACCACGGATTTGGAGTTATGGGTTCACAAAGTCACACTGTCAGTCGTCTGTTGTGGGCCTAAATCCTACCGAGGCAGCGTGTGTCATGGCCAACCAGCCATAGGCTATGGCCACCATGTGGTGGTAGCATGCCGGTGTCGGCCCAGCTGGTCAGGCCAGCAGGGGAGATAAGAGAGGCGAAGCCACCACGCTCACTCACTCTCGCTCTCTCGCCCTCTCTCTGACTCGCCAAAGCACCGCGCCGAGCTCGCAGTGCATCGTCGACCGATTTGTCTTAGCCACATCTGCTCCACCATCACCTCTATCTCCTCGAGCCACTAGTATCACCTATCGACCCCAGGTATCGTGACATTTATTCTCGCCGTAACCGCCATCGTCATTGGAGCACCGCCACGCTCGTGGCGCACCGTGGCCCGGTCGTTCCACTACACCGCATGCCTCCATCTTCTTTGGTCTAGCACCATGCTAGAGTCTAGATGCCTAGGCCAGATCTAGGAATGACGCCACCGCTTGACTGCATTGGAACGAGTTGCCGCTCCGCGCGGCGGCCATGGCCACCGTGGCACTCGAGCTCACCGCCACTGAGTTGGTTCACTGTCTCCCTCCTTTCTCTCACATCTTAGGTTGAGTAACCCTAGACCTAGCTAGTGGCATGATGGAGACCCACCTTTTGCCGTCGTCTAGTTGAAATAGTGAGAGCACTGCTATGCTCCGCGCGTCGCCGCACGACCATGCATGCGGCCAAGCTCACCGACACCACCTCGAGCCCTCAGTTGCACCGTGTAGCTTCGCTAGGCCACTAGGATGGAGTAGCCATCCTTGCTTGAGTGTTCCATAGCCATAGATGGCCAGCGTACTGCCATCAAGCTTGCTCCGGTGAACCACCAAGCCAACTAAGCCTACCAGTCGATGCACGGGGGTGAGAAGAGTGCAACGGTGAAGACGCTACCACCGGAGACCTCACCGTCAGCGAGTCCTCACCAGTTAGCACCATCCCCTGTCTTGGTCTCGTTGATGGGTGGGTCCCGTTGACCACAGGGTCCCAGCTGTTAGTCGGTTTTTGAATTGTTTTCTAGATTATTTTCATAGATTTGAATGCAAACTTCAAAAATTCATATCTAGAGCTAGGTATGTCCAAATGGAGTGAACCAAATTTTGTTGGTTTCATCTTGCATTGTACTATTGGATAAAATATGAAAATATACTATTTATGGTATTTTCTAGGAGAATTAAATTGAGCAAGATAAGTGCTTTTAGAGTAGTTTATATCTTGTAAAATGCATAACTTTAGCTAGAAAGGTGATAAAATTGTGATTCCAATTTTTCTAGTCTTGTGTTGACATGCTCTAGCTAGGAAAAATATTAAACCTATAGTAACCATACTTAAAATATGGTCTTCATATTTAATCCTAATTAATTGCTAGTTTCTAGTGAAATTAATTGGGGTAAAAATACATAACATATGATCATGCAAATGTTTACACAATATTATTATGCCAGGAGGAAAGTAAGAAAAATATTAAATCTATTGCTTGACACTTTTCACTATGCTAAACTATTTTTGCTAAAATAAGCCTATGTAACTTGTCATTTTTGTAAATGTAGCTATACTTATCCAAATGGCATGAAATTTGTACAGTAGACTATTAAGTTCATTTGTGGACTACTGTAATTTTGTCTGAATTTATTAAGCACTAGAAATATTTATCCTTTAAATCACCTTATTATCTAAGGAAATTAATAAATGAAAATAAATAAATTAGTTATGGTTAACCATGATGTTTTATGTGGTGCTTGAGATGCATATGATATGTTTATGTGCTTAGTTAATCTTAGAAGTAATTGGTTGTATGCAACTAGTTAATTATCGCTTTATAATTCAACTAGATGGCTGCATGTATAGTTTCTGTTGTGGTGATGATTTTGAGATGATAATTATCTTTTATGTAAAGATGGTTAATAACAAAGTTGTAGATAACTCACTTATCTACCTTGTGTTAAATTTTCATAATCATAGGCCTTATGGTTTAAGAATTATGGCTGTTAGAAGTCTGCTGTAAAAAATACTTGCTCTCTGGACAGATCTGAAAATTGAATTTTTTGGCCTAAATATCTATTGAATCATATTGAGATTACTATAAGAAAGTTATAGAAAATTTTATAAGCTTTCTAGAAAGTCCTATATCATAGTATTTGGTGGGGTATAACTCCAGTTATGATCAAAATATGTGGTTGTTGTCTTGCTGTCCCGAAAATGCTTTTTATGGGAGTTATTAAACTATATGAGAAGAGATATGCACCTACTAAGTAAAAGAAAATATAACTTGTTATCATCTTAATGCAATACTATGGAAACACTTATGTGGATGCATTCATCACATCATATGATATTATACATGTCATTATATATGCATTTGTGATATTCTATTTCATACTCATGCATATAGGATCGTCCGAAGGGATAACTCTTCTGGAGTTCAATGAAGAAGAAGAGGAGAATCAGTAGGAGACACCTTAGGCCATAGCTCTAGGAGAAGAGGAACAAACTCTCGAGGACCTCCCTAAGTGCCTAGATCACTGGCCAACCTCTTTCCTCAAAGGCAAGCCCCTAGAGCATCTAAGTCTCCTATGTTTTACAAAACTTAACTTGAGTTCCTTATGTTTGATGCATTAGGTTATAAGAGTTGAATTGAAACCACTTGATGCATAGATCTTGTAACACCCTAGGTGTTTGTCACCAGTTAATGCAATGGGTTTGAGCTCAAACATGACATGTCAAGTGGTAATGAAGATGTCAAGATCAAATCTACATGATGGAGCTCCAACTTAAACTTGGGCCACACACATTTGCTTACATATGGACCCTTGTTAAGATTATGCAAGAGTAATGTTAAACATGTTTATTCCATGTACATTACATCCACATGCATCCATCTAGACCCGTGGAAAAGTTTCATGAAGTTTGGAATAAAAAAGTCACATGAAATGATAAGTCATATCTTTGCATGAATTGCTTTATCAAGTGGATGGAAACCTATGAAGTCAACCAAACCTTGGTACCTTGCTCAAACAACTCTACTTGCACTCATGAACAAAAGTTATGAAGGGTTCATGTTGAGCAGGTGGCCAGAAAATGCTCCAATGGATCAAAAAGGATAATTTAAGCTTCATCGTGATCCTACTTTGGTCAAAGTAGAATAGTAGGTTCTATACTAGTTTTGAGGTTGGACCTTCAATGAAAGTTGTAGTCCATATCATGTAGAACAAACTTGGTTTTTGGACTAAGAGCTAGATCAGCTTGGAAGTAAGTCAAATCAAGGTCACAAGATTGAATTTGCTATTGTTTTCAAGTCTGGAATTCATTGTCATTAGGTTGGCATGCCGCGTTCTTGAGTTTTTATTAAGCATCATGCTTTGACCCAAAAATAGAAGTTGGAGATATTTCATTAGAGAAGAGCATGTAAAAAGTTGGGTCAAGTTTGATCATGTTTTGACCAACAAATTGGAGTCCTAACCGAGCAAGGCTTAATCCTTATTAAGTTGTTGACAGTGGCATTTTAGGAGCCAATTATCCGCTAATCTACTGCCCTAATGACCTTGGTAACTAAATGAAATATGTAGAGCAAGCCAAGGTGAGCAAACTTTGTTTTTGGCCCAATGTCCAATTCGAACCCGAGCTGGCCCAAATCGGCTCCCCACCTTGCCTACACTGATGCCCGCCACGTGTTCGACAAAATGGCGTCATGGCCGCCATGCACCGGAGCGCGCCCGACATGGACGATGTGCGTCCAACCTCCATGCCACGCACCGCCTCTCGCCCTGCTGCTCCAAAACCGAGCGCCTGTGTGTCTCCTTGCCTCCCTCACTCGCTTTCCGCTCACCCTAGCGCTCTTCCTCTGCGCGCACGCACGCCAGAGCGCGGCCGCCATGGACGCCGCCACCAAGCTCCGCGGCCACCACCCTCCGCTCGTCTGCGGCATGAGCCAAGAGCCTCAGTGCCCTCACCTTCACCTGCCGTGCACGTTGAACCCCTTAGCCACCTCCCTCCCTCGCCTATGCTGTTCGTCCTCGGAGCGCTGACATCGCCGCCGCTGGCTGCCGTGGCCGCACCGCCACAAGACGCCTCAGGCCGAGCTGGGTAGCCCTATGGGTGCGCGTGGCCCCCTAGTCCTCCCTGCCACTCCACCGCCGCCGTCGACAACCACGGCCACCGGAGCCACGAGCCGGCCGCTCCCCTGCACTACCGTCCTGAGGTGGAAGACGATGGACCTCGCGCGGCAATAAGGGAAAAGGCAGGGGGTTATGTGAAGAACTAGTGACTCCAATGAATAGTGCCAAGAAGGGTCGATTCGCTGACAGTTTAATTTATGTTTTCCACAGGGACCCCGATGCAAGATTTCAATTTCCTTTTTCTCTGGTTTTTACAGATTTGAATGCTCCACTTTGAAAATTCATAGTAATTTGTAGAAAAATCGTAAAATAGTAAATGAGGACTTTTTGAAATCCTTGTGAAATTCTCTGTGCACTAGATCAATAATATTACATGTTTTAGTTTAAAGGTTTAGCTGTAAAAATATATTTAGGCAGTTAGGTTCTTAATGCTAGTCATGTCTTGTCTTTTTATAACTGCAGTTATTTTACTCAAATAAATGTGAAATTTTTATGGAGTGTTACTGATGTGATTAGTGATGTCTGGTAAAAATTTCAGTATTTTCGGCTTGATAGTTTAAGATCTATAAAAATAACAAATTACTTGTATTGCCTTACCCCTATTCTGAATAGGTCTGCAAGATTAAATTAATTGGCTTAGTTAGGTTATGAATCATGACTTTGTGATAATACATGAGTTGTAGTACTTTTATTAAGATTTTCAAAAAGCTAAATATCATGATTTTTGGTTAAGTAGATCTTGAGTTATACTTGCTTAAATATCAGTGGCTGTTTCTGCCCAAACTCTGACAGGGTTACCTTGTTGGTATTGTGGGGCCTTCTTAATAGTAGAATTAGCTTTAGGTGTTTACAACAAAGTTGTTTAGGATTTGATAAGATTTCTAAAAAGTCTAGAACCACATTTATTGGACATATATAACTCCAATTATAGCCGTTTAAAGTGGCATGTCAGTTTCTGTCTATGTTTTGGACAGAGATGCAATTATTGAATTAATTGACCCTTCTAACTGTAGAATCATTTTAATATGAGAATACGAAAGTTGTAGGTAACTTCCTAATATTTTCAAAAAGTTATGGTTCATGTTTGTTGGAGGTCTAGAACTCCAGTTATGCTTCTCTGAAGTTCCTATCAGTTTTCTGTACCACTGCTGTTGGGTTGCATTTGCAGTTTTGCTTGTGCAATTATTTTCGCGGTGTAAATGATGTTTGCTATGGTTGTAGTGAATACAAAAGTTGTAGCAAATTTCATGATCTTGCTTGTGTTCAACTTATAAGGCCATAGTCCTGATAGTGTAGGAGTTACATGACTTTTAAGTCTTCTGTCAGGTTTTGATTGTATTCTGAGCAGATCTGAAAGATGCTAGTGTTTGATCTAGTTAGGATTTGAATGAGCTTTTGGTGATAATAACAAAGTTGTAGATAATTCATGTATCTAGCTGCTGTTAAAAGTTTGTGGTATTTGGTCTTGTGGTTTGTGAGTTATGCCTGTTTAAAGTTGGGTTACAGAATTGATTGCTCTCTGTCAATTGTGGACCAGTTTCTGTAAATGGGTATATTTGACTTAGTTAACTTGAGAATCATGCTAAGATGATTAAAAATTAATTGTAGACAGTTTCATAAGCTTTCCAGAATGTCTTGTTTCATGGCTATTGGATTTGTATAACTCTAGTTATGATCCAAACATGAAGCTGTTGTTTCCAGTCCAGAAATTGACAGATTCCAATTATAGTTGTTTGCTTGTATATTGCTAAGTGTGGCTCATACCTTTGATGATGGTTGAGTTAGAGTACCTGAGATCTTGGGAAACTTGTGTCATGCTTGGTGTTGTCGTCTTCTTTGCTATCGTGGGATGATAAATTGTGCGATATTTAAAGTAGGCAATGCTGAAGTGCTTGTGCATGTTAATGTAACCTTGTGCTTGTCTTACTTACTGCATGCGATGCATTGTCTATTACACTTCCTATATATTCATCCACTTGCATATTGCATCTCATCTAGGTACTCTAGATGCACCACAGTGAAGGATGCGATGTTGGAGCCAAACCCGAAGACAACGTTTGATGGATCTATCCCGAATATGGAAGGACTAAGCAAGTGCTAGGACATGAGATGTCACTAGGATGGTGCAAGCTAACTAAACTGACTTGTGTCGGATCCCAGGCAAGCCCCGGAGCATATTAAGCCTCCTAATTTCCGAAATGCATTTAAAGTATTATTGTTACATATATATATTGTTGCATTAAGTTAAGTGTTGAATGCAAACACTTGCTGCATTGGTTATCCAATCCTTGTCCAGATATTGATACCCTGAATCCCATGTAGCTCAGGCTCGTGTAGTGCTTAGCCCTACTTAAACGTGGTAGAAGTCAGGTGATTTCCTGTCACCTGCGAGATATAGGGATATACATATGGCATGGTTGGCTATATTTGCTATCGTGGAAAAGAACCTGTCTTAATTTGATTTGAAGACCAGGCGGAGGCTTGTCGGTTTGTAGTGACTCCGTCTGTGTCGCTTAAGGACTGAATCTTGGAGCCTTTCCTGTTCATGTTGAACGCATGCCTCTCTCTTAGTTGGCCAGGTCCAGAGACCGACCACGAAGCCGAGTAGCTCACCTCAGGCCAGGAGTCGATAAGTATAAAGTACGCCTCGGAAGGGAGCCATAGGCGTGAGTCTAAGGGCAGGTGATTTAAAAGTCCTGATCATTCTGGTAGAAGGGTAATCCCTGAGAGTGCTGGCGCTGATCGAACCCGCAAATTTGGTTCTTGAGTTGTACCAAAGGTGACCCACGGCTACCCTTGCAAAGTATGCTAGGGTGAGAATTAGGAATACCCCCTCAGCTGAGTTGTAATTCAATTCGAGTCACCGTCTGTCCCGGTTAGTGAGAACTTGACGAGCTTATCTCCAAAGTAGATACACTAAATAACATAATGGTTCAAAAATGATGATATGATGATGATAGCCGGATTATACCTGCTATGGTTAGTATTGTTTGCTCCTAATAAGTGAGTGCTATAGTACAGGTGCTAATCTAGTGGACAGGTAAATGATGATAAACTTGATGCTAAGTTTAAATTGGTCACTATATTCATAAGCTCTTTTATGCAACTATGTCAAGCTAGCCCACCTCATAAGCCTTGCATGACCCTTGGTGTCCTTTATTTCTAGTTTTGACGGGTAAGTCTAGCTGAGTACCTTCTCATACTCAGGGTTTATCCCACCATGTTGCAGGTGAAGTTCTCGGCCTGTGAAGATGGTGGCTAACCGCCGATGGCTCGGTGATTCTATAGTTACTTCTCATCTATATGCTTTTGTCAGATGATGTCACTTATGCTAGCAATGTATTTGGAACATATATTAATGTAATCTTTTGAAAGTTATGTTGTTTTCACTAATCGATTTTGAAACCCAAACTTGTACTTTTAATTGTGAACCCATTTGTAATCTTATTTTTGCTGCAACCCTGTGTATGTGATGTGTATTTGCTTAATACCACGATCTTGGTTGTGATGTTGATTTACCGAGGTCTTTCGGGACACTCGGCGGACTACCGGGTTTATATGAGTGAAAGTATGCGCATGTCAACGTGTTAGCAGGGACAGCCAGTACTTGATCTTGTATAAATTGGGCGGTTCTGTTATAGATCTACCTTGTCTAGATACGTACACCTTTAACCCTATGTAGGTCCAAGATCAAATATATGCTTAGCCATGCTTAGACCGGTAGAAGTCAGGTGAATTCCTGTCACCTATGAGATATAGGTGGATACCGAACCATGGTTGGCTATATTTTCTATCATGGAAAAGAACCGTGGGGTAATGTAAATGGAGGCCGGATGGAGTCTATGTGTAGGTTGACTCATGTGATTCTATCTATGCCGATTAAGGGCCATACTGTTGTTGGCACTTTTGTTGAGATTGAACTCATGCCTCTCACTTAGCTGGCCGGATAACTCATTCTGACCATGAAGTCGAGTAGTTGAACTCAAGCTAGGCCCCATTCTATAAAAGTGTGCACTCTGGATGGTAGTAAGGATGTGTGGGGAGCTAGACGTGAGCCCAAGGGCAGGCTGGGCCTAAACGTCCTGGCAGCTGATTGTCCCTAATTGTGTGGCATTGGGCAAACCAGTGAAATGTGGACCTGAGTTGTACCAAAGGTGACCTATGGTGACCGTTGATCTGGTCTACCTGGGTTTGTGTTAGGAATAAATTCCTAGCTGGTTAAAATCGATTCGAATCGCTGTCTCTATCGGACAGTGAGAAACTTGGCTAGTCCCAACATGATAGTAATTGTATTACGGAATGATGCTTATGATGAACATGGAATTAGTATACCAGCTATGGTTACTACTATATGCTACTAAAGGATATACCACATGTTTGGCATAGGCTAGTTGCTAATCTAGAGATGAATAGCTATAATCAACTTGATGATCGAATTATAACTGTATACTTAATTGGTAAGCTTTTTATGCAAAATGTTGTCAAGCTAGCTCCACTTATAAAGCCTTGCATAATCCTTGGAGTCACTTTATTTTTGGTTTATGACGGGTAAGTCTAGCTGAGTACCTTCTCATACTTAGGGTTTTATTCCCATTGTTGCAGATGGTACAGTTTATCATGGCTATTTCAAGAATTGCTTCTATCCCGCCGTAGACGAGGAGTGAGCCCTGGGCAGGCATCTCTTATTAATCCTTCTTATATGCTTTTGTGGGAGTGTGATCGTGGGCTGGCACTATGTTTAAACAATGATGGCAGATGTTAGTTTCAAACTTTAATTTGCTTCCGCTACTATTTTACTTAAACTCGGTTTGTAATAACCTTAATTCATACTCTGATGGATGAACTGTATTTGTGAACTTTATGTAATGTGTGACATGTATGTTTAATCATGTACGATCTTGGTTGTATGTTAATGGTTAACCGAGACCCTTCATGGTACTCGATGGACTATCGAGTTTATGTGGGTTCAAATATGACAGTGCGACCGCTTGTAGACTGCCATTGTACATGTGCTCTTATAAATTGGTTGGTTCTGCTACAGTCCCCTGTGGTAAAATATAAATAATGATACCTAGAATACTCTTGGTAAAATGCTACAATGGTATTCTGTGTGCTTCCAGAATCCTTCATATTCTATTTGCACTTATAAATACCAACGGACGCCCTTGCAAATGTTGGTGTTAACTTTGTTGAACTTTGTATTAGGTGGGTTAAACTCTATTGAGCTTGGTGTAACTTAGGTCCTTTGGTCATTTGTAGCTAGTTTGTAGCCCTTGTTGATTTCTTTTTGCTATAGATTTTTTTCTAGTTGTCTTTGATCTGATCTATAATATGCTAAACATTCTTGAGTGCCTTTGATCTCTATTAAGGCCAAATCATGTCTTCGTTAAAATTTGTTCATCTTGAAACAACCATGGAGTAGGGAGTTCATCTAAACAAGTCTCGCCTCGATCTAATGCAGAACGGAGGAGCAATAGCTGTTGACTTTTACTGCAAAAGCAAGAAAGTCCGCCCGATGAGTATTTGATCTCGTAGGATAGAATAAAGTGTTGTATGGAGTAGCAATTAGTCTGCCCCTTAACTGCTATGACTGCTTGGATTGGAGTGAAATAAGTATAGAAAAGACCTATCACAACCACACTAGGCATTTAGGTGTCAAGCGTGTCATGGTGGTCAAAAGCTCTTTATCTTGATTCACTTCTTATGTCCAGCTTTCCTACCGTATTCGCTTCACTCTCATCCCCTTCCCTCATCCGATAGCATTGCATCAATCACCTACCTTCTGGCTCCCCCTTCCCTCACCCGTTTGCATTTTCCCAACCTTCTTGCTCACAACTTTTCCTCCAACCATGTCCCTCTATGATATTAGATGAAATGATGTTTACCTGTTTCTTGTAAACCATATGTTCGCCTGATAGTTCAAGCAGCATAAATTTGAACTAGGCCAGACATGTAACTCTTATACTTAGCTATGAGTAGAAACTTTTGCCTGATCGGCTATGCTACAAACAGGAGCTGCACCATCAATGGCTGCATGCATGGAGTAGTAAGGTATTAGATTCCTGAAGCGGTAGCTTCAAACACAGCCGAGGGTGTGCAAACAATCAGAACCTATGAAATCATGTAGCCATCTCTAGCTAGCTACTGCCCCTCAGCTGCTGTGAGCCTGCGACTACTTGGAATGGACTGCACTATATACTTCATCGAATGATAGAAGGTCTGACCATCTAAAATATTCACTACTCCGATAGTACTAGTAATGATGAACGTCATGCGGTCACGTCAGAATCCTATTCCAACCCTAGCATCCCTGTGTGTAGAAAGCCTGGCCTCAGTCCCCCCTTGCATGACCAAAAGCCATGGCCTCGCACTGCCTCGCAAAGTCCCCACCTCCGCCTCTCCATCGGTTCCCATGAAGGCCGTCCCCATGAAGCTCTCTAGGTCCTCCTATAGGAACCATGGCCAGGCTCCAGTCCACGCTTCCACCAATGTGTTGGCGCTCCCGCATGCCATCTCCTAGGCTGCCATTTGTCTCCCAGTCACCCACGACGATGTTGACGCCACCGGCACCGGTGGTTCGCTCGCCACCGCCGCTCTCGGTGTGGTCCACCTCGTCATCGTCGCAGGCACCATCAGTGGTCCCATGCACCATCCCCTAGGTTGGCAATTGGTCTCCCTGTTGCCCACAGTGATGACGTTGATGCCACCAACACTAGGTGGTTCGCTCTGCCACCACCGCTCCTAGTGTGGTCAACCTCACCGTCAGTCAGTGGCACCATCGTGGTTGAGCTCGCTGTTGTCGGATCCACTCCCGGCCCCCAAGGTGGGAGCGAGTCTCCTGCAACATCGTGGTCCTGCTCGTCGTCCACTGAGGATATGTCTGAGGGCTCTATAGTGGTGGCCCCATCGTGGTCTAGCTCGCCTTCGCTGGATCAGCTCCCAGCGACCCACGAAGGGAGCGGGTGAAGTGATCCTCTGGTTCGACGTGGCTGGAAAGGTTTGCTGGTTTCAACCTAGGCTGGGTTTACCTTATAGGCATTGGATTTTGATCATGCCTATTGGTACCCTTGTTGCATGACTTGCTTAGAGCTGTGGGATGGCACCGCTCATTGAATTAATTAGTAGTATCAAGTCATGTAAACATTTGTAGTTAGGACGAGTATGCTGCCTGGTGCTCATACTACTACGAAGTCATGTTAATCTTCTATAGTTAGAACTAGTATGTTTATGTAGTAGTTGTATGACTAGTGTGGCACGTTTCTCCTCTTATTATGGTCAATGAAGGCATGGTAATGTAGTCTGAACTCGTATCGTTGTTGTACTCCACATATATATATGAAGTCTAGTTTGATGTTATGTTACCTTTCTAGTAGCACTGCTCTCCTCTTATTATGCATGTAGCCATGCCTAGCTCTGTAAAACCAACCCTAGGAATAGGTTCCTAATCTTTTATGCCATCAAAGCATAGTACAACCATGTTGTATTAGACAAGGCCTAGATCATATATTAGGTGTCCGGCCAGCTCTTTTATCTTGGACTTGAAAAATTAACAACCAAAGGATAGTCCGCCGCCCTCATTTTGCCATAGGCTGGACATGCAAAAAATGGTGCAGAAGCAGTAAGGGCAACAAGATGAGTTAGGCGATGGTTTCAACTTAGTTAATTGTGGTATGTATCTGGATGTCAATAATGCTGATGTATCTCAATCTGTAATTGGCAGTGCGCTTGTTTATTCAGTGTTTGTTTGGTGTTTATATTAGTTTGTTCATTTCATTGTAATGCTATTCACTATTCAAAGAAAGCCATTACCTATGCACCCTCATCAAAAGCACATTCCAAAATACATGAAAAGCACTCAAAAATAGTTAAAACTGCCATTATATTGATTCCTAATTCCTAATATTTATTTGGGTACATGAGGCCATTCGAAATAGTCCAAAAGTGACACTACAAAGCACCTGCCATTGTACTGCTACTAGTTAGTACTAGACCTACTACTACTATACTAATCAATTAAAACTACTGATCGATGCCGGTGGCCCCGCCGTCGCCATTGTCGTCGTCATCCTTGTCCTCCATGATCATGTTGGGGGATGGAGACTTGAGCCTGCGCTTCTTGTTGCACGGCATGGGGCCGAACCCTGGTGTAATGGTCTTGGTGATGTTGTCCACCTCCTCCACCGACGCCTGCTCCTCCTTCTCTTCCTCCTCCTCCTTGTTGTCATCGTTAGCGGGCTCCCCGTCGTCTTTGGTGGGCTCCTCGTCGCGCTTGAGGCCCAGCGTCGGTTGATTCACCTCCTCACCATCCTCGTCTTCGTAGTCAGTGGCATACTTGCTAGATGACCAGTGCCCCATTGCTCACTCTATGCACCGCCGGTGAGTAGGGATCAGTTGGTGAGTAGGGATTGGAGGAGGTGATGTGATGTGTACTGGTATGTATGTATGAGAGAATACCTAGTTGGTGGTTCTCTCTATAGCCTACTAGTCATTTTAAAGAGAAGAGCCAAATGGTTTCTCTCCCACAGGATGTGATGATGGAGGCTTCGCGGTTGGTTGGCATCCCCTGTTTCACGTTTTGACTCCTAGGATTGGAAATATGTACACTCAATGCACCCGGTCGCCTACCCACTGGGTAATTTGAACCGTGTCGTCATTACGAGTTCCCACGCCAGTTCATAGAGGGTATTTAGAGAACTCCAACTGTAATTGGCGCTAAGCCACCTCCCATGCCTCCCGCTTAATCAAAACACAGTCGTGCCACTCCACCTCTCTAGCCCTCTGGCTCGCCGCTGTCCACACGCCGTAGCTCCATCCACGTCGGTAATCATGTCACTGACAGTGCTCTCTACCGACAGTGCAAATTGAGATCGCCGGCCACCTCGCTACAACCTTGGATCGACCCATGGACAACCTCCTCAGCCTATGGGTGACCTACTGGTCACCCAGGACACATCCAGACTTGAGTCCCCAAGGTGGAGACCCATATCAAGTTCGAAGTCTGGCTCAGGCTCCAGGACCAGTCCGCCTCAAACTGGTCACCCAGGACGCATCCAGGACTCCTGTTTTCGATGATCCACATATGGATGGAAAGATAATTTGATAAGGAAGCCAATCCAAGTGGTTTGACATCAAAAGCTCTTCAGAATCAACAAGAATTGTCCAAACAAGTCAGCATGCAGAATCTGCCAAGGTGCTGCGACACCGTCTTTTGGTCCATTGGACCATGTATCGTGTTTGGGCCCATTAGAGGGCGCGTCTAGGGGGGTGACGCCCAAGACTCTATAAATACCAGCTGTCGCTCTCCTTAGGGTTTGGGGTTTTGTTTAGTTCTTGATTTCCTCGTGAAATAGACGTCGTTTTGAACTGTCTTCGCCAAGGCCGCTTGCTGTGAACCAGGGCCCCAGTTCTTGATCTTGTTTGCCTGTGGCGATTAGTCCTTACATCTTATCTCTGGAAAATGATAGATACATTATGGACAATCCTTCCATAGGTTAAGCAAGTCAATCTTTTCTGCCAAATGAACTTAAATGCTACATTCGTGCTCAATCTTCTTATCACCTATGATATAATTGAACAAAACACACAGCATCAACTTCATCTTGTTCAATGTGCCTAAGGTTAGAGAAGAATAAGTGAAGTTTTGGTTCTATTGGTGTTTTCCACCAACATAGCCCATGCGCTTGATCTCTACCTTGTTTTATAGCAGGACACACTTCAAACAAAGTGTGGGGAAATCGATTCCCCAATTTCTATAAGTGAAGGTCCTCAACCTGTCAAACCAAAATCAAAACTCAAAATCAAGATAGGTTTGGTGGAAGAACATGACATCACCGTTAGAGGCATCATCATAAGAATCTTCATCTTTAGAACAAATAGAGGTATCAATGAACTTCACATGGAGAAGTCTGGTTCGATGGACTTATAATACCGAACCCTCACCGAAAGAGCTAGCATGGGGGAGAAGCACTCCCTGTGTATCCAGGTAAGTATTCTTTCTCCTTTTGTTTTAGATTTTAGTTTCTTTTCAATAGTTAAGAAAATGAATTATGAAACAAAATAAAAAGTTATATTTATAATAAACATATATAGCTATAGTAATAATGTGTGATCTAGTAAAATTAAAAACAAAATAAAAGGTGTGTCTACTTTGCTTTAATTTATTTTTAAGAGTTGAATAAATAAAGAGGACTCAGAATAATCTCTTGAATGGAAATGATGAATAGTTGCTCTATTGTAATTCCTTTCAAGTACCTAGTTTTTAGCATTGAATTCTCTAGAGTTTTGGATAAGATTGTTTTGACATCAGGATTTACTCTAAACTTGAAACTTGTGGGTAGCATATGCTTGATCTAAGTCTAGGTAATTGATCGATATGATATGAGAAGGTCTGAGCTGCTGTTTATCTTGTTCCAAGTGACACTAAAGTTCTGGAGATTTATCTTTTAAAAAACACAAAAATTCAACATGATGAGTTCCTTGTATGACAAAGCTTGAATTCCCACCAGAGCAATACATGTTATTTAGGCTAGGAAAACTTCCACATATACGTTGCTTGCTTTTGCATTGAGTTTTGTCAAGCTTTGTTGACTCTTATGAGAGGTTTGTCATGCTCTTAAAATCAAGATCACGTACACACCACCCACATATGCACTACTTCTACACTAGGGGTAGGTGCAAAAACATGATTTCCATCTAGATCCACCCAAAAATGTTCTACTACACTGGGGGTGAACACAAAAACATGTTTATTAGGTTTTCCATCGACCAATTAGATGCTCCAAATTCTTCTTGCTATCTCTCAAAAGTTTTGTTGCAGAAAAGAGGCATGGGCTATGCAAAAGTTATTCATAAAAAAAGAGAAAAAAAGAAGTAGTGCAAAAAATTGGACAAGTGTCCAATATATCTAAAACAATGGGTACTTAGATGCCGCCTAAAAAAAGAGAGATGAATAAGATAGCCCCTGCTATCTAGCAAGTGTTTCCAAGTTTCAAAAGAGAGATAAGTTTTCAAGGAGCAAAGTAGAATTAGGATTAGCCACCATATATATCCACTATAACACACATGCACATCTTGATTTGATTGTATGACTCAACTCTCTTTGGATCCATTATTTGACTTTACAATATATGCATTGCAAGTATGCTCTAGCTTTCTCCCTACCTATGAACTCCACATAAGCCTTAGTGGTAGGAAGAGAAAAAGGCATAACATCATTATTGCCTTGGTGAGGATCTACAAATACCACATATATTGTGAGATTTGAGAGTGTCATACAATGGAAGCTCTAAGTTTTATTTAGAAAAAAAACTCTAGAATAATAGTTGAGCAAAGAACTTGAGACATAGTGCTTGACTTAATCGTTCTGTCTTTCAATTGCTCAAGACCAAAGTGAAGACTAAGAAGCCCCATGGTTGAAGGTAATATGGGTAAGTTTGAAGTCAGATCGGTTTGTTCTAATCTAGAGGAGAATTCTTGCTTGAACGCATGTGTATTTTTAAGGAGTGAAAGCATCGTAGCACCTCCTAATCCATTTTTGCTAAGTTTAGCTTTGCTAAGGGACTAGCAAAGCTTAAGCTTTGGGGGAGCTTGTTGATGGTAGTTAACAACCATTATAAACCATCAATAAAACATGTATAAGGGCATAATTATGATCACTAACAAAGGTCTAGGGGTTTAAACTAACAAATTCCATGAGTTTTGATGAATCTGTATTTTTTGTAGGGTTTATCCAGAAAACCATCAAGGCAGACCTACATGTTAGAATTAATCATGCTTATCCATTGCGAAACAGGCACCAGAAGGTTCTAGAGGACACTACACTAAAGTAGGAGCCAAGGGGCTACCATGTGGGGCTGGTTGGCCCCACCTACAGTCCGCCCAGCCCCTAGGGGCTACCTGTCAGCCTCTGCCTCATTATATTAGTTCACCGCCTCCTAGGTTGCATCTATGCTATTCTTTAAGTTGGTTTGATCAAAGGGCTCATGATGGATGCTCTGACCTATATATATCAGCCCCTGCCCCCTCCCTTAGGAGATCTCTAAAACCCTAATTCATATCTTTAGGATTAGAGCTAGCAATAAAGAGAAGATTAGTCCTCCATAGGATCTACTCTTATAAATAGAATAGTGAGATAGAGAGTGAGGGAAGAGTTTGGAGGAGGTGCCTGTCTATTGGTGCTCACTCTATGGCTTGTACCTTGGCAGATCCAAGTTCTACTTGAGCTTGCTTCTGAGGATTCTCTGGTAATCAACTTCTAATTCAAGTAAGCATCATGTTTATATTGCTCATCAGGTTCACAACTCTTTGAGTGCTTTAATCTATAGGATGCTCTAGGTTAAAGTAGTAATTGTAGGTGTAAGCATGGTGCTTAGACTAGGTTACTTATGGATGTGCCCTAAATTCTAGATTGGTGGTAGCTCATGAGGGTGACTCTTATAGCCTCATTGAATCCTCTGTAGTCCACATCCCATTTGTAGGCCTAGCCGGATTTAGTTACTATAGGAAACATACTCGGCTTGTGCTTCCCTTAGTAATATCCCCTGTTGAACAATAGAAGACATAGCTTACCGAAGTTAGAACTAGATGTAACACCCTAAAAATTGCCCCTTTTGAAATAGAGTTAAAATGATTTAAGTTGGAATTTTTATGCACATGAAATATAGGAAATAAAATTTTTCATTAAATTAAAATACATCATAAGGTAGCAACATGTTTGAGCATACATGCCATTGCATTTGATTTCATTGGTTGAGTGGTTGAAAAGTCAAAATGGTTAAAATGCTCTTAAAATGAAATTAAAAGTGGCTTTGAAATAAAAGAAAAGAAAAAAATTGAAAATAAAAGGATTTAAAAAAAATGGTAAAAGTTTATTTTTGGAAACTTACCAAAATTGCTCATTTATATTTGAGATGAAAAGTATGTTCAAAACTCTATTTGAATTTGCATTTGGTTTACATTTGAATTGGCTTTGAAAACAAAATAGGAAAAAGATTTGGAAAAGAAATTCATTATGAAAATTTCCTTTCTTCCTTTTTAGCCCAGCCCTAGATTTGGCCCGCTCCCTTCCTCTCTGCCGGCCCAGCTTCCTCCCCTCCTTCCCACCTTCTAGCTTGGCGCGGCCCACTCGGCAGCCCACCTAGCCCTCTTCCCTTTTCTCTATGCCCGGCCTGTTGCCTCGCCCGCATAGCCCACTGCTCCACTCCACGCCCACAGCACAGCCCACAAACTTGGCCTAGCTCGGCCTTTAGTGCCCACGCCCACGACGCCTATGGCTGCACGCGCCGTCTGCTCCTCTCTCCCTATCACTGTCCTACTAGACCGTGCGTCAGCCGCCCACATGCGCTGTCTCTCCCTCACTGCGTTGCCGGTCCCACCCATCAACCGGCCCCGCTCTCTCCCTCCACTTTCCTTTCTTCCCCGCCTCCTTCCTTTTCTTGCCGCCGTTGATGGCGCTGCTTCCACGGCAAGATGCCAGTCCTCTATGCCCACAAGGAAGGTAACCAAATCATCGTATCCCACTCGCCTTCCATCCACCGTAGCCCCACTGCCTATAAGACCCGGGCCAAGCCCTCTCCTCTTCCCTTCTCAGATCACCACTCGAAGTTTGCCACCGCCGCCATAGCTCCACCACTCCTGAGCGCTAACCACGTCACCGACGCGCCTGTGAGCACCGCCGTACTCCCCCGCGCCCGTAGGTAACTCCAAATTCATGTTTTGGTCTCGATTTGCTTGGATTTCATCTCACCCGCACCCTCTCTCTCTCCTCAGATTGCCGCCGTCGACGACTCGTGCCCTCGGAGCCTTCCCGAACGCCAAGCTCCCTTCCAAATGATTCGCAGTGAGCTTCTTCACCTCTCCATGCCCTCCGTTCCTCAAATAGTGCTCTACAACGCTGTTTCGGCAAGCGCCTGAGCCACCAGTCATGGCGCCGCCACGGGGCCGTTGTTCCGACGTGCTTTTCCCTGCCCTACCTTTCTATTGTATCGAATTCGCATCACCGCGCGCATCGTCTAGGTGTAGTCCGCGTCGTGTTTGGCCGTTGGAATCACCATACTAGTGACCACCGACGAGCTTGGACCGTCGGCGACAATGGCGCCGCCATCGGGAGCTTCTTCCCCGGTGGGCCGCTGTCCCGATCACATCTACGCCGTCAGATCTGGAATGAACGGCCACGATTAGATACCCCTTCGGGGTTAAGTAACCGGTCCACCGCGGCTGTGGACTCGGTCCACGGCACCGCGTCAGCACGGCACCCATGCATGTGTGGTGAACCGCACCACTCGCGTAGCGACACGTGGCGGCCTGGTTAGCAGCGCGGTCAGACCGCAGTCAAGCCATGCCAGTTTTGCAGTAAAGCCCCTCAGATTACAGTGAATCAACCCATGATCCAAATCAGTTCAAAATAATTTCTTTTAGGCCCTGTTTTTATTCATTTAGGACCCTATAGTTTCTAGAATTAGTGGGCCCAGTCCAATAACCATTTAAATTTAGATTTTAATTGTTTAAATTCAAAATTGAGTTCAATTAATTATAGGAATGCCATTAGACCTTATTTCATGCGTAACTTTTGCGTTTTAAGTCCAATTTGACCTGTTTGAATTGCGTTAGGATCGTATTTACATTATCTACATGTTTATACAACTATTAGGCATGTTTTCAACACTTGAAATTCATGAGTAGATTTAATCTATTATTTAACTATAGGAAAACTTGTTTAAATCATAACTTATTCATTTCAACTCTGAAATAGTCCTTTCAAGTTGCGTTTGTTTCATAATGACGAGATCTACGCATTAGTAATTATGTTTACTATATTACTATTTCATAAAAAATTATGGTTTAAATCATATATTGATTAATGATTATGCAACTGGATTTTATACATAAAATATGATTTGTTTTACTTTTGTTTTATAATTTAAATCTAAAATTGACTTAATTTAATCTATATTATTTATAAATATCTTTTATATATGAATTCATATGGTTAACATAAATGAAGCCTATAGTTTTCTTTTTCATGTATTAAGCAAATCTCTCGGTAGTTGTAACTTTTCAACCATAGCTTCGATTAGCGTGCCTCTCATGACTGTCTGATCGTAGCGATGCGTAGAATCATATTTCAATCTCTTTTACTTTATTTTTCTATGATTGGTGTACTGTTCTGATATAGATGCAATTGTATGCTATGCATGTATGTGTATGGATGTTTGTGTGATGTTCTACGATTACGTCCAGTCGGTGAGATACACGTGGTGATCTAAGAAGAAGAAGAAGAAGGACATTGAAGAATAAAGCTTATCGAAGGATCGGTGTGTAAGGCAAGTATAGCATGGGACCATCCTTATTATCTATTCATATTTAATCACTTAATTCATATTGCATGTGTCTACCTTGATGCCAATAAGGATATCCTAGATATTTGACATCCTGTACCTTGAAATCTTTGGGTTATTGCATTGGGATAGTTTTTGCTAGTGCTTAATCAAAACCATGATCTTGTAACTTGACTAATGGTATATGCAATAAACATTAAAATATGACTTTTTAGCAACATGGACATAGGGGGCTGGAGTGTTTAGCTACTTTCTAAATGCTTCAGATTCCTCTCCCTAAGGACTTATTTGTAAGCGATCATCCTGAGACTCACAGTATAGCTGTGAGGGCTATATGGCTCTGGCTTTAGCTTAGTATGAGGACCTTTTCTAGCTTGTTAGTGGTTACCTTTAAGGTGCACAAGGGTATGTTTCCTTTTCTGCTAGGTTGTGTGTACCGTGCTGCGATGCCCACGCGTGCCACTCCTAGAGAAGGGCCACATATGCCTAGCGGCCCTAACTTGTTAGACGAACCTTTGAAAGGCTTCATAGTGAACCCTACTAACCTTCCTTGGTAGTGGGTCAAGAGGCTGATCACTTTGGGCGAAAGGGTAAATCACGACTCACAGTGAAAATGTACAAACTCTGCAGAATATAAAACTGTTATAATAGCCGTGCTCACGGTCATGAGCGGCCTTGGACCCTTATGGAATAGAGATGATCACTAATGGATAATGGTACTAATGATCAACTATTTATGCTATACATTATTCATGTTTACCCGATCATGTGTTTATGGGAATGATAAATTCTTTGCCACTCAATTGCTTTAAAAAGATGACCTATTAAAGCTAATCGCAGTAAACCAGTGTTAGCCTTTTGAGCCTTATGAACCCCATGATATAGTTGTTAAGTACGACATGTACTTACGCTTGTTTTACTTTTCTATACATTGGATAAAAATCCTGGATGGGCACCAGATTGCTGGTTTGGAGGAGTTAGGCTTGTGGTCAACCAGTCAGTCATCCCTATGGATTTGGAGTCTTCGCCAGAAGATCGGAGTCAACTTTCTGCTGTCTATACTCTGAGGTTATTTTTCTTTTACAAATATGTTATGTAATAAGTATTATCTCTTGATATTACCCTGATTTGTGGCTATATGTGAGATTTGACTTCCTAGGCTCACATATAGTGTGTATCTAGTTTTGCCTTTAAAACTAGGGTGCTACACTAGAAGACCTTTGTGATGTCCTCTATACTCCTATTATCTTAAGCCTTGTTGCTACCCCTTGGTTAAATTAGACTATAGTTTGTCTCACATGTTTCCCTATGGATACGATACTTGGAATACCTCTGGGTGAAAGCTACAGCGATATCCATGCACTTGCAGATTTATTTGTGTGCGTTAAAATATACCAACAATAGCCACACTAGGCTTTCAAGTCTCAAGCATGTCATGGTGGTCAAAAGCTCTTCTTCTAAGATGCACTTCTTGTGTCCAGCTTTCTTGCTCATTCACTTCACTCTCAGCAACCACGCAAGGTCTATATGGGAGGAGCATCCCCGTTCCCTCAAAGATTCTAAATTTTATTTGTTTCTTTAGGAATTCAATCAATGTATTTGTACGAAACAGGTTTCCTTGTATAACATGAGATGTATCTGGCCCGGTCAGATTTACGATGCTTCAGACTTTCTTGCTGTGTGCTGTAAAATTTGAATATCTATGTGGCTCCTCCGTTAGGCATTTCATTGACTGCAAGACTTGATCGAATGAATTTGTTATACATGTTTACCATAACTATAGATCAAAAAAGGAACCAGAAAGAAACCTGTAGGTAAAACCAACGAACAGCGGTAAGAAACTAGCTACCAAATGACCAAAGGACCTAATCTACACCATGCTCAACAGAGTTTAACCCACCTAATGAATACAAAGTGAAACAATATAGTAAACACAGACATGCAAAAAAGACTTCACAAATCAAAACCTCTGTACATTTGAATGCGTCTGACATAAAATGCAAGGGAAGATACATAAGGAAGAGTAACAACCTAAGGAAAGAGTAACAACATGTACTCCCTCTGTACTCCCAACATAAGGTAGATACATCAAATGCAACATGAGATACATCAAATGGAACTTTATTTCCTCCTCTACTCATCATCGCTATCACTATCCTTGTCCTCGTCCTCCTCATTGGTATCAATGTAATCATCGTCCTCATCAGCGGTGATGTGGTTAGCCACCTACTCAGCATCGACATGAACTAGGTTGCGCCATTGTTTCTTGGTGTTGTGGCGGTGCTGATTCCCTACGTCGCGACGCTAGTATCGAAGCCATCTATCTGGCTCTGGTAGCAGGCGAGGATGTACTCCATGTTGTTTGCTCAATTCTTGTTTAGGTAGGCTGGTAATTCTTCTAGGACATCAGGGAGTTGGTGAAAAATGAAGACATAACTGCTCACCTTTTCCTCTAGAGGCGGGTTGAGGGTGCCCTAGACCAGTGTTCTATTGCACATGCCTGATCTTCAAGAAAGCCTTATGTAACACCCTAGTGTTTAGCATTGCATTTAGCACTTGCATTTCATGAGCACAAGCATCATCCAAGCATTCATGAGCATGAGCATATGGAATTAAATGTCATCTTATTCTTTACATATTATCACATGTGATGTTCATTATATACATGCATATGCTTGTGATAATGTGTGACCAATGCAAGAGATGGTTGTGAGGTCACAAAAACACCATTAGACATATCTAGGATGGTAAATGGAACAATGTTTGTATTCATGACATGGGCCAATTTTGCTTCTAAGTCCTAGTTCACTGAAAATGTCATTTTTTATGATGCTAGTTTGACCAAAGTTGAACAGTAGCTTATAGTGTTTGCATGGCAGTGCACCCTAAATGAAAGTTGTAGCTTATCTTATGGGTAACAAACTTTATTTAAGGGTCATGAGCTAATTTTGTGCCTAACATAGTCAAGTAGGGCTCACAAGAATCAACTTAATGCTGTTTTGAAACTCAAAAATTCTAAGTCACAAGCTAATTTTGGTTTCATTGTGCATCCACTTCGGAGCATTATAACTTATAAACCAGCACAAATTAGGCCAAACTCATTTAAGCAAAGTTGTAGATCACCGATAGCTTAACAATTCGTATTAGGGGAGTTTTCGCTGAATCGAGCTCGTTTGGGAGTTACATGTACACGAACTTGCTCTATCAGTCGTCTGTTGCGGGCTTAAACCAACCAGGGCAGCGCAATGTCATGGCCGACTGGCCATAGGCCGTGTCCACCATGTGGACACCGTATGCCAGCATTGGGCCCACATGTTAGGTCGAGGCAGACAGCAAAGGGAGCCTGCATCCCCAGCTCGCTCTCCACGCGCGCTCACTCTCTCTACATCACCTTGCCTCGTCTTCTCGCTCGAAGCCAAGCAGAGCAAGCCACCATCGCCGCCACACGTGCCTTAGCCATGCTCGCACAGCCAACCACATAGCACCACCACCCAATCCACCTCGCATATAGCTCCGCCGTGAGCCACTCCACCTTCCTGAGCCGCTAGCTACGTCAATCGAGCCTAGGTAAAGCCTTAGGACAAGTCCACCATCACCGCGGCCATCACCGGAGCACCGCTGAGCTAGCGCTCGCCCATGGCCATGCTCCTTTGAGCTCTCTTGTCTTCTCTCTTCTCAGCGTTAGGGATAGCCTAGGACTAAGTCTAGCTCACGCCAGCTGGCTTTTAGCCAATACCTGACACGCCGACGCCAGAACATGGCCTCTCACCGCCGTGCTCTCGCCACTATGATGCCATGCACATGGCCGGACCTCACCGCTACTCCACCATGGCTCTATCCTAACCCTAGATCTCCGCTAGGTCACCACGAAGCTATAGCCGTGCTCGCCCGAGCACACCATGACCGGGGATGGCCAGAGCGCCACCATGCACCTCTGTTGAACCGCCATTAGCGCCGCCGCCATAGCCAACCGCCGTTAGAGGTCCAATGACCAACCTCATTCGATATGGGATGTTGACGGGAACACGATGGTGGTGATGATACCGCCGGTGACCTCACCGTCGGTGACTTATCGCCGGTCAAATGCCGTGCTCTGCTCTAGTGTCGTTGACATGTGGGACCATTGACCTATAGGCCTTCGTTGTTAGCCACCGTGGGTGTATAGACCGGGTGCACGTAGCTACAACTCTCAGGGGTGAAATTTGATTTTCTTTATTTATTTTCACAAATTTGAATGCAAACTTCAAAAATTTATATCTGGAGTTACGAGTGTCCAAATGGGGTGATCCAAATTTTGTTGGATTTATCATGAAGTGTAGTATTTGATAAAAATATGTAACCTAGTGTTTGGGATATTTTTCTAGGAGAATTAAATTAAGCCAGTAAAGTGCTTTTAAAATAGTTTCTATCTTGTAAAATGGATAACTTGAGCTAGAGAAGTGCAAAAATTATGATTCCAATTTTGTTTGTCTTATATTGACAAGCTCTAGCTAGGAAAGATACTTAACCTTGGAATGTGGTCTTCCTATTTAATCTTAAATAATTGCTAATTTCTAGTGAAAATAATTGGGGTAAAAATATATATCATATGATCATGCAAATTTTTACACAACTGTTCTTATGCTAGGTTGATAGTAAGAAAAATATGAAATCTATTCTTTGGCACTTTTCACTAGGTTAAACTATTTTTGCTAAAATAAGCCTATGCAAATTGTCATTTTTGTAGAGATTGCTATACTTATCCAAATGGCATGAAATTTGTATAATAGAGTATTGGGGTAAGATTTAGGCTACTAGTAATTTTCTTTGGATTTATTGAGCACTGGAAATATTTATCCTTTAAATCACCTTATTATATAAGGAAAATAATAAATGCACATAAGTAAACTATTTAGGCTTAACCATGATGTTTTCTATAGTACTTCTAATGCATATGATTTGTTGATGTTATTAATTAGGGCTTAGAAGTAATTGGTTATAGGCAGCTAGTTAATTATTGCTTTATAATTCAACTAAATGGTTATATGAGTAGTTCTGTTGTGTTGACAAATGCATGATGATAATGACCTCTGATGTGAAACTTGTTAATAACAAAGTTGTAGATAACTTACTCATATTGCTTGTCCTAAAATTTCATGGTCATAGTCCTAACGGTTTAAGAGTTATAGCTATTAGAAGTCTGCTATCAGATTTGCTTGTCCTGTAGATAGATCTGAAAGATTGAATTGTTTGACCTAGATAGCTACCGAATCACCTTAAGATGATTAAAGTAAAGTTGTAGGCAATTTTATATGCTTTCCAGAAAGTCCAAGATCATAGTGTTTGGATGTGCATAACTCCAGTTATGGTTAAAAACAAGTGGCTGCTGTCTTGCAGCCTAGAAAATGTTTAAATAGGTGTTTGTTTAATTGCTAGAGAGGAGTTATGCACCTACTCAGTAATAGAAGTTAATCTTGTTATCACCCTAATACCTTGCTATTAAGAACACTCATGATTATGCTTTTCATCATATCATATCATCCATGTCATTACCTATGCATCCATGATATCTTATTCGTGCTCATGCATATAGGATCGCCGAATGAGTAACCCTACTAGGAATTCGAAGAAGAGGCGGAGGACAATCAAGGGACACCCCAAACTACAGCTCCCGAAGGAGAGGAGCCAGCCACTGATGAACTTCCGGAGTGCCCTAACCATCGACCCACTTCGTTCCTGAAAGGCAAGCCCCGGAGCATTCTAAGCCTCCTATGTTTTTACAAATATCACTTGAGTCCTTTATGTTTGATGCATTAGGTTATAAGAGTTGGTTAGAGATACTTGATGCATAGAACTACCTTGTCCAGAAATATACCTTGAACCCTATGTAGGTCTAGGATCGAATATATGCTTAGCCATGCTTAGACCAGTAGGAAGTCAGGGTGATTTCCTATCACCTGCGAGATATAGGTGGATACCGGAGCACAGTTGGCTATATTTGCTATCGTGGAAAATAACCATGGGGTTATTAAATGGAGACCAGGCGGAAACTTATATGCAATGGTGTTGGTTTGGCTATGTTGGTCCTGCCTGTGTCGATTAAGGACCGTACCGTTGTTCGTGCTTCTATCGAGATTGAACGCATGCCTCTCACTTAGCTGGCCAGATAACTCATTCCGACCACAAAGCTGAGTAGCTCAACTCAGGCTAGGGCCTTGTTCTATCAAAGTGTGCACTTGGGATGGTAGTAAGGATGTGTGGGGAGCTAGACGTGAGCCCAAGGGTAGGGTAGGCCGGAATGTCCTGGCGACTAGTTGTCCTAGGTTCTGCGGCGCTGATCGAAACCATGAAATGTGGACCTATGTTGTACCAAAGGTGGCCCAACATGACCCCGATTGGGGAAGTGTGGGTTTGTATTAGGAATAACTGCCCAGCTAGTTGCAACCGATTCAAATCGCCGCCTCTCCCAGATAGTGAGAAACTCAACTAGACCCTAGCATCGTAGTAACTGGACTATGGAATTTGATGGTTATATTGGACATGGGAATGCTACACTGGCTATGGTTATTATTGTGATGCTACATAATGATATATCACATGTTTGGCATAGGTTAGTGGGTAATCTAGAGGTGAATAACTATAATTAACTTGATATTGAATTATAAAATGTATAGTTGAACTAGTGACTTTTTATGCAAAATATTGTCAAGCTAGCTCCACTTATAAAGCCTTGCATGATTCTTGGAGTCACATTATTTTTAGTTTATGATGGGTAAGTCTAGCTGAGTACCTTCTTGTACTCATGGTTTATTCCACCACTTGTTGCAGATAATACAGTCTATCATGTATATTGTAAGAACTACTTATGTCACACCATGGACGAGGAGTAGGCCCTAGGCAAGGTGCTTCTATATATCTAATCTATGATGATTTTGTGGGATGTGATCACAGACTAGCAAGTATTTGAACAATGGTGTGAGATGTTGGTTTAAAAACTACTTTGCTTTCGTTACTACTTTATTTGAACTTGGTTTGTAATAACTTTAATCACACTCTGATGTATGGCAATGTATTTGTGAACTCTATGTAACATGTGGCATGTATGTTGAATCATGTATGATCTTGGTTGTATGTTGGTGATGAATCAAGACCCTTCATGATACTCGATGGAGTACCGGGTTTATATGGGCTCAACTATGATAGTGCAACCGCTTGTGGGCTGCCATTGTACTTGTGCTCTTATAAATTGGATAGTCCTATCACACCTTACTCACGATGCCAATGGCCCAATCATCTCTATCTCCAAAGGGATCCACTAGAGCTTCATCTTGATTCACCACGGGCATGACATCATCCTCCTTCACCATGGGACAGTGTCATCCTCCTTCACCATGGGCATGGCGTCATCCCCCTCCTGTGCGCTGCTTTGTAGAAGGCTTGCCCTTCTCCATGGCAGTGGCTAAGAGCGAAGTACGTTTGGAGAAGGCAACCGCATGTTCCTGGTGATTTTAGATCTATAGTGGGAATGGGAGGGCTCAGGGAAGGAAGGAAAACAAGTGGAGTTGTGGAAGAGATCATGGTGGTTAATATATCACTACTACTAGAGGAGCTATTGGTGTTTTTTATTTTTGGGAACAAAGATGAGCCATTGGTGTTGAAATGTTACTACACACGCAAGAAAGTCTAACCTCTATAGGTTTGAACACGTCTGATACACTCCACAGTCCTTAGCTTACATTACAAACAAATTAAAGTTGCTTGCAAAATAATGACGACATCCATCCAAGAGGAAATTAACATGTCCATAGACAATTAAACAACATTGCTCCATTTAAACATCTCATGATAGAGAGATACATCATGGAACTTGCAAGGGAGGGATGCATAAGAAGACAGTCCAACCATGGTGCACTTGACCACATACCTGCTTGCTCTAGATGAGTAGTATGGCTAGCAAGCCTCAGAGCTAAGGAAGTGTCTCCATTGAGCCGAGGAAGCCAAGATCTTCTCCAAGATGCTCTAGGTGTAGCTCACTGGAGCGCATGCCAGTGTAGCAGCCATAGAGAGTCTTGAGACTGCCATGTCAAAAGACCTAAAGGAGGTTGAAGATCGACATGCCCATCAGCTGGGAGAGGCCTACCTTGTCACCAGGGCTAAGCGTAGGACGCTGGCCGCTGAAAGGCAGGATCCATTGATCTTGGATGGAATCCCTGTCCACTAGCCAGAAAGAAGGAGAACCAATGTTGTAGTACCACCAGCACCCCAACCCTTAGAAGTGTCAGAAGCAGAGTCCTTGCTTCCCCTCACTTAGCTACTACCAAGAGAGGAGGTAGATCCATAGCCAGGGCAGTAGAAGAATCCACCGAGCTCAAGAATGAAGATGCTTGGTCTGACAAAGTAGATTAGTTGCCTTGGGAAGATGTACCTATAGTTAGTGGTGCCTTTTGTTGCTATCCTCTAGTATTGTAATCTTTTTGTTGTATTTTGTCCGTAGTTGTTGAGATTGTCTGGTCATAGGGAAGGTGAACGATGTGTCAAGAGTGGGAGAGTAAGTGCTTGTATGTTGTACCAGTATAAGGATGTTTGGAATGTGCATTTTATTTATTTCATTATGTTTATTGCATCCATCTACCCTTAGGTCTCGTTAGACGTGCTTAGGGTTTTCAAGGGCGATGTTAAGTGGGTTACAAGAGAAGTTACTATTTAGGTGCGAGCAGACTAGCCTTGATGGGATAACATAGGACACTGTATCAACTAATTATGGATGTCCTAGCAGAACACTTGAATCTCTTAAATAAAATCTGTTGTGGGATTTGAATTCCTTGTCCCTTGTTGCAAAAGGAACCCTTGTTGTCTGAATCTTCCCTTGCAATACTCCTCTGATTCTATGGTCTATGACCCCACCACCTTCATTGCGTGTAAGTTGGTAATAGTTGCCTAGTTAATAGCTTATGGTGCTGTGACAAAACTGAGGGGCCCTATGGAATAGCTGCCACATGGTGACGTTGTTTCAGCACATGCTAGTATCGAGGTTGTTGACCAAGTACCTTTACTAAGTTACACCGCCATACTGCTCTTGATACAAAATACTCTTCTTGGAAATATTCAGGTGTTTGAACAGGAAATCCATAATGGGTTGATAATATAGTGTTCCCTCAAAGTAAACAAGAGAATGTGGTTTTGGAGGAAGCATGTATGTCGTGATCTTAGGTTGGCGCATATTGTGGTCAAGGAAGGGAAGGAAAAGAAGAGCAACAAGAAAAAAATTAGCCATGGGTAGTCGTGAGTGATTGGCAAAGCCTGAGTGGACGTCATGTCCCAAGCCATGTGTCCTGCTCGAGCACTCTACAAACGCTGATCACTATTGCCACGTGCCCTATGGATGTCGTCACTGTCTAGGATCACTAGTACTCTGTCCTTGCATAACCACAGCATTATGCCACATCTACCGTACTCGTGCACTATGTGCTTTCCCTTCTCCCTACATCCTGTCAGCTCTCGATCCTCACCCTCATCCATGTATCAGATGCCCCCTCCTATTTTCCTCTTTTGGGACACGGTCGCCCACATGCCTCCTCATTGAGTGAACCCCCTCTCCTCTCCTTTTTTCCTTCCCCCACTAAAGCTCACATAGGTAGCGCACCATGGCCAACCTTTTCCTCACCTCATAAACCATCAGTGTCTTCCATCCATGTCACCTTCACTTCTGGTGTGCTGCGCCCCACCTCCATCCACCAAGCTATAAGATGCCGCCTTGTGCGCCTCTCCTTCATCCTCATTCCCTCAAATCTAAAGAAGAGCTATGAGATCCAGCCGTCGCTCGTAAAACTAGGGTCACCAATCATAGGTGATTCCGTAATCCGAGAAGAAGAAGGGATCTGGTTTTTGTCAAAGAAGTTCAAGTCTACCTTTGGTTAGTTTGGTCTTAGGGTTCACGATGTTTGAGTTCTCAGTCTCCTATTTGTGGATCTATTGGACATACGCAATGTTTTGGATAATCATTTTCTTGTTGTTTCTCCATTGTCCTCATCTATCTTGACTTCTAGATTAAGCTTTTGGTTGTACTAGGTTTGTTCTTAATCGTGTATCCCTAAATCCTTGCGTGGTTTAATGGGCGAAGCCGTGTAACCTCTTGTGTACCTTTAGGTCTATGAAATGTAATCATGTTTTCCCTATTGGTTTTTGCTTTGAATCTCAGGACAAGATTTTGTTTAAGGGGGGTAGAGCTATAACACCCTCGGTGTTACACCCTAAACAAATTACTAAATCATGTCATGAGCATCATGTTTATGTAATAATGCATGTGATAGAAGGTGGTGAAAAATTTCTTGTAGCCTAAAATAACCAATAAAAATGTTAAATGAATGTTGATTCAATAGCTCATGTATATCAAGTAGGGTCGAAAATCAATTTTTATTAAGCAAAAATACTATAGAACATGTGTGTGATACTTAAATAAAGTTTGAAGTACAAACTTTGTAGATGACAATGCAACTCTTGCTGTAGAAAAATAATATGATTAGCTAGTATTTCTAATGGCTTGGAAATGGAACTTGAAGTCAAATTCAGCTCAAGACTTGGAAGAAATTTTAAGTTTGAAAACAGTGTGACAATGCCATGTTGGCGAATTAATTCTGGAAATCTAGCTAAAGGTCAATGCCATGTTTTTGAGCCTTATGGTAGACTGATGTGCCCTCGTTAGCATGGTTGAGGTAGATTAGCTTCAACTGTGTTAGGATAGTTTTTAGATGTGCTTTAAAATTGGTGCACATCATATGCTTGGCTTGGGCGCATGGTCACCTTGCGCGCCCGCTCGGCGTCACGTGGCTGGCCACATTCCGCGCACCATGGTGGCGACCCTGGTCATCCTGTCTGGCCGTGGGTTGGCCATAGCCAGCTCCAACGGGCCATTGTCATCGCCCTGCAGCTGCTGGCCATCGTGCTACTGCCCTCGCTGCCACCCTTCTCGCCTCGTGCTGCAGTGTGGCTGCTACCCTTCTCTCCATCACACGCATGGGCTTGTCCCTAATGCTGATGCCATCGCGTCCGTGCTCTCTACAATCCTACACCACTTCCTAGCCCTATCTGATGGCACCATCTCTGCCATGTGTGCGCTGTCGGCTAGGCCGTGCATGGAGCCAAGCCGATGTCACGGCGGCCTTCGTCTTGCCGACTAGCACTCTTTTTGCCGCTCGAATCACATACTCATCAAGCCATTGCCTGCCTCCATAGTCACATCACACTAATGCCCATGTCGTGGTGTCACTACACTCCCTCATGTTGTTTTGTTGCACTAGGCCCTACTAGATGGCCCCATGCATAGCGATCACTGCTTCACTGCCGCTGCCCACGTCATGCCATGGCCGAGTAGTCCCATCACAGTGATTCACGATGCTATCTCTCTGAGTCTTCCCCATATGGATGACCTCGCTTCATTAACATAGCCTCGACCGAAGCAGGCATAGCCTTCAAGATGCTACCGCCCCCACCTGCCCTTGTCACCAACATAATCGCTCAGCTTCGCACGACAAATACGTGTGGTTCGGGACACCAAACCTGAATTCGGAATTCCTAGTAGTTAGATAGGAAAGCCTACTAGCAGCCTGACCCTCACCTTATCGCAACTGAGCACTACTAGCAGCCAATTTTTAGTTTTTCTCACCGTCGGCCTAGGTGCGCCTGCCGTGCTAGTGAAATTGGGGTAAGGTCCGAATTAGTTCAATTGTTTGTATCCATGAGCTCGCCTTGACCTCCTCTATCTGGTGCTCATGCCATTTGGCTAGGGCTGCTTAATAGAGAAGTGATGACACATGGGTGTCCATCCTGGAGCACCGCCGCCATGGTGGCTGGCACGTGGCCAGGCCACTTCGGCACTCCTCCACCTCAACCGTCACCGCAGCATGAATTCCACTGAGCTACTAGGTGCTTACCCTGCTATCCCTACCACCCTGATAGAACCTTAGGTTGCTAGAATAGTCATGCTACCATGGATAGCCACTGGCCGCTATAGCCCAGTGATAGTGCGCCTCTAAGTCCCTAACCATCACCGAGCCTTGCGCGTTTAGCTATAGATGGTGGTTGGCCCCTTACCCCCGTCAGTAGCATGCCTAGGTTGCCCGACATAACTGCCTTATGCTGTCGGCTGCTTGCATCGACGTGCGTGGTGTTTCTATGAACCTCCTCGTGGTAAAGGTGAAAACATCCAAGGGTTTGGTTGCCTAGATTACTGACAGTTGGAATAGTGCAGCATAGTGCCACGTAATAAATTGATAGATCAAGGTCTTTTCTACAAAATAGTCAGCGCGCTCAAGGGATTTCACTGTTGGGCCGCTAGCTAGGCTGGCTTGCTGCGCGCTGCTCACAGTTCCGCAGTTGGGCCAAACTAGGCTGCTAGGCCGAATGCTAGCCGCCAGCCCTTTTGTGTTCTAAAGCATTTTCTAATTTAGTTTCTAAGGTAAAATTGTAAATTCAATATAAAATTGTGTAGTTAATCAAAAATTGTGAAACAAATTTTGTTAGGTTCCTAAAATCATGATATATCTGCTAGTATATTTTGTTCATATAGTTTTGTAATATTTTTAGGAGTTATCTAATTAATTTGAGATGCTTAATATTATAAGATATAAACTTGTAGGAATATTTTTGATAAATTGGTGATAGTGTTCGCTCTGAAACTTTTATAGTAAATTCCTAACATTATTAGGTGCTCACTATAATTTTTGTAGCTCCATAATAATTAGTTTGCTAAGGTAGCTAAATGAGCCCTATTTTGAAAAATATATATTTAATCAATAAATGCCGAAACACCTTAGGATTTTAAAACTAAAACATTGTTCCTAGAGATGAAGCCTTGCTCAACACAATGGTACATTGCCTAGTACATTAGTCATTAGAGCTAGCTCATTAGATTGAGAGGTGTAATCATATTCCTAAGAGTTTCGGTTGCTATTGATTATTTACGTCTCTGTGTTGCATCCACGTATATCATAATAGGAACAATGATGGATCATGGAGTCAACTAAAGTAGCAGAAAAGATGGTGCCTCAATGATCGTGTCTCCATGATGGAATGCTAACTTTTGGTTATATCTTACACAGGCAAGCCCTGGTGCATAACCCCTATTATTCTGCACTTTAATTTATGCTTATGCATTAAGTTTTAAGGAGTTGAATGAAAACCACTTGCATATATATCCTTATCCCATGAGTCCTACTAGTATGTCAGAATCATGTAGATGGCTATGCTATAGGATTCGGTAGAAGTCAAGTGATTACCTATCACTCGCGAGAGATAGGAAAGATATTATTGTTGTTATTATATTACTATCACATGGAATATATATGGATGATAATTGGAGACCAAGCGGAAAGGTACTTTGGATCTAGACTTTGTTAGGCATCCGCGTTGGGCCAAACCGGGCTGCTACTGCTGTGTCGCTCCACTCTAGAGCAGCACGTAGGTGAGAGAGGAAGCGAGAGCGAGAGTGAGCGCGTGGGTGTGTGGAGAGCCGGGTGCTCTCCCTTTTGGCATGGCAGGGCAGGCCGGTGCCAGCAGATAGCCACCATGTAGCACGCATGGCCTATGTCGGTCGGCCACGACACTCGGTGATTTGAATTGGCTAAGTGCTGATCTAGTTGACTGACAGGGCGACTTCACGGCTCTATCTCATAATCCACTTCAAGTTAGCAAAAACTTCTTTAATAGAAATTGTAGAGCTATGTGAGTACTACAACTTTGCTTTAATGATCCTAGTCTAATTTGAACTGATTTTCAAACTACATTGCTTCAAAGTGGGCTACATTGAAACTAAAATTCAGTTAAAGACAGCGAAATTTCTAGTTTTGAAAACAGCATTTTGTTGATACTTGTGAGCTATATTTTACCATGTTAGGCACTGATTCAGCTCATGGGCCTTAAATAAAGTTTGTTACCCATGACAAGAACTACAACTTTTATTTAGGTCACATAGCCATGCAAACACTCTAAGCTACTGTTCAACTTTAGTCAAACTAGTATCATGAAAATGGCATTTCAAAAGAAACCAACACTTAGAAGCAAATTTGGTCTATGTCATGAGTACAAAAGTTGTTCCATATATCATTCTAGATGTGTCTAAGGTATTTTGGTGACCTCACAACTATCTCATGCATTGGTCACATATGATTACAAGCATAAGCATATATATATAATCAACATTTCATGTGATAAGGTATAAGAATGAGATGAAATTTCATATGCTCATGTTCATGAATGAATGGATGATGCTTGTGCTCATGAAATGCAAGTGCCAAATGCAAAGCTTAACACTAGGGTGTTACATGCAAATTGGACCTGAGTTGTACCAAAGGTGACCCGACGTGACCCCGACGGGGGATGTGTGGGTTTGTGTTAGGAATAACTATCCAGCTGGTTGCAACCGATTCGAATTGCCGTCTCTCCTGGATAGTGAGAAACTCGACTAGTCCTAGCATCGTATTAACTGGACTATTGAATTTGATGGTTATATTAGACATGGGAATGCTACACCAGCTATGACTATTATTGTGATGATACATAATGATATATCACATGTGTTGGCACATGTTAGTTGTAATTCTAGAGGTGAATAGCTAAAATTAACTTGATACCTGAATTATAAAATGTATAGTTGAACTAGTGTTTTTTATGCAAAATATTGTCTAGCTAGCTCCACTTATAAAGCCTTGTATGATCCTTGGAGTCACATTATTTTTGGTTTATAATGGGTAAGTCTAGCTGAGTACCTTCTTGTACTCAGGGTTTATTTCCCCACTTGTTGTAGATAATACAGTCTATCATGGATATTGTAAGAACTACTTTTGTCCTGCCATGGACGAGGAGTAGGCCTTGGGCAAGGTGCTTCTATATATCTAATCTATGATGCTTTTGTGCGATGTGATCACAAACTAGCAAGTATTTGAACAATGGTGTGCGATGTTAGTTTCAAAACTACCTTTGCTTCCACTACTACTTCATTTGAACTTGGTTTATAATAACTTTAATTGTACTCCAATGGATGGTAATGTAATTGTGAACTCTATGTAATATGTGGCATGTATGTTGAATCATGTACGATCTTGGTTGTATGTTGGTGATTAATCAAGACCCTTCATGGTACTCGATAGACTACCATCTTTATATGGACTCAAGTATGATAGTGCCATTGTACTTGTGCTCTTATAAATTGGTCGGTTCTATCACAGTTGGCATCAGAGCAAGATTTAACATTATTTGCCACATGTGTATTTAAAACAAAGGTTTTTGTTTTCCAAAACCAGTTTTTGGCAACTTATAGTTATATATATAAGTGTTCAAATCTGAAATTTGAATCTAAAGTATGCCAGTGATCATTTCCTTTATGCCCAGTTAAGGATTTTAGGTGGCTAAATAAGTACTAACATGGGGGTTTTTATTTTCGTCGTCCATACGGCGTGCTATTGTATGGATGCCATTCACTTGAGTGGTAATGTATGGATCAAATGCATCTACGCCCAAGGTAAGATGATGAGTGGCATGACCACAAGATGTGAGCATGCGGTCTAAGGGGAGAGGTAGCTTTGATACTAAAGTATATATATGTCTCATATATATACGGAGGTATTTAATTGTGGGTTAGCTTTGATACGGCTCTATATGCATATTTATATGTATATATAGGACGTATTTAGTTTTGGGTAGCTTTGATACAGAAGTATATATATATATATATGATTATATATATGGAAGTATTTAGCTTGCAACCTAGAGCCTAGGCTTTCATTTTTGCATATATAATTGTGGGGTTGGGCTGAAATGAAATTCTTGTGCAGGTACGCTAACAACGAAATGTGTAGCCCGACTAGTTACATTATTTATGAGAGAACGTATGTATGCCACTGTGTATGCCGCTAGAAGTTTCAATTTTCCTAAGTTTGTGAGGATGTACGGAATGTGCAAGCATCATGATAAATGATGCATTACATACTTGCATTGTTCCTCCCCTTATAAGTTTCTTGTTCAGTTAAGTAACTCTTTTCTATTATAATGTTGTTTTCATGAGAGTTGTACCATTTTTGCTGCAGATGGCACCTATTACCCACCGGAAGGGAATGAGGCATTCTTGGGTATCTTTGGTACACCTGCCTTGCTTTGGAGAGTGTTGCATTTTGTGGGATACACAGAGCTACCCCAGTTCTTTGGGACACAGAGGCATGTGCAGGAGGAACCATGGTTTGAGGTACAAGTGTGCATCCCAGCTTGTAAATAGGCACTGTAGTACCAGGGTTGGAAAGCAGAATCTAAGGGAAGAACCACTTGGGAAGGTGCTCAAGTGGCAGCCTTTGAAATCTTGAGCACACTCTATCAACAGCATGGTGATTCACTCACAAACAGTGCAGCGGGATCTATTCCTCAGGTGGATCTAGCTACGGTAGTTTGGAGGCAGCATGACCATGTTTTTGTGGCACAGGACCATGACGAACGAGCATAAAGCTTGAGTCCTGCTATGAGTACTATGTTCACTATCATGTAGATATTTTATGCCTGAGAAGACGCCCGCTATGTCTGGCAAGACTCTTATAACATCTATGTGAATAAGCCCATGAAAGCTAGGGAAGTACAACAAAGGCTGAAGAAGCATGTGCGTAAGCACAAGAAGATAGCTTGGGAGGCTTTTTGGGACACTAATGACGCTCATATAGCGTTGGGAGCCCTCATGCTCAGAGGGTGTAGGCCATCCAACAGAGGGATGAGGCCTACCATCTTGTAGAGGCTAGAGAGGAGGCTAGGACTAGGACTATGGTTCTAGCTGGGCGGCTGGAGAATGACTACCGTCAGAGGGAGATAGAGTACCAATGTCAGATTCAAGAGAACCAGAACACCATTGCAAAGCTTCAGCATGATGTTCATCACCTCACAAAACATCATTAATCCTATTCCTCCCCTAGTAGCCACAAATGAAGAAGAGTAAGATCCAGAAATGTTCATGGAAGATGATGTTTAGGAAGAGGAAGAGGAAGAACAACTTGTGCCTATGAACAATGACGAGGCAAATGCTATGTCCGATGTTGACAGTGACCACTCCGTGGCATAACTTAGCTATAGTGCTTAGCCGGATGCACTAGCTCCTTATCTTTTTCGATCTTTTATGTAATGGACATGTAATTTAAGTTTTGATCTTCAGATGTATCGTTAATGTAATTTTGGAACCTTGCATGTTGGCCCACTATGGGTTGAACTCTAATGAAATTCTAGTTTCATTTTACTAGTAAAATGTGACATGCATGCGAATGTATTATGAGTATGATAAGTGATCAAATTGGTCATGTCATGTTATGAGAATGAATTATTGTGCCTCTATTTTATTGTATGAATTTAGATTCTCTCTAGCAAATTCAGTTTGGCATGATTACACAATTCATCTATAATTTCTTGACATCAGTCAATAATCACTTATTGTTGTAATTTTGCAGATGACTCGCACTCACACTAGGGTAGGTACCAGCCAAGGTGGCAATGATGGTGACCTACCACCACCACCGCCACCCTCTGTGAATGAGTTTTTTCACATAATTCTCTAGGAATCAGTGAGTAATGGAATCAGCGAGCAATGGAAGAATTAGCGAGCAAAATCAAGGGCTAGAACCTAATTAATACAGTACATTCAAGGACTTTCTAGAGACTAAGCCTCCTATCTTTAAAGAGGTAGAAAACCTGCTCCAGGCTAATGAGTGGTTGAACACTATTGAACAAAACTTCCATCTATTGAGGGTCACCGAAATGATGAAGGCTGAGTATGCATCGCATCAACTGCAGGGGCCTATAGGTATCTAGTGGACTCATTATTTGTCTACCTTACCTGCTAGAGCAAATGTTACCTAGGAGTAATTCAAGATAGCCTTTAGGGGGCATCATATACCCTCAGGGCTAATGCGGATGAAGGCTGCTGAGTTTATGAAGCTGACACAGGGGACAAAGACTCTCACCAAGTATATGCATGCATTCAACAACTTGTCCAGATATGCACATGCATTCATGGATACCGAAGAGAAAAAGATAGCAAGCTTAAAGAGAGGCCTTGGCACCAAGTTGATGAAAACCATGGCCAACTCTAGATGTGCTACATATAATGAATTTATTAGTGATGCCCTCATTCAAGAGAACCAGAATAACTTACATGCAGCAACAAAGGGCCACAAGCAAGACGCCGAGGCTGGTGCTTCAGGCTCATCTCAGTCAAGGGCTTCCATGGTAGCAAGGCCACAATTCCATCCCCTAGCACCTATGTTTAGGCCTCCCCAGAAGAACAATGAGTCTAGCCTGACCTTAGAAGGTATTTCGCAAGGCATTCACCATTGCCATGGCCAAGGGTAAGCACAGGACAAGGAAGCTCAACAGGGTCAAGAAGTAACCAGCCATGCTTCAATTGCAATCAGACAGGCCACTTGGCCAAAGAGTGCCCCTATCCTCAAAAGGGTAGTAATTAGAATCAAGGCAACCAAAAGCAAGCCAATCCTAAAGCACATCCTGGGTATGTGCATTATACAGTCATGGAGGAAATCCCCATGGGAGAAGTTATTACCGCTAGTATGTTTCTTGTAAACAAACAGCCCGTAATTGTTTTATTTGATTCTAGAGCTTCGCATCCATTTATGAGTTAGACTTTTGCATCTAAGCACGATCAAAAAAATAATTGAGGTAGACAAGGGTGGCTATAGTATAAGTTCAGCGGGGGCTACTATCTCTACAAACCAATTAGTTAGAGATGTGCTTATCTCCATATAAGAGAGGGAGTATACTATGGATCTCATAGTATTGCCAGGATTAGCCATAGATGTGATATTGGGCATGAGTTGGATGAGTGGTCATGGAGTTCTCATTGACACTACCACTAGAACAATTATGTTGAGGGAACCCAAAGGGTGTAGTGCTTTTCTAGTGCCACTTCCCAGAAAGTTTGGATCATCAAAACTTGTCCTATGCCATCCAAGCCACTACTCTCTGTGATATTCTAGTAGTTTATGAATTTCTAGATGTATTTCTAGATGAGTTGCCTAGTTTGCTGCCTGATAGGGGTGTGGAATTTAAGATTGAGTTAGTGCTAGGTACAAGCACCTATCTCAAGAAGACCCTATAGGATTCCACCCAATGAGTTAGCCGAACTTAAAATTTAGCTACAATAACTTTTGGACAAAGGTCTCATTCGACCTAGTTCGTCTCCCTAGGGTTATCTAGCTTTACTTGTGAAGAAGGACAAATCATTACAGATGTGTGTGGACTATAGGCTGCTTAATGCCATAACCATTAAGAACAAGTACCCTTTGCCTCATATTGATATTTTGTTTGATCAATTAGCAAGAGCAAAGGTATTCTCTAAGATTGATTTGAGATCAGACTACCACTAGATTAAGATCAGTCTAGAAGATGTACCTAAGACAGCTTTCTCAACTAGGTACGGTTTGTATGAGTATTTGGTCATGTCTTTTGGACTAACAAATGCTCCTGCCTATTTCATGTACCTAATGAATTTGGTGTTCATGCCTGAGCTTGACAAGTTCGTGGTCATGTTTATCGATGATATCCTAATTTACTCGAAGAATGGGGCAGATCATGCAGAGCATCTAAGATTTGTCTTATCTAGGCTAAGAGAGCATAAATTGTATGCAAAGTTTAGCAAGTGTGAATTCTAGCTAAAGAAAGTACCTTTCTTGGGCCATATATTTACTGAAGATGGAATCTCTATAGGACCCATCAAAAGTGCAAGAGGTCATGGGGTGGAAGGCCCTGACTTTGGTTCATGAAGTTTGGAGTTTTCTAGGGCTAGCAGGCTATTATCAGTCGTTTCATTCTAGATTTTTCCATGATAGCTAAGCCCATGACCTAGATTGCTTTAGAAGGATGAAAAGTTTAATTGGACTCCAGAGTGTGAGGTAGCTTTTCACACTCTACAAACCTTGTTAACCATTGCTCCTTTCTAGCACAACCCGACAATGAAAAGCCTTTTGATGTGTTTTGTGATGCATCGAGTATAGGTTTGAGGTGTGTGCTCATGCTAGAATGTCGAGTTATTGCCTATGCTTCTTCGACAATTGAGAAAGCATGAAGTCAACTATCCTACACATGATTTAGATCTCACAGTAGTTATTCATGCATTGAAGATATGGAGACATTATTTGTTGGGAAATGTATGTCACATATACACTGATCACAAAACTCTCAAATACATCTTCACTCAACCTGAACTGAACATGAGATGGCATAGATGGTTAGAGCTGATTAAGGACTATAATTTGGAAGTGCACTTTCATTTGGGAAAAGCCAATGTTGTAGCAGATTCACTTTATCAAAAATCTCATTATAACACCTTAGAAGCCTTGTTGGAAGATGGGTTTAAGCTGTTGCATCCTGTTGTGCTACACAACATTACTGTTAGTTGCTCACTTGAGAGCAAGATCATTGAACTACAAAAGATAGATGTAGGTGTGTTTCACATCAAGAGAAAGATGAAGGAACAGGAACCCAAGCATTTTAGGTTGGATGAAAGGGGTGTGTTATGGTTTAAGGACTGACTTGTGGTACTGAAAGACCACGAACTTAGAAATCAAATTTTAGATGAAGCTCATTCATCCAAGTTGTCTATCCATCTGGCTAGTAGCAAAATGTATCAAGATTTGAAAATCCATTTTTGGTGGACCAAGATGAAGAAAGAAATCTCCGCCTATGTTGATAGATGTGATACTTGCAGTAGGGTCAAAGCAGATCATCTGAAACCTGTTGGACCACTTCAACTATTGTCCATTCCAGGCTAGAAATGGGAGGAAATAAGTATGGACTTTATTACAGGTCTCCCACACATGTAGCAGGGTCATGATTCCATATGGGTCATTGTGGACCGCCTCACCTAAGTCAGCGCATTTCATACCGGTCAACATAAAGTTTCTCATTGGGAAGTATGCTGAGCTATATGTTTCTTAGATCGTGAGGTTACATGGGGTACCAAGGACCATAATCATAGATTGAGGACCACATTTTATAGCTAGCTTTTGTGAACATTTGCATAAGGCCTTGGGAAGTAGACTGATCAGAAGTCCAGCATACCATCCGCAAACCTCTAGGCAGACCGAGCGAGTGAACCAGATCTTAGAAGATATGTTGAGAGCATGTGTCGTATCCTCTAAGGGATCGTGGGAGAAGTGGTTACCTCTCATGTGGCATTCTCTTATAATAATAGTTACCAAGAGAGTATCAAGATGGCTCATTTCAAAGCACTTTATGGCCAAAAATGTAGAACTCCTTTGAACTTGGTTGAGCCTAGGGAAAGGAGGTACTATGGTATCGATTTTGTCAAAGAAGCTAAAGAACAAGTGCGTATTATCCAACAACACATTGAAGAAGCCCAAGCCCAACAAAAGAGTTAAGCTAATAAAAGAAGAAGACTAACCTTTGAATTGGGAGATTATGTGTACTTGAAAGTTTCGCCCATGAGGGATGTGTAGAGATTTAGAGTAAAAAGGAAGCTTGCACCCAGATATGTAGGGCCGTATCATATTATTGAATGAAAGGGAAAGGTAGCCTACAAGTTGCAACTTCCATCAGAGATGAGTGCTATCTTCAATGTCTTCCATGTTTCTCAGCTAAGAAAATGTCTTCACGTACCGGATGAAGCCATTGAACCCACTAATGTTAAGCTCCAATCCGACTTGACTTATGAAGAGAAACCAATCCAAGTGCTAGAAGAAATGGAAAGAGTAACCTGGAGGAAAGTCATTAAGTTCTACAAGGTGGTGTGGAATAACCACGGTGAACAAGATGCCACGTGGGAATGGGAGGATTATTTACGTGAGGTTTTCCCACCTTTTATGAAGAATGGTAGGTCATTCAAATCTTGGGACAAGATTTCTATAAGGGGGAGGGGATGTAACACCCGTAGTGTTAAGCATTGCATTTGGCACTTGCATTTCATGAGCACAAGGATCATCCAAGCATTCATGTGCATAAGTATATGGAATTTCATCTTATTCTTTACATATTATCATATGTGATGTTGATTATATACATGCATATGTTTGTGACAATATGTGACCAATGCAAGAGATGGTTGTGAGGTCACCAAAACACCTTAGACACATCTAAGATGGTAAATGGAACAATGTTTGTATTCATGACATGGGCCAATTTTGCTTCTAAGTGTTGGTTGACTTTGAAATGCCTTTTACATGATGCTAGTTTGACCAAAGTTGAATAGTAGCTTAGAGTGTTTGCATGGTAGTGCACCGTTAATAAAAGTTGTAGTCCATGACATGGGGAACAAACTTTATTTAAGGGTCATGAGCTAATTTAGTGCCCAACATAGTCAAAAATATCTCCAAATTAGCAATCAAATGTTGTTTATGGACTTAGAAATTTTGATGTCTGAAGCTTGTTTTAAGTTTCAAAGTAGCCTACTTTGGAGCATTGTAGTTTGAAAACCATTATGAATTAGACAAAACTCCTTTAAGTAATCTTGTAGTACTCATGTAGCTCTACAACTTTTACTAATACAGTTTTCAAAAACTTGCCATGGATTAGGAGGTAATTAGGCACAAAGTCGGTCCATCAGTCGACCTGAATCGGCCCATCGCCGCGCCGTGGTGGCCCACCATGGCCAGGTTGCTCACGCCGTGTGGTGGCCATATGCTAGTGTCGACCCACCCAACCAAGCCACAAAGGTGAGCACTTGGTCACCCTCGCTCTCACGCACTCATTCACTCTCTAGCCCTCTCCATCTCGCTCGTGTGCGGCTCTAGAGTAGAGAAATCGCACCTCCACCGCCGCCGCATCGGCAGCGGCCAAGCGCGTCACCACCGCCGCACCGTCACCCAGTCCACCTCGCACGTAGCTCTACCATGAGCTGCTATACCTTCTCGAGCAGCTAGTGCCACTAGATGAGCTCCGATAAGGCCACATTGTCGCGATGCCATCGCCGCCATGGCCGTGGTGCGCCATTGAGCATGATCTCGCCCCGTGGCCAGCCACAACCCGTGCATCTTCACTCTCTCTCTCCCTCATCTAGTCTTCGCCGTAGGTCCTAGAAGCTAGAGCCACCATCCGTTTAACCACTACCGCCTCGTTAGTGATGGAACACACATTCACACCGTGCACGCCCGCCATGGCCATGAGCATGAGCTCACCGCGGCCAACCCCAATCGATCACCCATATTTCCCTCTAGTTCCCATTACCGAGTGACCTTGAGCTCTAGATCCATAGCCTATGATGGAGGCAGTTCGCCGATAGCCCCCTCGCTGGAATGGCAAGCGTCGATGCTATGCACCAGACACCGCCTAGCTCCGTGCACGCGGCTAGACCTCACCGCCGCTCCACCGTGGCTTAGACCTAACCCGAAAGCTCTACTAGAGTCCGTGGAAGCCATAGCCATGCTTACTTGGCCGTGTCATTGTCGGAGACGGTGAGTCCACCACCGCGCGCCACCGTCGAGCGGCCATGCTCATCGGCGAGATAGCTCCGGTGAACCACTGAGCCAACCAAGGGCACCAATTGTGCGGGATGTCGAGTAGGTCCCGATGGTGAAGATGCTACTATCGGTGAGCTTTGGTCGGTCAATGCTGTCCTCTACTCCTTTATCGCTGATGGGTGGGACCCTGACTATTAGTCGTAGTGGGTGCACTGGACTGGGTGCACCTAGCAGCTGAGCTCGATTTGAAATTGATTTTCTTTATTTATTTTCATAGATTTGAATGCAAACTTCAAAAATTTATATCTTGCATTAGGAGTGTACAAATGGGGTGATCCAAATTTTGCTCAGTTCATCATGAAGTTTACTATTTGATTAAAATATGAAACCTATTGTTGTGGATATTTTTCTAGGGGAATTAAATTGAGCTAGTTAAGTGCTTTTAAATTTGTTTACATCATGTAAAATGCACATCTTGAGCTAGGGAAGTGCAAAAATCATGATTCCAATTTTGCTGGTCTTGTGTTGGCATGCTCTAGCTAGGAAAAATACTAAACCAATAGAATACATAATTAAAATATGGTCTTTCTATTTAATATTAAATAATTGCTAGTTTCTAGTAAAAATAAATGGGGTAAAAATATATATCATATGACCATGCAAATTTTTACATAGTGTTCTTATGCTAGGATGAAAGTAAGAAAAATATGAAATCTGTTGTTTGACACTTTAGGCTAAATGATTTTTGCTAAAATAAGCCTATGCAACTTATGATTTTTGTAAAGATGGCTATACTTATCAAATTGGCTTGAAATTTGTATAGTAGATTTTTGGGGTCATATGTAACCTACTGTATTTTTCTTAGAATTTATTGAGCAATGGAAATATTTATCCTCTAAATCACCCTATTATATAAGGAAAGTTAATAAATGAATATAAATAAATTATTTGGGCTTAACCATGATGTTTTCTAGGTTGCTTGTGATGCATATGATCTACTAACATTAGTAGTGGTGCTTAGAAATAATTGGTTATAGGCAACTAGTTAATTATGGCTCTATAATTCAATTGGATGATTGCATGTATAGTTTTTGTTGTCATGGTGTTTTCATAATGAAGATGATGCTTTATGTGAAACTTGTTATTAACAAAGTTGTATATAACTTACTCATCTTTCTTGTCCTAAAATTTCATGGTCATGGGATCAATGGTTTAAGAATTATAGTTGTTATAATTCTATTGTCAGATTTGCTTATCCTCTGGACAGATCTGGAAGATTGAATTGTTTGACCTAGATAGCTACTGAATAAGCTTTCCATAAAGTCCACAACCATATTGTTTGGATGCGTATAACTCCAGTTATAATCAAAACATGTGTCTACTATCTTACAGTCTAGAAAATGCTTTTTACGGGAGTTGTTTAAATTACTAGAGGGAAGGTATGCACCTACTCAGTAAAAGAAAATTTTATCTTGTTATCACTTGAATACATTGTTGTTAGGGACACTTATGAGTATGCATTTTATCATATCATATCATCCATGTCATTATCTATGTATCCTTGATATCTTATTTCAAGATCATGCATGTAGGCTCGCCCGAAGGAGTAACCCTACTAGAATTCAAAGAAGAGGCGAAGGACAATCAAGGGACACCCCAATCCATAGCTCCCAAAGGACAGGAGCCGGCCACTAACGAACTTCCAGAGTGCCCTAACCATCCACCCACTTCATTCCTGAAAGGCAAGCCCTAGAGCATTTTAAGCCTCCTATGTTTTACCAAATATCACTTGAGTCCTTTATGTTTGATGCATTAGGTTATAAGAGTTGGCTAGTGTCAGCGCGAAAACATGGTAGCCGCACCGAGTGGACATGTAGCAAGCTAGAACGATCTAGATATCTACCTAGCTTCAACATAGGACCAGTTGATCCTACGAATTCCCAAGGACGTGCTAGTCAATTTGTCCTGCAATTGACAACGAGAGAATGTTTATCAGTAATTTAGGGTGGAACATGCTGGTTTTACCCAAACAGTTCCAAGTGTGCTGCTTTGGGAGCAACCATATGGGAAAATCGACTAAATAGCTGATACGAGAAGAAATCAACTATTAAGGACTGTGATGCTCGCGGGTCATGATTGATTTTATGGTAATGAATACAATGCACCTAGTTTTAATGATCCTTTCCCTTAAGCTATTAATATGTATGCATCAAAGATACATCACTAGCTAAATTAGATTTGATCAATACATGGTGTAGAGCCAATGAATCTTGTGAAAAGGGATATGCAGAGTACATAGGTGCTATTATTGAATTTCTGCCATAAGACAAAAACCCTAATCATCCTCAGAGCTCCATCAATTCTAGGGCATAGCTTATTAGGTTAGATCTAGAGAGAGGCAAGCAAGCTTCGCTTGGATTTCTGATCGAGTCAAGAGCATGGTTTGGTGTAATCCTTATATCCCCCTCTCTTTTGTATCTCCATTATTTTTATATGCTTGCTGCAATTGATATGACAATATTAGTATTCATCTTATTAATGTTCTTTGTTATAATGTTCTTCGTCTACTTTGATTATATACTTAGTATAACTAGTTTATCATTATGTTTATGCATAAGTTCATATAGCGCTCGCTCCAAAGTACATTGGGTGAGTGGTCGACATTGTCTAAGTGTGGTGCTTATACATTGTTTACCTACGGATACACCCTATATTCTAGGCCATGTGGTAGATTGCGGATGTGACACTCCTATTGAGTACTTTGTAGTCCACTCCTCGAATATAGGTATACAAGTAGGATCTAGTTACGAAGGAAGACAAGCTCTATTCTTAATCTTCCTTAGTAATATCCCTTATGTGTAGATATAAAGATGATCTTAGCCATGATTACTAGGTGTAATTGCACTAATTAAGAATGACTTAGGAATTATTACTCTAATATTCTACCTGACCATGCTAATGCCATAGAAAGGAGTACTCTGAGTGATTTATCATTATTGATGATCAATACTTATCATATATATATATATATCTTATCCTATGACTTACCCCTTTTATGAGTAGAATATTGGTTATGGTTTACTTCTCCATCAATAGTATAAGTTATCAATACTTGTCCATGCTAGACCTTTCCTGTGGTAAAATATAAATAAGGATACCTAGAATACTCTCAGGTGAAGTGCTACAATGGTATAATTATCTATGCTCTTGCAGATTCCTTTTCATTCATATATCTTTATATTCTTTCTATTCACATAAAATGATAAAGAACTACTTAGTATCACTCTAGTAGTGATGCTAGGCAGTACCAACAAGCATCTCTGGCACCATCACCAGGGATGACAACCTAGTAAAGTAATGTTAGGAGATGTAGGTAATTAATAGGTGGCTACTAAAACAAGTGACAAGTTAATAAATACCAACAAGCATTTTTGGCACTGTTGCGAGGGACTAGATTCAACCATGTTCTTAGTAACGACACTAAGGAATGTCAACAATCATTTAGAGTACTCCTTTCTATGGCATTAGCAAGGTTTAAGTAGAATATTAGAGGAATAATTCCTAAGTCATTCTTAATTACAAGTCAAAGCATATTGATTTATGCAATTACACTTAGTAATCATGGCTAAGATCAACTTCATATCTACACATAAGGGATATTACTAAGGAAGATTAAGAACATAGCTTATGTTCCTCTGTAACTAGATCCTACTTGTATACCTATATTTGGGGAGTGGACTACAAAGGACTCAACAGGAGTGTCACATTCGCGATCTACCACATGGCACAGAATATAGGGTGTATCCGCAGGTAAACAATGTATAAGCACCACACTTACACAATGTCGACCACTTACCATGTGTACTTTGGAGCAAGCGCTATACAAACTTATGCATGAACATGATGATAATCTAGCTATACTAAGCATATAATCAAAGTAGACGATGAACATTATAACTAGGAATATGATAAATATGAAGATGAATGTCATAACAATTGTAGCAAACATATAAAAGTAATGAGAGATACAAAAGAGAGAGGGGTACAAAGATTGTACCAAACCACGCTCTTGACACGATCAGGAATCCAAGCGAAACCTACTTGCCTCCCTCTAGACCTAGCCTAACTAGCTATGCCCTAGAATATGGTGGAGCTCTAAGGATGATTAGGGTTTTTGTCTTCTCAAATGACTTATGCCTTAGGGGAGTGGTAGGGGCTGGTATATATAGGCCGAAGCATCAATCCTGAGCCCTCGGATCAAACCGACTTGAATAAATGGCATAGATGCAATCCTTAAGGTGGTGAAGAACCAATGTAACAATGTGGGGCTAACATGTGGGCCCTAGGGGCTGATCGGCTTGCAGGTGGGGCTGGTCGGCCCTACCTGGTAGCCTCCTCGCTACCTTGGCGCCGTGTCCTCTAGTGTCTTCTAGATCCTTGTGGTGTCTATTTCGCTGCAGATAAGCACGATTAAGTCTAACATCTAGGTCCACATTGACAATTTTCTGGATAAACCCTATAGAAAATACAGATTCACCAAAACTCATAGAATTTATTAATTTAAGCCCCTAGACCTTCATACGTGTTTATATTTATGACCTTATACATGTTTATTGATGGTTTAAAATGGTTGTTAACTACCATCAACATAGCTCCCTTGTGTAACTAGTTTACTTTTGTAGTAAATTAGTTGCCTTGCTTAGTTTATGTAGCTAAGTGATTTGCCCTCTCTAATTTGGCTTGTGTAGCCTTGTTATTGTGCATTGCTAGTGAGCTTAGGAGCTTTGTGCTTTTGCATCACTAGCATGTGTAGGAGCTCCCTAGTTGCCAAAGTACTAGTGCATAGGTTTGTGTGATCTTGCTCTAGAACTAATTAGGTGAGCTCTAGCTAGCCCAGCACCTTTGTTGCCTAATTAGGATCTTTATAAGGTGCTTGTGAACTTAGATAGAGGGGTGTTGTCTTGGCTAAATCGATAGTTTTAATTTTGTATTTGTTTTGATTTAACGGCGTGATTAATTTTAGAAAGGACTATTCACCCCCCCTCTAGTCCACCATCTCGACCCTACAAGCTGTCCCAATAGCCATGATACCCGAATTACCATACTTGAAAACCTAAACCCCCATGTAGCGCATACCTAGTAAGTTACACCCTACTTGTAGAGGTCCTGATACTTTCATCAAGCTAGAGCCATATATCTTGAAGCTGTATGGTAAGTCCCAGTGGCGGCACCATGAGCTCAAGCCAACATCATATCATCATCCTTAGTTGCATATCCAGAAAATCTAGTATCACATATCATATCCAAATTAAACATATATTTTGGCCCCATGCAGGTTTCGAGCAACTAAGCAAGTCTACCCATTTGTAAACCCCAGAGTGCAAGGATTGATTGATAAGACTAGGCAAGTCCTTAGGGTTCATAGATTATGACACATGCATGGAAAGTAAATGTATTTAAAGATCATAGGTAAACAAAATGATCAAAGGGAACATGCACTTGCCTTTTTCCTAGAGTTTAGATGCTCAGAAGTCTTCAACTTCTATCTTCTGGTCTCTAGCTTCTACTGCACTTGTAGGTCCTTAGCTCCTGATCTTCCACGCTAACGAACCGCTCTTCTTCTACTCGTAGCAATCAAGCAAATAGGCAACGAACAGACACGACTAAGAACAACACATCACAAAAAAGGAAAGCTTGAAAAGAGTGCACTAAACAACACGGCTCAGTGCTATGGTCATGAGAGCGCAAGAACAACTGAGAACGGAGCTATCGTTAAAGAGGACATGACTATCGAGACTTGCATTATAAAAAGAGATAGAAGACTACATAGTGCATTTATTTTATTTTAATAAAACAAGGTGGTGGACATTTTAGAGCAACATCATGAAGTTTAATTAAGTGAAATTATAGTTTAATTAGAAAAGACGGAATTAAACCTTAGTCATATTTTGTTTATAAACTTTTCATAGTATTTAAGTTATTTAAATATTTATAATTTAGGAAACATGGAACATGTGTGAGCAAGTAATCGAATCTCATATGTTTTGCGCTTAAACTAAACAAGTTATAATTAATAAACACACATTGAAGATGATATTAATTAAGTTAACATTTATTTATAAAAGACCGAATAAAACCCTAAATTATTTTTAATTTGAAACTTGGTTGCATAAATATTAATCAAATTAATATTTAACTTATAGAATTTTAGAGGTGTGAGACATGCTACACATTGCTACAAACACGTAGCTTATGTTGACATGATTGCAATGCAATAAGAATAGAATTTTAACCATAGATTTCTTTTAATTAAAAAGCTATTAAATAAATATTATTCAAATTAGTATTTCAATTAATAAATTCTTAATTAAACAACATGATAAACACTACCACTACTATGTAGAGCATGATGCTATGAAACTAACACAACTTGAACGAACTAAAATGGAGCTAAAACGATTAGACGACGGAGATTAAAGGAAGCAGTGGCAGTCTTGTAATTACAACCATCTTCTACTTTGGGTCATCTTCTTCACGAATGTGACCATGGCAGCCATGGGAGCTGCTGCTGCTCATGGATCATGCACAAGAGAGGGAGGGGACTCGCCTGGCTAGGCCTGATGGTGGCACATGGTGTGCCACAGGCCCACGCGCGGGGCCAAGATGGTCCGCTGGGCCAGCAGCACGGGTGGCCAGGTGGCCACACCGACGGCGGTGGCTGCCTATTATGCTCGAAGGAGCAGGAGGCATGGGAATGGAACACGAGCACCTAGGCCAGCGCTAGATGGGGCGACGAGGTCCGCTAGAGTGAGGCCTATTGGGTCTGTTGCAAACAACAACAACAAGAAGGGGCTTCCATGGTGAGTTCGCCGAAAAAGATAGAGGAGAAGGGGACATGGCCAAACGGATACGAGTTCACCAAACCATGGATGTGCTAATGTAGAAGAAGATGAGGCAAACCTCGCATAGGTGATGATTTCTGCAGGGATAGTGGATATGGCTGAAAAACCTCAGCCGAAGGTTCGCCATGCAAACTTTGGTGCTAGATTTAGGGAGTTCGGAGTGGCGGCTCAGAATGAGGGTTTCATATTTGGAACGAGCGCATCAAGGGCCACGCCAGCATACATATAGGTCTAGGGTTTGGGTCAGAAAAAATGGAGGTATTTTTATAGTTTTAGGATTTTTAGAAAATCATTTTCAGTTCAAAAACAATTCCAAAAAATGCTAAAATAATTTTAAATCACCAAAAAATATTTCTAAAACTCTAAAAATTGAAGGAAAACTTCTAGAGATAGAACAAGAGATAATGAATCCAAATAAAGTATTTGGAGACCAAGAAAAAGGATTTTAGAGCATCCAGAAATTGTATTAAGCTCTTCAAAAAACGGAAAAATGCTCTAGAAAAGTTTAGGAAATTCCCAAAAAGGATCGAATGGCGTTTAAACATGTTTTGAAAACTTACCACACTCAAAAGCATAAAACTCAAACAACAAGCAAGCATGACATCAATAAAAGCCCACCAAATTAATTCCAAAACATCTGGAAAAGCACCATTTTCTTTAATGAAAATATACGGGAATCTAAACTAATGTTGACAAGTTTTATCCAAATATTAAAACCCTTTGTTTTATTTAGTGTTTTTAATATTAAAGCCCTTCATTTCATTTAGTGTTTTTTAATCACAACCGAAAATATGAAATTTTGGGGTGTGATAGAATGGGTCCTGCGCCACCCGAGAAATAGCGACTCCACTGCCATACGTCATCCCTGATGTTTCTATAGGGTGCGTATAGCTACTCTCACCATCTCTCCACTCCCAATGCGTGGTTGGCCTTTCTCATAATGGAATAGTCGAGGTATTAGGCTTACCGCAGCATGTGGCCAGTACTGCAAGGTCTCGACCACACGGTGGCCTACAACGAATGGTCCTCAATTGACATAGGCGGAGCACTATATTGAGACTCCATTCTCAATGCAAGCTACCCGCCTAGTTTGAATTTAAACATAAGGATTATTATGGTATTCTCACGACCCATAAGCAGAGCCAAGAAGAGCAAAGGTGAAACATATTTCTTGTGAACGATGAAACCATCATTTGACTTTTACCGAAGTCTAAGCATTACTCAGTAGGGTACAATTAAGGATACTGAATATCAAGGTAATCATGCAGTAACGGTATTCGACCAACTACTAATTACTTAATGCACATCTCACAAGACTTAAAGTGTAATAAAGATTTGTAAATACTAGATAAAGGTTTATGCTCTGAGGCTTGTCTGCATTGTAGAGAAGGTTAGATGCCACGGTGGATCAAAGGAGTTAGACTAGGCACCTACACCAGGGGTGGATGGACCTTCTCTGAAACTAGATCAACATGAATCTTCTCACTCTTGTATGCACTACACATAATAAATGATGCTTTGCTTACCATGATGGAATGCATTACATGATGCATGATGAGAGACATACAAGTGCATAATAGAACTTTAACAAATCAACGAAAGTTGAGTACAACTTTCCTTTACCAAAGAACTAGGGTTTGTTGTTATAAAAGGTTTTTCTATTATTTAGTCAACTAACAAGTTAATTATTTGTTATCATGAAAGGGATTATACTAACATGGACTAGTAGGAGAGTGATTAACATTTTCTTAACTCACAACATTATAAAGAACTATAAAACTAAACATTTAATTAAACCATTTCATTTATTATATAAACAAGTTGATTCAAAGCATATCAAGCAAGTAATTAAATTACCAAGGAACCATAGGGGTGTTGAAGTTCCAAGGTCCATAGACAATACCCAAAATACACCAAAGTTATTTAAGGATTTATATAAATCATTTTTGTATTTATCTAATTAATAAAAGGCATTTTAAACACACCTAAATTAAATGGACAATTTATATTTATCAAAATAGTACCAAAATTTTTGTGAAGGCAGGTCTAAGCATGTAAAGCATAAAAAAAAGTTTCATGACTAAAAGATAATTATTTTAGCTTATAAAAATCATGGAAGGTCCATTTATTAATTAAAAAAGAGGTAATTTGGAAACATAGCAAAACTACTGAAAATGCATATCATATTTTTCCTAGGTAGAGCACATGATAAAAAAGCTACACAACAATTATCATAATTTTGGCACCTCAGATTGTTTAGTTATGAATTTAGCAAGAAACTACGCATTTTAATATTTTCTAAAAAAGATAAAACCGAGGAAAACATTTTCACTCAACCCCTAGCTAGCCATGGGCACTGATGTGCGGGGTCCAGTCAATAGCATAGTGTGCCCACGCTAACCGTGGTGGTGCCACCTTTGACCAGTGGGTACTCGCCGACGGTGAGGTTCCTGGCATCGACGAGGACACCAACACGCTCACGGTGACCTAGCGCTTCATCCTAATGTGCTGGTTGAGTGAGCTAAGACCTCTAACAAACTCGACGCTAGCCATGGCATCCACGGCAGCGCGGTGAGCCACATGCCGTCCACAAAGGGCTAGAAGAGATTAAACTAACACGACGGGCATGACCAAAAGCTCACCTAGACCTCAAGGCGCTACTCAGTTGAAGAGAAGGTGGAGCAAAGGTGGCTGTCGTTGGGAAGGATGATGATAGCGGCGTGGACGAGGTGGCAAGCTTACATTCTATGGAGACTTGATGGAGAAAGGAACAACCATCAAGCCAATGAGCTTTGCGGTGCCAAGGCGAGCACAAAATAGAAGAGAGAAGGGAGAGAGGGCAACCAGAGATGGCTAGCAATGGTGAGGTGGGCGCGGTGGCGATGGCAATGTGACCGCTATGAGGAGGGCACAATGACTATGTTAGATGCTAAGGGGCAAAGCTAGCGGGCTCAGGCGGTGCGTGGACTCTAGGCGGGAGCTAAGGGCATGAGGAATTGGGCTGAGCTACGGTGGTGGTGATGAATTTGGCTGGCACATCAAGTCACAGGCAGCGAGCAGGGAGGGAAGAAGAAGGAGGGTGACCAACTATGATGCGATAAGAAGGCAAGGATGAGGCAGTTGTGTTGCACCGACAGCTGCTTGAGCAAGGCCATGCAAGCATTTGCGTGTCCTATGCACGCTAAGGCAGCAAATGGGGGCGGCAAGTAGACTTCCTGCCTGCTATCAGTGATGGAGCCCTACTCCAAATAGCAGACTAAACCTACCTTGTTCCCCTCACCAGATGTCATGATTTTATAAAGCAACTTGAAAAACTACCTTAATAAAACTTGCTCTCTAATCCATGATCTTCAACATTGTATTAAGGCTCAAGATCAAAGGTGTTGGAGTGTTTTGCTCTAGCAATATCTAGTAATATGATCATGTAGATGGAATCAGATGGTAGGATATGAGACACAGAGATTTATACTAGTTTAGGGCGCAGTGCATGCTGAACCCTACTCTAGTGTTGTGGCTGCTCTTGTATCTATATCCTCAATTACAAGGGCTGTTGCTTCTGTCTACGCGGTAGATGGAATTGGTGGAATATTGGATCCCAAGCCTGAGGCCCTACCCTCCTTTATATAGGCAGGAGAGGTAGGGTTATAGAGAGGGTGATTGGGCTAATAGATTGTGTTCCTAGTTTGTTATAATAGATTGATCCTAGCTATCATCCAGATATGCCCGCCTTGGTTTGCCTTGATCTCCTCGTTGGTTGATCGCGTCATCCCTTGCAGGCCTCCTCCTTGATAGCTGCTAGGCTAATAGTTTGGTGGTGGTCATATATAGGGGTGGTGTAGGTACCCCTGGCCTATATTTCTAATAGTAGCCCCTGTAGAACTTAATGATAAGCTAGCATGTAACTTTAAGCCCTCAGGACGTTGTAGTCTCCCCTATAAGTTCTGCGTACTATAAGTACATAGTGAGCATCTTCGGGTGCCAAAGTATTGAGCAGCGTAGCTAGATATTCACAAGTATTGGGGGAGCTAGTATGTTTTCGTTCAAGTACCAAGAGCATTTCTCGAGTAGCAAGAATCTTCTTCAAGCATCGAGTGTGGCGGTGGTACACCGTACATCAAGGGACGTTGTTCCCTAGTAACTCTAAGGGTCTAACTTGGGTGGTACAGCACAAATTGAGAAATGTAGTTTGCTGGGTGTAGCCCTTGGGATGTTAATGCCATGTTTGGGTGGCGTTCCCAATAACCAAAAGCGTAGTTTCCAGGACATCGTAGATGCCATGTTAGGGTAGAAATACCACTGTACTCGAGAAGTTGGTTCCCGACGTATTCTGGCGTGTAAATATTGGTTATGCATCATTAAGTCCTAGCCATAAAACAATAATGAGGATGGGGTAGGTGCACCTCCATTGCCCATGCATCACTAAGCCAGTTGATTTTTAGGGTGACCTATCGCAGGTCGTTTGAACACTAAGGGTGTCATGTTTTCCTTCGAGATCCGTCAAGTGACGTGATATGAATTTTTGTGAACCTCGTTAATGCTAGAGTGAGGATGTTGTCCTAGAGCCCTAGGCCAATATAGCAGTGTCCCAGTTTGGGGCACCACTATGGGCGTGTAACGAACATGTGAACAACTATCAGAATTTTTGTGTGTTACTCTTTGAGCTGGTAATGGGTAGAACGAGTGACTGTCTGCTTCACTGAAAAGAAGCGGCAGGACAAAGCCAGGCTAGTGGGGGCACATCATAAAACTCTTTTTCTAGATTCCTAGAGCTCATACTTTGGTTACAGCCATGGGCCAACCATTTTTCTAGTTTCCCTCAAAGGGGCACACATCTGCTGAAATAAGGTACTTTGAGCTCGTCCAAGTATTGGGAGATTTATGTGGCACCGAGTGTCAGGGGTTTTAGGATTAGACTAGTGACCCTCCTGAATACCCCCTGATGGACCAAGGTCCTAGGGGTTCCCCATAGGGGTGTTACCCAGATAAGCCTTGGGCTAGCCTATGATCTATTGAAGGATGCAAGACAAGGTGGTGTGGAGTTCAAGCTATTCTAGATCGACCTAGTTGGCTTACGATGAAAGCTAGATTCTATAAAAGTATTTGGACTCTTCTATTGTAACTGACTAGGACTAGATACACACCCTTGCCCTCTCCTCCTATATAAAGAGAGGCATGGTGCACCCCCTGGTAACCCTAACAATCATACCAATCAATCCAATGCAAAAGGCTACACGCCGACTAGACATAAAGGCTATTACTCAACAAGAGGGCCCAAACCAGTATAAAGCGTTCATCTCTTTGCATTTACTATCGATCTCTATGTATGTCAGAGCCTTTTGAACATCATCTCGGGTACCCCAGTGATGAGTTGCCGGTCATCAAACTTTGACAACTGGCACGCCAGGTAGGGGCTTTCGGTGACTTCGCGATCGAGAGCTTGGTGGTCCTTGTTGACATGATTTTCTCGATGGGTACCACCTTCATCTTTGCCTCCTAGATCTACAAGGTAGACGACAACAACAAGCTCCAAAGTAGTCTCATGGAGATCTTGGCGCCTCAAGCTTCACCAGACATCTCGACGACCATGCTGGATCAACTCGTCGGGAAGTTTTCGCACCTCTCAATCTCTAATCCAACATAGACATAGAAGGTCACCATCAATCAAGACTCCCACTTAGACACATCACCTTTGTCCAGGCTAGAGACCCCATCTAAAGTCCAACATGAAGACCCAGTTTGTTTTCCACTTGGACTCAAGAAATCAGCTTCAATCTATCAAGATACGATCAACTACCTCATGCAGTCTGAGCAAGAGATCCCTCTAACAGGTACCCAGAAGGGTTTGGTTCTATCCATCACACCCAAAGGAGGCATCGTCCATTAGCCGGGTGCTCGACCCGATACTTCTTCAATAGATCCATCTCATCTAGATGGCATGGTGGAACTCTTGCCTTATCAAGACAGCGGAACTCTTCCAACAGACAACAACAATCATGGTTCTATAGAGATGTTGGACAGTGCCACGACTATAGAATCTAGAACTCACTTGGCCACGAGGCACTCTAGAGAAGTCCTTATGGTCGGGTAACAACTTTAAATCCCTATGCCTAACTGTTTACACCAAAATTTGGAAAGAAGAACGCGGGAACCCAAAGCTTCCAAGATTGTGTTCTCAAGGAATCGATTGTGTAAGGATTGATATCAGCTGATTTAGATGTAGTACTGGGATTGGCTCTCTTCAGATGACGTCAGTAGAAAACGTCAATGAGCTATGGTTGGCATCAGGAAAAACATATCAGACTCTACAAAAAGGGAAAGATTAGGGTTCAAGTTATCTTAAGTTAGGAATGTTTTCTCTTATACCAAAGATTGTAATGAGTCATACTTGAGTAGGATTCATGTTTAGGTTCTAGGTATAAATATTGGACCCCGGCTATTGTAAAAAAGATATCACAATCAATCAATACAAATTACTTTTTTGGCTTCATGCCAACCCTCAGGAGTAGGAGTACTATAGATCTCGATGAGTTCTTCAACAAGCAGGGCTGCATTGATCCGGTCGACCTCTGGCTTGTTTATAAGTACCGACATGGCTTATATTTTTGTTTGTAAGGCTACATCGGTCCGGTCGACCTCTTACGAGCTCTAGTATAAGTTAGTTATCGATCCTTATCTAGTTCAGGTATGGCTGCATCAATTAAGTTCGACCTCCACTACTCGAATTAGATTAAGGTCAAGTTATAGGCTCTACCTAAGGGTGGCATCCTTCGGGTAGATTCATTAAGTTACTGATCTTGCTAATGTTCTCGTTGTCATTAGTTTCAGCAATATCAATCTACCCGATCAAGATCGATCTAGATCGGCCTCATATCCTTTTAGTCCATCATTTATTTTGTCACAATATGATGGTTCTTACTTTAAATGATGGATTATGTTTTATCGTCTGTTCTATTTCAATCTTGATCCTACATAGCACGCGGCTAAGGCATGTCTAATCTTGAGAAGGTTTACTAGCTAGTTGAATCTGGTTTATAGCTTGCTATTATGGCTGTAATGATCCAATCGATCCCCACTGTTAGCACTTTTTAATTGGAGTATGCTAGTTGGTAGATTTGCTTTCGACCAGAAATGACCTTGGTTGTTTGCTATGCCTGCATTGGCTAAATAGCCAATTGCCAATACTTTAATGCTTATAGCGTGTCTTCATGCTTCCGTTAAATGTGAATAGATCTATTTATTTTAAAGGTTTGATTTGTTATCTTTATCAAGGCTACCATCGATCCGATCGAACCCCACTATTAAGGATAATAGGTTAGATTTGATGAGTTTATAGATCTATCCATATCAAATAGTCGATTATTCATATGCTGTAATCCCTTTTCTACCTGAATCGGCTATTTTAGCCGATTCGCCTGTGCTTTCATAGATATGGCATGCTTTCATGAACCAATTGAAGTATGATCGGTTCTATGGATTTTCTAGTTCTAGGTGACTATCATCATAGCTGCATCAATCTGGCCAAACCTCATGGTTGGTGGTAATGAATTAGATCTAGACGGTTCGTAGGTCTGTTTGTATTAAACAATCAATTATTTGAGTGGTGTATCCCTTTTACCGAATTCATTGGCTTTATACCATGTATTTGATCAAAATCTAATTTAGCTAGTGATGTATCTTTGACGTGTACATGTTAATAGCTTAAGGGAAAGGATCATTAAAACTGGGTGCATTGTATTTGTTACTATAAAATCAATCATGACCCATGAGCATTACTATCCTTAATAGTCGATTTCTTCTTGTATCGGCTATTTAGTTAATTTTTCCTGTTTGGCTTCTCCCAAAGCAGCACACTTGGTACTATCTGGGCAAAACCGGCATGTTTTGCCTTAAATTATTAATAAACTTTCTCTCCTTATCAATTACAGGTCAAATTAACTAGCATGCCCTTAGGAATTCATAGGATTGACTAGTCCCATGTTGAAGCCAAGCAGATCTCCAAATCGTTCTGGCTTGCTGCGTGTCCACCCAGCGTGGCTACCATGTTTTTGCGCCGACATGCATTCTGGCACGCTCGGTGGGACCCAGCAATCATCATGGCAACTAATGATAATAGGGACATTCTTATGGTGCCTTATGAAGACTTACCTAATAAGGATAAGTACATCATTAGCGAAGCTATAGAAGAATTCCAGAACAAATGTTTGTTGTCCTACACTAAGACACTTGACAACAAGGTCATCCAGGCGAAGTTGATGATAGGCGTTTCTTCGTAGATGCATGGGCAGTTAGATATAGACAAAGTTGATGATAGGTATTTCTTCATAGAGGCTGTAAACAAATTTGTCCATGATGCCATGTTGAACCATAATACAGCTTTCTTGAACACATTCCATAATACCGTAAAAGAGGTGTTTCATGGATGTCCAATTGATCAAGTTGGACCAGCTTATTACAATATTCCACATCCTTCGACTCAGGGGACTAATCAAGCCGGTACTAGCCATCAAGAAGTAGCACTAACTGGTAATGATGATGTCTAGGCAGTTTAGAGCTCATCTGAGCAAGTTTAGGGTACCACTACTAATTAGATGCAGTATAATCCTAGATCATCAGTGTAGCATGTGCAACAGCCGATGGGACAAGTTTAGAATCAAGTGGTTAATTTCGGCACATCTGGCCAAATACCGTTGTCGGCTCAAAAAAAATAGTGCCATCAGTTCAAAGGATTCGTAGAGATACAAATCCCAACATCTACAACCAAAGACTTCAAACAACAAATCAGCAAAGGACCCAATAGATAGAGCTTCCACAAGGATATCATTGTGGAACAGATTACAATACCCTTCATATGATTCCAAATCTAGGGTATCAAGGTACCCAAAATTTTAATCCGTAGATGGGTTAGCAATTGCAAAGAAATCCATATTCAAATGCTAATGAGTTGTTGCTCAGAGTGACCGAGATGATGAAAAATCAATTTGGTTTGAAACTAAAAAGGCAGACCTTTTCGTACAAACGTCCATATCTAGAGTGGTATGATTTGGTCGCTCTTCCTACAAATTATAGGCTCCTAGAATTTGCTAAGTTCACTAGTCAAGATAGCATAAGTACAATAGAATATGTTAGTCGATATCTTACATAGTTGGGCGAAGCATCCATTGAAGAAGCTCATCGAGTTCGTTTCTTGTCCCTGTCCCTATCAAGAACAGCTTTCACCTGGTTTTCATCGTTACAAGTTACCTCCATTGCTAGTTGGACTAACCTAGAGAAGAAGTTTCATACATATTTTTATACTGGGATAGGAGAAAAGAAAATCATAGATTTGACGACCATAAGCCAAAGAACTAATGAATCGGGTGCCAAGTTTCTTCACAGGTTCTGAGAGACCAGAAATTTGTGCTTCTCATTAAATCTAACTGATGATCGGCTAGCTACTTTAGCTATTCAAGGAATGTTGCCAACATGGAGGGAGAAGCTGCTTGGGCAAGAATTTGACAATTTAGGTCAGTTGGCTCAACAAGTGGCAGCACTCAATAGCCAATTCTAGAATATGCGCAAAGATACCCGATTCTAGAAGAATGCCGCAATTGCTGAAGCTTGTAATCCATATTCAGTTAATGATGGCGATGAGGATGATGAAGAAAAAGAAATTGCTGTGGCTGAATGGAATTGGGGTAAGAAGATAGTAATGGTGCCAAATCCTTGGGGAAAAGAAGTTGAGGAGAGCTATGATTTTGACGTCACAAAATCAGACAAGCTCTTTGATTTCTTGATTGAGAGAGGTTAGATCAAATTGCCCACCAATCATGTTATGTTACCTCCTGACCAATTGAAGAATAAGAAGTTCTGCAAGTTTCATAACGCTATTTCTCATTCTACTAACGAGTGCAGAATTTTCTGGCAACATATACAGAGGGCTATTCAGCAAGGGAAGCTTAAATTTGATACACCTCGGAAGATGAAAGTTGATGATAATCCTTTTCTAAGAGATCAGAACATGGTTGATGCTAAGTTGCTCAAAGGGAAGACTAAAGTTCTAACATCAACTAGGGCCAAAGAAACTGAAATACTCGATCTAGAGATGCAAATATCGGCTGATGAATATAGAGAAATTAAGAGGCGTCGTGACCGACAGAAGAACCGATATGAGCAGGGAGAGATGTCAAGGAATGGGGCTAAGGCCATGTGTCACATCTTGAATTTTATTGAATAAATGGCAACAACAGAAGGAAAAGGATTATCATCGTTGGTTAGAAGAGAAAGAATACCAGCATCAACAAGAAGAGGAGAGGTATGAAAGAAAACAAGCTAAATGACATTGGAATTATCCTTTCTTCAGACATTGTTTGAATGAAGGTCTAAAATTGCCTACTAGAAATAATTGCCCAGAGTGCAGTGAGCAATATTGAGAGTTTAGGCAATCTCAAGCCAACCATCGGTCTATCCATGCTCGAGATGAGTATCATCATAGTAATATAGATCGGTGCTTAAAAAATAGAAGTATTCATGGTCGGCTTGGGAAGTGAGTTGTTGATCAAAATTGGGCTGATTATGAAGAAGAGGGTGATGAGGGGGAATACATTTGGTAGGAAGGGCAATGGTGTCTAGGAGGTTTGACAAGAAGCCAAAAAAGAAGGGTACAATGCCCAAGGAATACAGAGCTAGAATGGGCTCAGGCATCTGGCAGACATCAAATATGGCATGCTAAACAAACAGCCGATAGGGGTCAACCATCGGCTAATATTCAAATAGCTTTTTTATTATCATCAGAATTTAGAGCTCTAGCAGATCAAGAAGTCTATTCGGATTTTAAGAATCAGAATATGAGGAGATAGTTGCCAAGTTGATAGTTTTACAGCAAGCTATGTTCGATAAGCCAGTCAAGCATTGGCACTTAAAAGCTTTATATGTAAAAGGGTTTGTTAATGGGAAGCTGATGAGCAAAATGTGGGTGGATGGAGGTGCTTCTATTAATCTTATGCCTTATACTACTTTTCACAAGCTTGGTAAAGGACCAGGAGATTTGATTGAGACCGACATGATGCTTAAGGACTTTAGGGGCAATGCATACAAGACCAGGGGGGGCAATAAACATCGAATTGACAATCGGAAGTAAGACTTTGCTCACCACATTCTTTGTCATTGATGGAAAAAGGTTCATATAGTTTACTCCTTGGTCATGATTGGATTCATGCAAATTGTTGTGTACCATCGACTATGCATCAATGCTTGATTCAGTGGCATAGAGATGATGTTGAGCTGATTCATGTTGATGATTCTGTGAATATAGCAACAACTGATCCAATGTATTGGGAACTTAAAGACTTCAAGTGTTTTTCTAGCAAGTTATGGGAAGGAGGCTTCATTAAGATTAATGATGAAAGCCAACAGCCGATCCAAGTAATCATCTCTGAGAGTTTGTTTTAATGAATAATCCAATAGATGGTACAAATGGTAAACTAGGGCATGGCTTCCTATTGGCCGATGAATTAGAGGAAATAGATATTTGTCCTAGAGATAGACCTAGGCTGACATATGTGAGTGCTAAGTTGGATCCTGATTCTAAGCAAGGGTTGATAGATTTATTAAAGGAGGAGCATATTGTGTATCATTTTGGGATTCCTCAAACTATCACTACTGATCAGGGCACAATGTTCACATCAGAAGATTTCAAAGATTTTGCTACCAGTATGGGAATTTAGTTATTAAATTCTTCTCCTTACTATGCTCAGGCTAATGGCTAGGCAGAGACATCCAATCAAATTATGATTAAGCTAATCAAGAAAAAGATCGAAGAATAGCCAAGGAAGTGGTATTCAACGCTTAATGAGGCATTATGGGCATATGGGATGGCCTATCATGGATCGATTAAAGCGTCACCTTATGAACTTGTGTATGGTCATAACACAGTCCTTCCTTTGGAAATTCAAACTGGATCGAGACGTGTCATGTTGCAAAATGATTTGTCAGCCAAAGTTTACAAGAATCTTATGATGGATGACTTAGAAGACTTAAGTTGCCATCGGCTACATGCTCTTGAGAATATCAAAGCCAATAAGCTAAGGATTGTGAGGTATTACAATAAGAAGGTCAAGAGCAAACAATTTTCTGAAGGAGACTTGGTCTAGAAGGTGAAATTACCAATCGGGGCAAGAGATAGCAAGTTTGGCAAGTTGTCACCTAATTGGGAAGGACCTTATCAGATTAAACGTTGTGCACCTAGCAATGCTTATATTTTGGAAACACTAGGAGGAGAAGAGGAGTTTGACAGAGCAATCAATGGAAAGTATCTAAAGAAATATTATCCTAGTGTTTGTATTAATACTTGATAGCCGATTTGTTCAGTCATCAGCTCTAATAGCCGGTACCAAAAGGGTAGCGCCTTTAGTTCAAAAAATTAACCCAAAGAGGGGAGAAGCCGATACAATATGTATCGCCTATAGAGCAAAAAACTAACACAGAAATGATTATGATATGCATAAGACATTGTAGAAAGTACACAGAGGCATGATCATAGAAAAATAGAGGTTTTTACTCATTGATTAGTTTGCCCTAAGTATAAACTAGTCAAAAACATTGTTTATCACATCCTGAGCAGATGTAATATCTACGATGGCCTCCACTGCATCAATGAACTCCTCGATCAACTCCTCATGCTCCTCGGGACCATATCCCATTGGGAAACCGGTGTCCATGGTATGGAGCTCGTACCCAGTCTAAACCTACACCACGATGGACGTGATGTAAGGGCGATCTCCTAGACATGGGCCAGGATGTAATGGAGGCGGGCATTGATGAAGGGACCCTGAGCATTGATGGCTATTGTAGCCATGTTCGCCACCAGCTGGAGGTTCTCCAACTGCATCGTTAGGGCTAGCGATCATAGAAACAAAGAAGATATGAAGGCAAAGATAGTGGAAATTAGAAGAAGAGTTTTCTTAGAGTTCATCTTACCCGCCACCATGGCGTTAGACTCGGCCAGCCACACCTGAGCAGCGCTGGCCTCTTCCTTGGTGGCGAGGAGAGTGGCTTGAAAAGCCCCAAGGCAGATCTCAAGCAGATCATTCTCTCAAGTTGCCTCGGAATAATAGTCCTAGGACACCCTCCACTCCCGGAGGAAACACCGGGCGTCATCGCCATTGTTAGAATCAGAGGAGTCCGACGATGAGTCCGACATGGAGGCAACATCAAATGCAACATTGGAGGGCTCACTAGGCCTAGGAGGAAGTGGACAAAGGCTATCATTCAGGACAAACCTATAAATAAGTTACAGAGATCCATTGCCCTGAGCAGAGGATGTCGATCTCACCTCATACGACGGAGATGCTGGCTCACAGGTAGGTGTTCCTCTAGGACCTCTTCCGCCCCGTGCTTGCCCCGATTATTCTTGCTAGCCATGGGGTCTAGTTAGATCTACTGAGAGGAGCAAGAAAACCGCTATAGGGTTTGTGAAGGCCGAGAAGCGCAAAGACTAGAGGCAGTTACAAGTATAGATGTGTTTGAGGCTATAGCCCTCGGCTAGTATTTATAGCCACAGAGATAGAATGGTAGATATCTCGAGACATGTGAAGAGTAACTGCAATTAATAGAAGATGAAGCACTGCCCCACTAATGCTGAGGGGAATGCATCGTTGATAACTAAGGACGGAAAACTGGGGAGTTTTCTTGATGAAGGCCATATTTTTAGACTTAATTGGATTAAGGTCAGAGGTCTAGAATCAGCCACTTTCATATTGTCTCTTTAGCCAAGACAAGAAATACAATAGATCAGTAGGAAATATGGTTCTCATTAGTTTCACACAGGATATATGTATTCCAAGTAGTGACATCACAAATTCAAAACATCCTGGATTGCCTTCAAGGTTTTCGGCCGAATAGCATCACCCTCTGCAATTTGTTGCTTGTCTCCTTTGACTGAACCAGGAATGTTCTCAAGGCTGCTATGAATGGCCTTGCCTTCTTTGACCTTGGCCAGCATCTCTTGTTTCTTATGTTTGATGGCGTTGGGGATCTGAACTAAGTTAGACTCATGGCAATTGATGGCGGCCTTCACACTTTCTAGTTCTCTCTTAAGATCAACACGCCTAGCTCTCAATTGATTCAACTCTGGTTTGATTCTAGAAGAGGAATTCTTTAGATTGTTAATCAGTTATGCTAGCTCCCTAGCTTCTTGTTTATTGGAATACTTCTTGGCCATTAAAACTTCACGGTTAGACAGATTCCTCTGAGCTTTTCTCACCTTCAGGGCTTGATCTTCGATATTGGATAAAGGAGTCAGAGCTTTCGATGAGGTCTGGGGACAAAGCTATCCCTAATAGCTAAGAAGATTCCTCGTATTAAATCTAGCATCTTGGACCAAATCAGGCTATATCTTTCTCAAGCATTAGGCAATATGTCCATTAGCCGATTTTTGGTCTCTTCTGATAAGGTCTCTTGGAGAGAGGTGGCTGATGAACCAATATCGCCTTCATCTATGTACTCTTCAAAATTGAAGGAGTAGCTCAGAGATGGAGAACCAAATGCCTACATATGAGCAAAGGAAATCTTGTTAAAAGGATCAGATCAGTTGATGATGAGATAAATGGTGAAGTAGATACAATACCTTTTCTAGGGGTAGCTTCTATCTGAGGAGAAGGAACAGCTGATGATGCACCAATGGTATCTGGTTGAATCAGCTCTGAACTTTCAACATTGGTATCTACAAACATCAAGGGAGATTTTTCAATTCATGATTATTGCAGAAGGGTAAAACAGATATATGATCTTCTTACCATCAATTGTTTGCTAGACTGGAGATTCAACAGTCTAGATGATAGCGCTAATAGGATCATTTTCAATGGGTAGGCTATCAGACTCCTGCTCTTGCGTGAGTGTTTCCATAGGGAGTATCTGGCATAATAAATAGTCAGAGAAGGGTGAAAATCGAATAAAAAGTTTGGAGGAGATACCTTGGCAACATCAGGAAGTCAAGTGGGAGGATTCTCATCCTCTGCTATCCTAGAAGCATCGGTTGTTTCAACTAAAATTGGCCCCTTTTGAGGATCAGCCCATGAGGACTTGGTTGGTGCTAATTTAAATGCCTAGGACAATAGTTCAGCACCCAAAGCAGATTGAGACGCAATAGTTGATAACTGTTAGAAAAGAATTAGAATTAGAAGTTGAATAACATTTTAGGAAGAAGATGAATTGTTTTACCTAAGCAGTTGATGGTCTCGTTCTATGAAATCTTTTCCTAGTAGTGGTTTTCTGGGTTACCCCTTGGGCTGCCTTATATTTTAAAGATTGGTATGTTACAATTGTAGAAGTAGCCTGAGTTTTCATTAGCTTCTTCAATGGAGGTACAGTTGATCCCAGTCTTGAGGCTGGACACGACAGATAATACTCTATGGCATGCCCTTTTCTATCCATAGTTGGGGGATTGAATTCAGCATCCTGCAAGGGAGTTCTATTAGATAAATTGATAGAGGGACTTTAGTAGATGATCTTTATGAAAGGAAAGGAGTTAGCTAGTTACCTCACTGTCAGAAGCAAAATCTTCATCCAGAGCTATGCAGCTAGGATCAACTAGCCCACAGAAGAGGTGGGAGTGCCATTCTTGCCACCAGAGAACATATAAATGGAAAGTGAAAGAGGCTCTAGTCCATTCATGCAGATAGAGGGAAGGAAGATCTAATCCTAACTGAAAAACTCTAGAAGCTTCCATTTCCTCACTGATGCCTTCTCTCGGTTTCATTATATCTTTGAAAAATAGCATGTGGGCAGCTGACCAAGACCAAACTAATAAGCTATGAAAGAAGGGTCGTAAAACTCATAGGTTGGAAGGTTGCCTAGAAGGAAGGAACATGTAGACATTTAACTGTGGCCATGATGAAATTCGGCTAGAAGAACGCAAGGTTTGATCAAGGAATTGAAGATTGTAGCTGCCATTTTGTCTGAGCAGCCTGATTCAAATCAAAATTTAATGGGAAGACCAACTCATTATTCTCATCTTCATCATAGGGTAGCCAAGTCAGAATTTCTACTATCAAACCTCCTATAAAACTTCTTGAAGAGATGGCCAACATCGACAAGCAACTGTTATGGCAGATGCAGTTTCACTATAGTTCATGCACTGATGGGTTCTTCCTTCTTTGCCTCTGTATTCCTCATGAAAGTTGGAGGAGGGAAAGCTCAAATTCTAGAGATTTGGCTTTACAATCTTATGCATGTACAAATTTAACCACATTTGTATTAACCACCAAGGGTCACTGATGGTGTGCACTGCTTCATTCTTCAGCAGCTTGAGCGGCCACCTGATGCATCAAATGGTAAGCTAATCCCAATAGAAACTTTCCAAGAGGAATCTCATTGCCTACTGCTAGATGCTCTGCCATGAGTTTATGATTATAAGTCAGACCACAAGATGACCCATAGAAGATGAATCTTTCTAGCCACATGTTCAGAAAAGCCACATGTTCTCTTTCGCTAACAGTCGATTCATTCCCTGATGTGGTTCTGGATGTAGCTTGCCCATCCTGTGCAGTCTAATATTTTGGCTAGTCTCTTTGACCTAGCACCTAAGAGTTCATATGGCTACATTGGTTCTAGTTATTCTAAGGCTAGTCAACATATTAACATCGGCCAAGGTAATAGTCATTAGGCCATGACCAAAGATGAAAGCATTCAAGGTATTGGACCAGAAGTAAGAAGCGGCAATTAGGAGTGAATCATTTCTCTCCATTCTAGATAGTGAAAGGGTTAGGCAATAGCTTAAGTCATAAACTTCCCAGTCTTCGCCCTTTTTGTCTGACACTCTATGGAACCAGTCTCTCCATCCCTTAGGCATTTTTGGCCAATTCCTAAAGGGATTTTTGGTGTTCCAAAAACATAGATCTACCAAGGACTGCCTAAAAGGAATTTGATTGGTTTCTTGGTTAATAAAATATGAAGGATTAGCATCTACCATGGGTCCAAGGTAATAAGCATTTGGAACAACAGACAAAGGAATTAGAATTTCATTTTCCATCCCCTAGAAAGCCACATGAGATAAACTCAAGGAAGAGAAAAATACAGAGTAGCGGCTAACAGTTGAAGGGAGGAAATTTGGAGATGTACCTCAAGGATGTAGTCACTGGTCGCAATTTTAGTTGGAATAGATCTAAATCTAAAAAAGGGTTGCAGAGGAATGACTTAATGAACAGCTCGAGCAGAGGGAAAACTGCTAGGGTTGGAGCTCTAGTGATGGCGGCTTTGGTTGTTAAGGTTCGGTCAAAGAAGAAGGGGAAAGCGAATGGGTCGAGTGAATTAGAAATGATACTGTTGGGGTATTATAGAAAATTTAGACCGGGAATATCAAGAGTGACGCATATATTTTGGAATAAATGATTGCGACATGGTGAACAGGTGAATAGAAATTTTGGAATAAAATCATTTTTATCCCAAAATTGGGGGGCATGTGTTTACACCAAAATTGGGAAAGGAGAACGTGGGAACTCGAAGCTTCCAAGATTATGTCATCAAGGAATCGATTGTGTAAGGATCAATCTCAGCTGGTTCAGACGTAGTACTAGGATCGGCTCTCTTCAAATGACATCAGCAGAAAACATCAATGAGCTATGGTTGGCATCAGGAAAACATCTTGGACTCTACAAAAAGGGAAAGATTAGGGTCCAAGTTATCTTAAGTTAGGAATGTTTTCTCTTATACTAAAGATTATAACGAGTCGTACTTGAGTAGGATTCATGTTTAGGTTTCGGGTATAAATATTGGACCCTGGCTATTGTAAAAAAGATATCACAATCAATCAATACCAATTACTTTTTTTCGGCTTCACGCCAACCCTTAGGAGTAGGAGTACTATAGATCTTGACGAGTTCTTCAACAAGCAGGGCAGCATCGATCCGGTCGACCTTCGGCTTGTCTGTAAGTACCATCATGGCTTATATTTTTGTTTGTAAGGCTACATCGGTACGAACTCTAGTATAAGTTAGTTATCGATCCTTATCTAGTTTAGGTATGGTTGCATCGGTTTAATTCGACAGACACTGCTTGAATTAGATTAAGGTCAAGTTATCGGCTCTACCTAAGGGTGGCATCCTTCGGGTAGATTCTATGACAGAACCGCCCAATTTATACAAGATCAAGTATGGCTGTCCCCGCTAACACGTTGACACGCGCATGCTTTCACTTATATAAACCCGGTAGTCCACCGAGTGCCCCGAAAGACCTCGGTAAATCAACATCACAACTAAGATTCACGTGATTAAGCAAATACACATCACATAACAAGGTTGCAGCGGAAATAATATTACAAATGGGTTCACAATTAATAGTACAAGTTTGGGTTTCAAAACCGATTAGTGAAAACAACATAGCTTTCAAAAGAATACATTAATATATGTTCCAAATACATTGCTAGCATAAGTGACATCCCAAGACAAAAGCATATAGGTGAGAAGTAAATATAGAATCACCGAGCCCACCGGCGGTTAGCCACCATCTTCAATAGGACGAGAACTCCACCTGCAACAAGGTGGGATAAACCCTGAGTACTCGAATGTACTCAGCTAGACTTACCCATCGGAAACCAAAACAAATGACACCAAGGATCATGCATAGCTTAATTTAGTGGATCTGGCTGGACAACCTTTTTGCATAAGAGCTTGAGTAACCATTATCATTATTCACCTAGTACTAGCAGTGACTTTTAGCCATTACCTACCATCTATATTAGCACCTGTACTAATTAATCACTTGATTAAGTTACAAACAATAATAACCATATCAGGTATTTCATGGCTCATTGTCATTATCATCATCATCATCATCATCATTTAACCATATCTTTAAATTTAGTGAATCTATGTTGCTGCTGCTTAGTCAAGTTCTCACTATCTGGGAGAGACGGCGATTCGAATCGATTCCTATCCAGCTAGAGGGGTATTCCTAACACAAACCTTGCTTTCCCTGTCAGGGTCGCGAACAAGTCACCGTTGGTACAATTCAGAAGTCGCGAGTCCAAACAGTGCCGCAAAATCAGAGAACCACTCTGCCATGAGTGCTCGGTGACTTAACCCGCCCTTGGGCTTACGCCAATGGCTCCCTGCACATCCTTACTTCCATCTAGATTGCGGACCCCTGCTCGCGTCCCCGGCCTGAATCGAGCTACTAGGCTTCGCGGTCGGAACGACTTATCCGACCAGCTAAGTGTTAGGCTGCGTTCAACATGACATGAGGACGTACAGCAAATCAGTCCTTAAACGACACAGACGGGGATATATTCACACCCAAGACCTCCATGCCTTGTTGCTGCACTACCGTCATCCCGTCCGGTCTCCTTTCATTATTAACACATGGTTCTTTTTCATGATAGAAAATATAGCCAACCATGACCAGAGCTCATCCTACATCTCGCAGGTGATAGGAAATCACCCGACTTCTACCGGTCTATGCATAGCTAAGCATCATTCGATCCTACACTTAATTAGGATTCACAGGATTTTATCTGAACAAGGTAAGGATATAATGCAACAATTGGTTCCAACCAATTCCTATACTTAATGCATCATCAACAATAAAAGATACTCAAGATATTTGTAAAAACATGGGAGGCTTAGAATGCTCTGGGGCTTGCCTGAAATCCCACACAAGTCAGTTCAGTTAGCTTGCACCGTCTTGGTGACATCCCCGATCCTAGCACTTGCTTAGTCCTTCCATCTTCGGGATAGATCCACCAAACCCAATCTTTGAGTTCGGCTCCACATCACATCCTTCACGTGGTTCATCTAGCATACCTAAATGAGATGTAAGATGCATGTGTATGAATGTGATGAATGGTAACACAAGATGCATCACATAAGCATTCAAGACAAACACAAGATTGTGCAAGACATAGACACCAATAGCTATTTAACTAACATCACACAACTAACTATAGAGAGCAAGCACATCAAGCATGACACAGGTTTTACAAGGTCACAAGTATCATAACTTAACCATCAACAAGGGCATAAGCCACACTTAACAATATACAAGCAAACACTATAATTGAAATCTGCCAGTTTCTGGACATGCAAACAACAACTACATGATTTAGCTATAACTGGAGTTACACAAATCCAAATGACTTGCAAGAAGACATTTTGGAAAGCTTATGAAATTTTATACAATTCATTTGTAATCATCTTAGCATGATTCTCAAGTTAACTAAGTCAAATATAACCATTTACATAAACTGGTCCACAATTGACAGAGAGCAGCCATTTCTGAAACCAACTTTAAGCAGGCATAACTCACAAACCACAAGACCAAATACCACCAAATTTTAATAGAAGATAGATACATTAATTATTTACAACTTTGTTATTATCACCAAACGCTCATTCAAATCCTAACTAGATCAAACACTAGCATCTTTCAGATCTACTCAGAATACAATCAAAACCTGACAGAAGACTTAAAAGTCATGTAACTCCTACACTATCAGGCCTATGGCCTTACAATTTGAACACACGGAAGATCATGAAATTTTATACAACTTTTGTATTCACTAGAACCATAGCAAACATCATTTACACCATGAAAATAATTGCACAAGGAAAACTGCAAATGCAACCCAACAGCAGTGGTACAGAAAACTGATAGGAACTTCAGAGAAGCATAACTGGAGTTCTAGACCTCTAACAAACATGAACCATAACTTTTTAAAAATCTTAGGAAGTTACCTACAACTTTCTTATTCTCATATTAAGATTATTCTACAATTAGAAGGGTCAATTAATCCAATAATTGCATCTCTGTCCAAAATATAAACAGAAACTGACATGCCACTTTAAACAGCTGTAAATGGAGTTATATATGTCCAATAAATGTGGTTCTGGAATTTTTAGAAAGCTTAACAAATTATAAACAACTTTGTTAGAAACACATAAAGCTAATTCTACAATTAAGAAGGCGCCACAATAAGAACAAGGAAACCCTGCCTGGGTTTGGGCAGAAACAGCCATAGAGATTTAAGCAAGTATAACTCAAGATCTACTTAACCAAAAATCATGACATTTAACTTTTTGAAAATACTATGAAAAGTACTAAAACTCATGTATTGTCATCAAGTCGTGATTCATAACTTAACTGATCCAATTAATTCAAACATGCAGACCTATTCAGAATAGAAGCAAAGCAACACATGGCATTTGTTATTTTCGTAACTCTTAAACTATCAAGCCTAAAATATTGAAATTTTTACCAGACATCAATAATAACCATATTAGCACTCCACAAAAATTTCACAATTATTTGAGCAAAACAACTTCAGTTATAAAAAAAGACAAGTAAGACTAGCATTCGAACCCTAACTGCACAAATCCATTTTTACAGCTAAAACTTTAAACTAAAACATGCCATATTATAGATCTACTGCATAGACAATTTCACAAGGATGCCAAAAAGTGTTCATTTACTATTTTACAATTTTTATACTAATTACTACACATTTTCAAAGCTTATCATTCAAATCTGTAAAAACCAAATAAAAGGAGTGTGAATCTTGCATTGGGGGTCCCTGCAGAAAACACAAATGAAATTCAAACAAACATATCCTTTATGACACTATTCATACGAGTCACGGCTTCACACTTAGATCCTCCCACTTCTTCTAATTCTTGCCCGTGGTCCTTCACCTTCTCTTCAACACGGGAAAGGAGTGGAGCAGAGCACAACATGGGCTGGCTAGGCTCGGCCGTGAGAGCCAGCAGCGGCAGGGAGGGGTCGGCAAGACTTGGCCGTGGCCGCTCAGTCATGAGAAGAACGCTCCTCCAGACCAGAACACCGGCAACAGCAGCAGTGGCGGAGCTCGTAGCAAAATATAGGGGGGGCCATTTGTCTAGCATGTACAGAAATCCATGTAATTGTTGTTCTTCGTCTTGCCTTTGTTCTAGTTCAGTTAAGGAGCAAGAATTGGAGATTGCTGAACAACTGAATCATCTCTTTTCCTTTTAAAGAATTCAAAAATGGGATTCTCTAACCATTTCGCCTAAAAATATACAAAGGTAGCCATTATATCATATGAACCAGGAAATTTGTGATAAGAAGCACATCGAATTTAATTTTTCTAGATATAATATACCATCCCAATCAATTTAGCATTCGGAAATTGGGAATTCAGAAGCAAAGAATAAAATTACCGCAGAACAAGCAAACGAACAATTTTGAATCTTCTTTCCTGTAAATCGTGCCCAAAAGAGTAGCAAACTAGATCACCACTGACCACTCACCAGTCACCAAGATGGATTGGATTGGGGATTTTAGACTCAGATTGGAGAACAGGGCAACCGGAGAGCTCCAAGCTAGGCGGAAGGCGCAGGCAGCCAGCGCCGACGCGGGCACGTAGTTCTGGACTGTATTCTAAGAGCGCGCACAAGGCGAGTGGACTGCGTAGGGCGGTGGCGTCCTGCAGACTGAAGTCCTGCTCGTGCTAGTGCTGCTGGCCTGCTGTAGACATCGGTGTCGTGGCCTTGTGGGGAGAGCGGAGAACGGGAGAAGTGCGGTGACGAGGCAGCGACCGACGACCACTTGCAAGGCTACAGGAGCCAGACGACGGTGTGACGGCGAGTCGTGAGCATTGCGGCTACAGTTTCTACTCGCTGCTCAGCTGGTGGCGGTGCGGTGGCCGGCTGTGGCCCTGCTATGGCTAGCAACGGTGGGCAGAGCAGCCGAAGGAATGAGGAGGAGAGAAGCAAGGTGACGACGGTAGATGGGGAAAGGAGAGGGAGAGAGAATGGAGAGAGCAGGGGGCAGGGCTCGGCTTTTCTCATCTCCACACGGCGCGAGCATTGGCGAGGTGGCGCACAGGTGAGGCGCGAGGAGGCCACGCGGCGTTGCGCACTCAGTTCTGGTCGGCACTGTTGCAGCTACAAATTCAAATTTCCAATACTACCTCGAACGTACCACTGAAACCCATACTTCGTGCCTCCGTAGCTCCTAAACCACGATGAGTTAGTCAAAACTCTATTAATAAAAGTTGTAGATCTACATACCAGCTCCAACTTTTATTAAAGCTTCAAAGTCTAATTAGGCCTGGTTTGGGAGATACAATGTTCCAAAGTGGGGTACACAAAAACTGAAATCATGCATTCAGTCATCCATGACTTAGCCAAATTTCAAGTGCTGAAAACAGCTGCTGATTTAAAGTTTGAGCCTTGGTTTGACTTGCTTACAAGCTGATCTAGCTCTTGGTCCAAACATAAAGTTTGTTGTACATAACATGGACTCCAACTTTTATTTAGGTTCCACTGCCATGCAAACACTCTAAGCTGTAGTTCAAACCAAGTCAAAGTAGCATCACTATAAAGCTTAAATATGAGTTTTAGACCGATTGATGCATTTTCTTGACATTTGCCCAGCATGAACCTTTCATGACTTTTGTTGTAGAGTTCATCTAGAGTCATTTGGGCAAGGTTTCAAGGTTTGGTTGACTTCATAGGTTTCCATCCACTTGATAAAGCAATTCATGCAAAGATATGACTTATCATTTCATGTGACTTTATGATTCCAAACTTCATGAAACTTTTCCAGTGATCAATATAGATAAATATTGATGTGAGACACATGAAGATATTCCAATAACACCAGCCAAGCATATATCCTGAAAAGGGCCTATATGTAAAGCAAGGGTGCAATATCCGAGTTTAGGTTGGGGCTCATTTCCAAAGGTTTGACCTTGACATCTTCATTGTCACTCAATCTGTCATGTTTGAGCTCAAACCCATAGCTTAACTGGTGACAAACACCAAGGGTGTTACAGATTCATTAAGTTACCGAACTTGCTGATGTTCTCATTGTCATTATTTTCAGCAATATCAACCTGCCCGATCAAGATTGATCTAGATCGGCCTCACATCCTTTTAGTCCATCATTTATTTTGTTACATTGCGATGGTTCTTACTTTAAACGATGGATTATGTTTTATTGGCCGTTCTATTTCGATCTTGATCGTGCATAGCATGCAGCTAAGGCATGTCTGATCTTAAGAAGGTTTACTAGCTAGTTGAATCTGGTTTATAGCTCGCTATTATGGTTGTAACAATCCGGTCGATCCCACTGTTAGCACTTTAAATTGGAGTATTCTAGTTGGTAGATTTGATTTTGATCAGACGTGGCCTTAGCTATTTGCTATGCCTGCATCAGCTAAATAGTCGATTGCCAGTACTTTAATGCTTATAGTGTGTCTTCATGATTCCGTTAAATGTGAATAGATTTGTTTATTTTAAAGGTTTGATCTGTTATCTTTATCATGGCTGCCATCGATCCGGTTGAACCCCACTATTAAGGATAACAGGTTAGATTTGATGAGTTTATAGATCTGTCCATATCAAATAGCTGATTGTTCACATGCTATAATCCCTTTTCTACCTGAATCGGCTATTTTAGCCGATTCGCCTGTGCTTTCATAGATATGGCACGCTTTCATGAACCTATTGAAGTATGATTGGTTCTATGGATTTTCTGGTTCTAGGTGACTATCATCATCATAGCTGCATCGATCTGGTCGAACCTCACTATTGGTGGTAATGAATTAGATCTCAACAGTTCGTAGGTCTGTTTATATTAAACAGTCGATTATTTGCGTGATGTATCCCTTTTACTGAATTCATTGGCTTTATACCATGTATTTGCTCAAAATCAACTTTAGCCAGTGATGTATCTTTGATGCATACATGTTAATAGCTTAAGCGAAAAGATCATTAAAATTGGATGCATTGTATTCATTACTATAAAATCAATCAAGACCCGTGAGCATTACAGTCCTTAACAGTCGATTTTTTCTCGTATCGGCTATTTAGTCGATTTTTCCAGTTTGGCTGCTCCCGAAGTGGCACACTTGGAACTATTTGGGTAAAACCAGCATGTTTCGTCTTAAATTACTGATAAACTTTCTCTCCTTGTCAATTGCATGTCAAATGGACTGGCACGCCCTTGGGAATTCACAGGATCAACTAGTCCTACATTGAAGCCAGGCAAATCTCTAGATCGTTCTGGCTTGCTACGTGTCCACCCGGCGCGGCTACCATGTTTTCACGCCGATACTAACCCACCAGATTTCGAAGATGGAGAAGAAGCCTTGTCTAACATCTCCCCGGACTTGGCGCTGCCTAATAGAGAAATAGATGAGTAGAAGATGGCTAGGGAAAGGAAGAACAGAGCTTGACAGGCTCAATGCTACCGCTCCCAACACCATAAGGAAGAGTGGCAGCAGTATCAGTCAGCTTATCGAGATGTTGAGCAACGGCTCTTGGTAGCAAAAGCAGCATATGAACAACGTCTACAGGATGAAGAAGCATACAACAACACCGAGACCATGATGCCGTCAGAGCCTCTGGATCACACAACCTTGAGCCTGACTTGATGGAAGTAGCTGGCCACAGGGTCTTCACTATGCCCTACGCCAACATCTATGCTCTGGTAGAAGAGATGGCAGCCATAGAAAAGCCTACCCTAGATCAGCAATGACTCAAAGTCATTCTAGAATCCATAGCCCTTCAGATGCAGGCTGCAAAAGCGACATCCCAAGCTAACCCTTGCCGAGGACCAGATGCGTGGGCACCAGCCCATTCTCATCTGGGACTGCAAGGTAACCAAGGAGGCGGACAGTGAGTACCAGCCCACTCTAGTCTTGGGCCTGTAGGGTAACCATAATAGGAGTTAGGGTGCCGCATAGTCGACCTATCATGGGCACGAGTACAACAACAGGGAGGGTAGAGGCGAGTCCGAGTATAGAGAGGTCAGCATCTCACCGGATAGGTTCCCATGTTTCTTTGACTGACTACTCTCTGTTTGGCTTCCCTACAAGTTTGAGCCGTCCAACCATACCAAGTATGATGGGAAGACAGAACCCAACAAATGGTTGTGCATCTACTCTCAGTCCATCAAGTTGGTAGGCGGCGGTGACAAAATCAAGTGTTATATTTTCCCATGGCACTCGACATTGTGCCTCTCGCCTAGTTTGATAAGCTATGAGCCAACTCCATTGATACTTGGGGACAACTTTAGCACAAATTCTATGAATTTTTTTGCGACATCCTCACCCACCCAAGTACTCAGAACCTGAAAGCAGAAACTAGATGAAACCTTCCAACAATATTATCATCGCTTTGCTGAGTTACAAGCCTATGTCTATGATATCACAGATAGGGAGGTGATAGATCACTTTGCCAACGGGATCAAGTACAAGTGGCAGTTTGAAAAATTCTAGGATGATAATCTAGAAACCACCAAGGAATTCAAGCATACGGTACAGAAGATTGATTGCATCTGAAGAGCATACTCGCGAATGATTCCTACACGGCCAACAAGACAACAAAGGCTATGACCCCAGAAGCAATTAGGGTGGACAGTCTGGTAGAAAGAGGGGACCCGACAACACCCTTGCTTCCATGGATAGGTCCAAGAAGTCTAACAAAAACAACAAGAAGTTTAAAGACCTCAAGAACTTACCCTGCCCTTTCCACAAGTACGCCAAGCACACGATAGCCGAGTGCAGACAACTTCAAGAACTTGGTTTCTATGGCAAGAGCAACAAGGGCAATGGAAAAGCTAATAACAACATAGATGGAGACGACAACACTGACCCTAGCTTTCAACAGTCTAAGGGCCAAATCACAGTGATCTTTGCAGGGCTACTGTCTTCATAAAACAAGCGCTTAGGGAAGTTAGCTCTTCAGGACATCATGGTAGGAGAACCCTCAATGCCAAAGTACCGTAACTGGTCTGAGCACCCGATCCAGTTTTCTAGAAAAGATCAATGGACTAGTGTGACTAATGTTGACCACTATCCACTCATCCTGGGTCCAACAATAGCTGGCATGACAATCCCCAAGGTCCTGATCGACGGTAGCGTAGGAATGAATATAATATTTGTAGATACGCTGAAGAAGATAGGCCTAGACTTTACCAGCCTACTCACCCCCACTAACATCCCCTTCTACAAGATAGTACCCGGCAAGGCTACCATGCTACTCAGACAGATCAAGCTCCCAGTCATGTTTGGTAACCCAAACAATTTCCGAATGGAGTTCATCAAGTTTGAGGTGGCTAACTTCGAATCATCATACCATGCTATCTTCGGTCGACCTACTTTGGCCAAGTTCATGGCCATTCCACATTACTTGTACCTCTTGCTCAAGATGTTGGGTCCCAATGGTGTACTCTCCTTAAGAGGCAACCTTAACCACTCATACGATGGTGACACGAAAGCCATCTAGATTGCAACTAAAGCGCAGCAAGCCTATGAAGCACAAGAGATTGCCAACCTTGCACTGTAGACTAAGCAGGAGGACATGAAGATTTTGACTAAGAAGACAGGAATCATTACACCGCCCTCTAAGATGGATACCATCGAGATTGATCTTGGTACTGGTGATCCCACCAAGATGGCCATCATCAGTGCCCACCTCTCAAAAGAATAGGAACTCGCGCTCACCAACTTTCTCAGGGAAAACAAGAATATCTTTGCGTGGAAGCCGCCTGATATGCCAGGTGTTCCAAGAGAGTTGGCTGAGCATAAATTGGATTTAAACCCTAGCACAAAGCCGATCAAGCAATGTCTACGATGGTTCTCACCAGATAAGAAGGCCACAATCAAGAAGGAAATTACCAAGCTATTGGCAGCCGGTTTCATCAAGGAAATTCTTCACCCAGATTGGCTTGCGAACCCGGTCCTTATTCAGAAGAAGAACTTGAAAGAGTGGTGCATGTGCGTTAATGACATGGTTCTCAATAAGCATTGCTCAAAGGATCCCTTCAGCTTACCGTGCATTGACCAAATCATAGACTCCACGACCTAGTCAGCTTTTTTTTAATCCTTGATTGCTATTTGGGCTACCATCATATTGCCCTCCATAAAGAAGATCAGAGCAAGACATCTCTCATCACTCTGTTCTATGCCTACTGCTACACGACCATGTCCTTTGGGTTAAAAACACTGATGCAACCTATTAGCGTGCTATCCAGGCATGCCTAAGCAAGCAGATCGGTCATAATGTAGAGGCCTATGTGGATGACATCATCATCAAGACCAAAAATCCCTCTACTATGATTGCAGACCTAAAACAAACCTTTGATAGCCTTCGTGAGTACAATTGGAAGCTTAACCTAACAAAGTGTGTGTTTGGAGTACATTCCAGAAAGCTACTAGGTTTTCTTGTGAGCCATCAGGGTATCAAAGCTAGTACAAAATAGATTCAAGCAATCACCTAGATGACTCGACCTCACTGCATCAAAGATGTTCAGAAGCTGATAGGGTGCATGGCCGCCCTCAATCGATTTATCTCGTGACTTGGGGAGAAAGGTTTGCCCTTCTTCAAATTACTAAAGAAGTTAGGCAAGTTTGAGTGGGTAGTTGAAGCTGACGAAGCCTTCCAGAAGCTTAAGGAGTACCTGTCCACCTCTCCAATACTTACTCCACCCAAGAAGCACGAACCACTCTTACTCTACATTACAGCTACTACTTTGGTAGTCAGCATGACAATAGTCATGGAGCGAGCCAAAGAAGGACATGTATATAAGGTACAACGACATGTCTATTATATTAGCGAAGTGCTATCAGAATCCAAGGTCAAGGACCCACATGTACAAAATCTCCTCTATGCCCTCTTGATCACTTTGCACAAGCTACGCCACTACTTTGATGAGCATAAGGTAATAGTGGTATCCGACTTCCCACTTGGTGACGTCCTATGCAATCAGGATGCAACAGGGCACATATCCAAGTGGTTAGTTGAAGTCAAAGCTCAGAACATCGAGTTCATCTCTCACAAGGCTATCAAATCTCAAATCTTAGCTGATTTCATAGCCGAGTGGACCGAAGCCCAATAGCCTACTCCGACAGCTATCCTCGACCATTAGAAGATGTATTTTGATGGTTCCCTCAAGCTAGGAGGCAGCACTGGCGTTCTCTTCATATCTCTAGATGGAAAGCAGCTTAAGTATGTTCTACAAATACTTTGGCCTGCTACCAACAATGAAGCTGAGTACGAGGCTCTCCTTCGTGGCCTCCAAGTAGCAGTCTCACTCGGCATCAAGCGTTTACTCATCTATGGCGACTCCTCAGTGGTCATCGACCAGGTCAATAAGGATTGGTACTGCACCAAGGGGACCATGGATGCTTACTAGGTAGAAGTCCACAAACTTGAGAAACACTTCCATGGCCCAAAAATTCTCCATGTTATGCAAGATCTCAATGTTGTAGCTGATGTTTTGGCCAAATTGGGATTAGATAGAGCCTAGGTACCCCTTGATGCATTTGTTTGGGAACTCCAGGTCCCTTCAATCAAACAAGAAGCTAACACATCCACCAGTACTCCAACTCCTAACGTCTAGGGTCAACCCAGCATGGACGCAAGTATTTATTGATTACATCCGAGATCATAAGCTGCCTACTCAGAAGGTAGAAGCAGAGCCTAATCACGTATAGAAGCAAGAACCATGACTTAGTCAGAGACAGGCTCTACTGGTGAGGTGGGGTAGTAGATCTTGGAAGAAATTCACATCGGGTGTTGTGGCAACCATGCAGCCTCTAGGACCATAGTCAACAAGGCTTTTAGATCCTAGGTACTATTGGCCTACAGCACTGAAAGATATAGAAGAGTTGGTGTGACATTGTAATTGCTATCAGTTCTTTGCCAAGCAAGCCCACATCCTAGCTCACAACCTCATCTCCATCCCTCCATCATGGCCTTTCTCATGCTGGGGGCTCGACATGGTTGGACCTCTCAAACATTGCACCGAGTGGTTTTGAGTACATATATGCGGCCATTGACAAGTTCACCAAGTTGATAGAGTACAAACCACTCATCAAGTTCAATGCTACAAACATAGTCGAGTTCATGCAAGACATTATGTATCAGGTTTGGCATGCCCAATCAGATCATCACAGATCTTGGCTCACCTTTCATAGCTATCGAGTTTAGAAGTTGGGCTCAAGATTGTGGCATCAGCAATGACTATGCTTCTGTCACTCATCCATAAGCAAATGGTCAAGTAGAGAGGGCTAACGGGCTATTGCTAGCTGGACTAAAGCCTCGGTTATTTGACGAGCTCAAGGATTACGGCGGCAAGTGGATCTATGAGTTACCCAAGGTAGTTCGGGGACTACGCACACAACAGAGTAGAGCAACGGGGTACTCACCCTTTTTCTTGGTCTATGGCTCTGAAGCCATCCTTCCATCAGACTTGATATGGAACTCTCCCTAGGTTGAATAGTACAATGAAGGCAAAGTAGATGAAACTTGATGGCTAGAAATTGACAGTGCCGAAGAAGTCGAGCTTAACACACTTTTTCAGTCCGCCAGATACCTACAAGGCCTACAGCATCACTACGACAAGAATGTCTATCCCTACACCTTTCAAGTCAGAGATCTAGTCCTTAAGCGTATCTAGAATACCTCGGGATGGCACAAGCTACTCAGCCCCTAGGAAGGCCCCTTCATCGTCTCCAAAGTTACCTAGCTAGGCTCCTTCGAGTTAATCACAACGGATGGTTAATCCCGTGCCTCACTCATGGAACACTTGACTAGCTATAAAGATTCTATGCTTAGTATTATTCCACTAGTTCCCTTGTTTAAGTAATTTTAGCTTTCTAGCATATGTACTCATGATTCTTCGTTAATAAATACAGAGTCAATATTCTTTGCTAGATGCATCTGTCCTTTTACTTTTAAGCAAGGTACATAGCTTTTTGAACTATTTCTACTCTATATAACTTTGATTACATCATATACGAGATATACAACTGACTGATTATGTGGCTACACATCTCTAAATATGATAAGTTCACTCGGTACATAGTTTTTACTCTGTACACCTAGTACTATGCTACATTATACGAGATACGCCTCCTACTCAGACGGCTCACATCTCCTTGGCTAGGAGCCATCTACCCACATTTAGTCTGACTATCACATGTCGTCCTAGGTAGGTTGATTCCTAGAAGTTGGGTACCTGATTCGTTAGCTACGGGGTGGGATCCCAATAGCAAACAATCACTACAAGGGTTCCTTGAACAAGTGACTTTATGCACTTAACATCGACGGAAGGGTCTAACATGATTCTAATCATATAGACTACAATTGATTACTTCTTACTTGGCTACTCAGTCTTAAGCACCTTTTTAAAGGACTTCACAAGACAAAACTTGTAGCCTAAATGGACTACAATCTTATTCAAAGATTAAAAGGTCTAAAAGTTAACTTGGATAAACCGTCTTAGGTGTTTTGAGCACCCTAACAAGACAGGCTAAGTTTTCTATAAAATTAATAGCCCACTCTAGCAAAAGAACATTGTTTTTTACAGCGTGCCTACCTGGCACATAGGCTTAACAAGTTTTGTCAAACTTACATAGCCTATTCGCCTAGGCTTCTCCATCCTCAGGTCTAGATCATTTGCTCTGGTGGTTATGAGTCCATCAAGTTCCTCCTTAGCTCTTTCCACAACAGCAAGATGGCCTTCATCATCATAGTCTGTGGCTACCTGATGGAGATCCATAGCCACATATAGCACTCATAGCGTACCGAGTACATTCTAGACGTAGACCTTGGAAGCTCCATGCACATAGCTCTCGAAGCAGTTGGGGATTTCTTTCACTATATCCACCCACCTTCTTTCACCATTTTCTAGCCTATGGAAGAGGAGGCCAAGTGGCTTCACAGCTTCCCAGAGCATGTTGTGCTCCGCCTGTGCCCTCTCTAGCTAGGCCTTCATGTCGATCACTGACTTCAGAGCCTACATCAGATCATGATTAGCTCCTTGCTTTATCACCTTAGCTCAAGCGAGTTCTTCACTCGCTCGTTCTATTACCTCTTCAGCCTAATTTTGTTGAGTCCTTAAGGCTTCATTGAGATCCTTCACCTCGCCTTCTAGTCACTAGGTTTTGACCTGCTTGTTTGCAAAGAGGAACAGTTACGATCATTATCAGGATCACCAAGAACTAAATTCAAGAGTTACAGGGAAACCATATAGTTCTCTTACCTTTCAACTTGGTATCATAGAGCTCAGCCTTCTCTATCATCTTCAATAAAGATTCAAAGGTGTCCCTCTTCCTCTTCTCGGTAGCTGCTTTTTGACGCTCGGCTTCACCAACCTGAGAACAGAGGATATAGAGGGTCTCATCATGGCGCTTCTGCGTAGACTCCCACTCAGTCTCCTTCTTGGCCTCTTCCTCCTTTAGCTTGGTGAGCTCTGCCTAGATTTTTTAGACCTTAATGGAGGCCTTTAGCTCTGCACCCTGAGCATACGACTATTTCTAGAATAAAAATTTAGAAGATATCAATAGCAGGAAATGACAAAGTGCTTTTACTTACCATCAATTGCCCGTCAAAGACAGAAGCTTGGTTCAGTAGCCCGAGCCATGACCTCATCAACCTGGTGAACTCCAGACTATATGCTAGGAGCTGGGTACCCGGTTCAGTTATGGGGATGACATCATCCTCCTCCACTTGCTGGGTGCTCATCATCGGCACATCTGGGGCAGGAGCACTCGGTTCAGCAACGCTTGGGTCAGCCCTTGCGCTCTGCACATCTTCATCAGTAGTGGCCTCCATAGGCTCCGGCCCCAGTGGCTGGTGTGATTCATCATCAACAGGCACCGCTACCTATGGTTGCGGCGCTATTGGTATTTATAAATGCAAATAGAATGTGAAGGATTCCACAAGCACACAGAATACTATTGTAGCATTTTACCAGGAGTATTCCTGGTATTGTTATTTATATTTTACCATAGGGCAACAATGGAGTAAAGACTTATTGGATAACTGTCAACACATAATTTTGTCCCGTGCCGAGGGCACATGAGCAAGCCGGAAGGGTTCGCTCGATGGAGCTGGAGATCTGCCTAGCTTCAGCGCAGGGATGGTCGATCCTGCGCACTCCTCCCGAGATATGCCAGTCAATTTGACCCTGCAATTGACAAGGAGAGAAAGTTTATCAGTAATTTAGGGCGGAACATGCCAGTGTTGATAGAAAGTCCCGAATGTGCAGCTCTGAGAGCCGATATGAAAGGAGATCGACTAAATAGTCGATTCCAGCATATTCATAAGAATAAATCAGTTAAAGCTCGTGGGGTTGTGTAAGAAGAATCGATTATCGTTTAGGATGAATATCATTACTCAGACAAATATTGGTCAATGGCAATAAGATGTCAACAATGATTAGTTTATGCTAAGCCAATGACTGCAAGTAACCGAATCCCTTTTGTATAAATGAAATAGCTCATCGTCATTTAACCATTTAATAATGATAAATCTAATGAACATATTAGATCTCATCTATCGCTATGACCAGTAGGGCATGAGGCAGAATCATGCAGGCCGTAGAAACAACAATAGACTCAATGACCCTAACTTATTACCAATATCAGTGGGGGCATGAGGAAGAATCATGTAGGCCATAATACAATTATAAGATCATGGGGCTAACACATCTTTCAACCTATCTCTACTTCAACGGTCTCGTGACGCGAACTGTTCGTGAAAGCACTTGATATCGGCTAAAACAGCCGATTTAGGCATAGCGTACAGTTAAGGTCATGCCCTCTTAGGAACAGATCTACCAAATAACAATCCCCACTCTACGGTGCTAATAGTGGGGTGTGAGACAGAATCACACAGGCCATGATAATGGGCCATGGAACGGTTTTCGCTAACTAATAGATCTACTCAAGATCAGACATGCCTTAACCGCACACTATGCACGATTAAGATTGACATAGAACAGCCAATAAAACATAACTCATCATTTAAAGTGTGATTAGATCAAATTTAGATTAACAAACGATGGGTTAAAAAAGATATAAGGCTGATCTAGATCAATCCCAATCGGGCGAAGTGATATTGCTATAATTAAATAAATAATGGAAGCAATAAGCAATATCGGTAACTTAATGAATCTATCCAAAGGAACGCCACCCTTAGATAGAGCCGATAACTTCACCTTAATCTAGTTCGAGCTGTGGAGGTCGACCAGATCGATGCAGCCGTACTTGAACTAAACAAGAGTCGATAACTAACTTATACCAGAGTCATAGTGGAGGTCGACCGGATCGATGTAGCCATACGAAACAGAGGTATAAGCCATGATGGTACTTATAGATAAGCAGTGGAGGTCGACCAAATGGATGTAGCCGTACTTGCTAAAGAACTCACCGTGATCTACTCTACTACTCCTAAGGGGTGGCCGGAGCCAAAACAAGTAAATAACTTGTATTGGATTGATTGTGTCTTACAATAGCCGGGGTTTGATATTTATACCCGGAGCCTAAAAATGAATTCTACTCTAGTACGACTCAGTACAATCTTTGGTACAAAGAAAACATTTCTATTTGAAGATAACTTGGACCCTAATCTTTGTCCTTTTGTAGAGTCCGACATGTATCTTCCCGACGCCAATCATATCTCATCATTGTTATCTACTGATGTCATTCAAAGAGAACCGATCCTAGTATCACATCCGCACTGGCTGATATCAATCCTTATGCAATCGACTCCTTGATTGGCATAATCTTGGAAGCCTGTGAGTTCCCACGCTCTTCTCCCAAATTTTGGTGTAAACACATGCCCCCCAATTTTGGGATAAAATGATTTTATTCCAAAATTCTAGTTCATTGGTTTACCACACCACAACTATTTCATCCCAAGATATACGCATGACTCCTGACTTCCCGGCCTGAGTTTTATATAACACCCCAACAGTATCTCTTCTGACTCACTCAGCTTGTTTACTTTCTCCTTCTTTCTTGAGCCAACTTTAACAGCCGACGCCGTCATCGCCAAGGCCTCAAACCCTAGCAAATCACCTATTCTAACAAGCCATCATCCAAGCGATCCTCGCCATATTCAAACCTATTTCAGCTACAATGGCGACCATCAACCATGTCCCTAAGGTATGTCTCCAAGTTTCTACTCTCCAATCATCGGCCGCTACCTTGTATTTCTTTCCTCCTCAAACTTATTTCGTCCGATTTCTTAGGAAATGAGGAACGAAATCCTGATTCCATCAACTGTTGCCTCCAATATCTATTTTCTTGGGCCTATGGGTGATCCTGATCCATCTGATTTCATTCACCAATAGACCAACCAAATCCCCTTTAAACAATATGCAGTGGATTTGTCCTCTTGGAATACCAAAACTCTCTTTAGAAATTGGCCAAAGATGCCTAAGGGATGGAGAAATTGGTTTCGTAGGATGTCTGAGAAAAAGGGTGGAGATTGGGAGCTTTATGATCTGAACCAATGTTTGACCCTCTCATTGTCCGAGATGGAGAGGAATGATTCACTCTTGATTTCTGCATCTTATTTCTGGTCCAATGCCCTGAATGCCTTTATATTTGGTCATGGCCCAATGACCATCACTCTGGCCGATGTTTACATGTTGACTGGCCTTAGAATTACTGGATCAATGCAGCCTTACGAGTACTTGAGTGCTGGCTCCAAGAAATTAACCAAAATAGCAGACTTATCGGATGGGCCTGTTACATTCTGAACCACGTTGGAGATGGATCAGCTGTCAGCGAAAGGGAATACGTGGCCTTTCTAAACATGTGGCTAGAAAGGTTCATTTTCTGCGAGTTATCTTGTGGTCCAACCTACAATCACAAACTCTTGGTGGAGCACCTAGCATTAGGCAAAGATATCCCTCTTGGAAAGTATCTGCTAGGAGCCGCTTATCATCTAATGTATCAGGTGGCTGCCCAATTACTGAAGAATGAACCAGTGCATACTATCAGTGGCCCTTGATGGTTAATACAACTATGGCTTAACATGTATATGCATAAGTTTGTGAGGTCTGATCTCAAAAGCCTGAGCTTCCCTTCTTCCAACTTTGATGAGGAATATAGAGGTGAAGGAAGAGCTCGGCAGTGCATGAGCTATGGTGAGGCTGCATTGGCCATAATAATTGATTTTGATATTGGCCACCTCTTCAAGAAGTTCTACAGAGGGTTTGATGTAGACATCCTTACTTGGCTACCATATGATGATGAGAATGATGAGCTGATCTTCCCATTCAAGTTTCGATTTGAGTCAGGCTATTCGGACGATGAGGTGGCCGCAATCTTCAATTCTTTCGTTAAGACCTCTGTTCTTCCAGCAGAGTTTCGTCATGGCCATGGCAAAATAGCTATGGGCTCTTTCATTCCAGACAACCTTCCAACTTATGAGTTTTACAACCCATCCTTTGTAGCTCATTAGTTTGGTCTTGGTCAATTGCCTCCTCAGCTATTTTTCTAGAACATACTGAAGCTAGGGAAGATATCAGTGAAGTACTGGAAGCCTCTAGAGTTTTCCAACTGGGATCAGATCTTCCTTCCCTCTATTTGCATGACTGGATTAGAGTCAGCCTCTCTTCCACTCTCTTCGACTCCTGGTGGTAGGAATGGTGCTCCCATCTCTTCTGTGGATCGGTCCATCCTTTGTGTATAGCCCTGGATGGAGAATTTGCTTCTAATAGAGAGGTAATTTGCTATTTCTTTTCAAGAAAACTGTTCGACGGATTCCTCTACCAACCATTCTAATTAATCTTTTTAGGATGTTGAATTTGATCCTCCGAGCTTGGATAGGAAGGGGCATCCTATAGATTACCAGCCACCATGCCCGGTTTCAAGAAAGGGATTGGCTACGCCTTCACTAAAAAAATTAATGAAAACTCATACTGCCTCCACTATCATGACATATCAATCCTCAAAGTGCAAGGCAGCTCAAGGGACAACCTAGAAAACTACTACTGGGAAGAGACTACATAGAACGAGGCCATCAGCTGCTTAGGTAAACAATTCATCTTCTTCTCGAACTGATGTTCACCCTTCTGACCCCGTTCCTTTATAGTTGTCAAGTATTGCATCCCAATCTACAGAACTACTATCCTAGGCGTTTGATTCAACACCAACTGAGCCCCTATCGGCTAATCCTCAAAAGGAGCCGATTTTGGTTGAAATGGCCAATGCTTCCATAATAGCAGAAAATATGAGTTCTCTTCTTGCTGCTTGTAGAAGTATTTTTCTAACTTTTGATTTATTTAGTTTTTCATCCTCTATCTGACTTCTTATCATGCCAGATACTTCCTGAGGAAACACCTATGCAAGGGTAGGAGCCTGACAGTCCACTCAGTGATCCTATCGACATTGAAGGTGATCCAGTTGTTGTCGACACTCAGACTATCGATTCCCCAGTTTGGCATACAATTGATGGTAAGAAAATCATACATCCCTTTTTTCCTTCTGCAATGATTATGAACTAAAAATTTTCCTCGATACTTGTAGATACCAATGTTGAAAGTTTAGAGCCAATTCAACCAGTCATCATTGGTGCATCATCAGCCATCCCTTCTCTTTAGATGGAGGCTATCACAGAAAAGGTATTGTATCCACTTCGCCATCCATTTTGTCATGAACTGATTAGAACCTTCTAAGCAAGATTTATATATAGGTACTCAATCTCCTAGCTTTGAGCTATTCATTCAATCTTGGGGAATATTTGGATGAAGATGAGGTCAGTTCGTCGGCCACCTCTTTTAAGGAAGCTTTGTTGGAGGAGACCAGAAATCGGCTAAGAGACGTATTGCCAATGTTCGAGAAGAATATAGCCAATTTGGTCCAAGACACATATTCAATGCAGAGAGTCCTCTTGGCCATCAAGAGCAATCCATCCCCAGTTCTCTCCAAAGTCTTATCATCTTTATCCATTTTTGAGGTTTAGGCCCCGAAGGTGAAAAAGGCTCAGAGGAATCTATCTGATTGTGAAACTTTACTGGCCAAGAGGAACTTCAACAAGCAAGAGGCTAAAGAGCTGACATAGTTGATTGATGATCTAAAGAACTCCTCCCCTAGGACCAATCCAGAATTGTCCCAACTAGAAATTAGGTGTGTAGAACTTGAGAGGGAGCTAGAAAACATGAAGGTTGCCATTGATCATCGCAAGTCCACCCTAGCCCAAATACCTGATGCCATCAAACAGAAGAAGCAAGAACTACTGACCAAAGTTAGAGAAGGCAGGGTCATCCGCAACGGCCTCGAGGACATTCCTGGATCAACCGAAGAAGATAAGCAACAGAATGCAGAAGCTGATGCTATTCGGCTAGAAGTGTTGAAAGCGATCAAGGATATCCTTAGACTTGTAATCCGTATATCAACATATGTCTTGTATAGAATCAATAACATCTACACTTCCCATTGTCTCACTGTGTTTTCCTTTGTTCCAGCTAAAGAGCCAATTTTGAAAATAGTCGATTCCAGACTCTTGGTCTTAATCCTATTTAGGTCTGAAAACACGACCTTTATTAAGAGAGCCCTTCGACCTTCTATCCTTAGTCATCTGGCATCGTATTCTCTTCGGTATTAGCGAGGTGATGCTTCACCTTCTATTAATTGCGGTTGCCTTTTGCACAACCCGAGGCGTCCACCCCTTCATTCTGTGGCTTCAAATACCGGCCGAGGGTTCTGGCCTTGAACACAACTGCACTTGCAACCGTTCCTATTTCTTTGCTTTTCTCCACCCTCGCAGAACTCTGTAGAGGCCTTTCTCTCTTCCTGTAGACTCAATCAACATCATGGCCGGCATGGAGAACCTTAGCAAACGCGTGGCGGAGGAAGTCCTAGAGGAGAACATGCTGATGAACCAGCGCCTCCGATGCATGAGGTAAGATTGACATCCTCTATTCATGATGATGATCTATTCTGACTCGCCTATAGGTTCATCTTAAATGATAGTCTTCATCCCCTCCCCAGGGCCGGCAAGCCCTCTAATGCTGCATCTTCTGCGCCGTCCTCGTCGTCGGATTCTTCTAACTCGTATAACGGCAATGATGCTCGGCGCTTCTTTTGGGAATGGAGGGCGGCCAAGGACCACTATTCCAAGGCAATTTGGAAAAATTACCAGCTTGAGATTTGTCTAGAGGTCTTCCAAGTAGCCCTTAATGTGGCTGAGGAGGAGGCCAGTGTCGTTTGAGCATGGCTGGCTGAGTCTGACGCCGCAGTGGTAGGTAAGATGAGATCCATGAATGCTTCTATTCTAGTTTCCACTGTCTTTGTCTTGATAGTTTTCTGTGATCGCTAGCCCAGATGGTGCAGTTGGAGTCTCTCCAACTGGTGGCAAATGCGGCCGTGGACACCATCAATGCTTGGGGTTTCCCCATCAATGCTCGTCTCCAAGACATCCTGGCCCACGTTTGGGAGATCACCCTCCACGGCATTTGTCATTGCGCGTCGGTGGCGCTGACCGCGGCGCAAGTCCAGACCGGGTATGAGCTCCACGCCATGGAGACCAGTTTCCCATTGGGCGACGGTCCTAAGGAATATGAGGACTAGATGGAAGAATTCAGCGTAGCGGTGGAGGCCATTGTGGACATCACATCCGCTCAAGATTTGGTGAACAAGGTCTTCGATTAGCTTGTACTTAGGGTAAACCGATGAATAAAGACTCCTGTTCTTTCATGAATATGTCTTAGTGCAATGCCCTTGTGTATGACTGTCTTTGTTTTTATTTCTTGCTCTAGAGGCAGTACATATCATATCGGCTTTCATGTCTTTGAAGATTTTTTTCATTTTTTGATCTAGAGGCGATACCTTTCTGGTACTGGCTATTAGAGCCAATGACCAAACGAATCAGCTATCAAGTGTTGATCAAATGCTATGATAACGTCCCTTTAAATATTTCATCGTAGAACTTTTCATACCAAAGGTTAAATGGCTGATCAACCTAGGTCAAGCATCCCATTAAGCGAAATAGAACCCCCTTTAATAGATCTATTACTCATGATTCGACTTAGCGTTCATCTACATTGGCCTGAGCCCATCTCTAGGACCAGTGCTTATTCTTCCTTAATCCAATGGCTGACGTGAAGCCGTGACTATTTACTAAAGCAAACTCTCAGAGCCAATTGCTTGCATCGGCTGTTGTCTTTTATTGCTGATATTAATGAAACCTCCTTCCCATAACTTGCTAGAAAAGCATTCGAAGTCTCCTAGTTCCCAAAAGACTAGATCGGCTATTGTGATGCTCATAGACTCATTAGGGCAAACCAGTTCGACATCATCTCAATGCCATTGAATCAAACACTGATGCATGGTTGATGGTACACAACAGTTCGCATGAATCTAATCACGACCAAGGAGCAAACTGTACGACCCTTTTCCATTAATGATGAAGAATGTGGTGAGCAAAATCTTACTCCTAATTGTTAGTTCGACGTTTATTGCCCCTCGGGTCTTAGACACATTACCCCCAAAATCCTTAAGCATCATGTCAGTCTCCATCAGATCTCCTAGTCCCTTGCCAAGTTTATGAAAAGTGGTGTAAAGCATGAGATTGACAGAAGCGCCTCTATCCACCAACATCTTGTTCATCGGCTTCCCATCAACCAAACCTTTTACATATAAAGCCTTTAGGTGCTGATGCTTGATTGGTTTATCAAATATTGCTTGCTGTATAACTATTAACTTGGCAACTATCTCTTCATACTCTGATTCATCGAAATCTGAATTAAGTTCTTGATCTACTGGAGCTCTAAATTTCGAAGGCAATAGAAAAGCCATTTGAATATTAGCTGATAGTTGCTTTCTATCGACTGTTTGCTTAGCACGCCATAATTGAGGTTTGCTGGATGCCTAAGCCTGTTCCAACTCTTTATTCCTTTGGTGTTGCACCCTTCTCTTCTGGCTTCTTATCAAACCTCCTAGACACCATTGGCCTTCCTACCAAACATATTCTCTCTCGTTGCCCTGTTCCTTATAATCGGCCTAGTCTTGATCAACAACTCTTTTTCCCAGCCGATTATGAACACTTCCTTTTTTTAAGTGCTGATCCATGTTATTATGATGATATGCATCTTGAGTATGGATAGACCGGTGGTTGGTTTGAGATTACTTAAACCCCCAATATTGATTGCTGCATTCTGGACAGTCATGTCTGGTAGGCAACTTCAAACCTTCATTCTAGCAATGTCTGAAGAAAGGACAATTCCAATGTGATTCAGTTTGCATCCTTTCATACCTCTCTTTTTTCCAGTTGACGTTGGTATTCTTGATCCTCTAACCAATGCTGATAATCCTTTTCCTTCTACCGCTACCATTTATTCAACAGGATCCGAGATGTAACTTGCGGCTTTGTCGCCCCATCTTTTGACGTTTCCCCCCTGCTCATATCAACTCTTTTGCTTATTGCGACGTCTTTTAATTTCTCTGTATTCGTCGGCTAATATTTGCATCTTGGGATCGATTGTTCCAGCTTCTCTTGATTTGGTTGATGTTAGGACCTTAGTCTTTCCTTTGAGCAACCTAGCATCAATCATGTTTTGATCTCCTAGGAAAGGGTTATCATCAACTTTCATTTTCTGAGGCATATCAAATTTGAGCCTTCCTTGTTGAATAGCCCTCTGTATATGCTGCCGAAAAATTTTGTATTCATTAGTGGAGTGAGAAGTAGCGTTATGGAACATGCAGAACTTCTTATTCTTCAATTGATCAAGGGGCAACATAACATGATTATCGGGCAACTTGATTTGCCCCTTCTCAAGCAAGAAATCAAAGAGCTTGTCTGATTTTGTGACATCAAAGTCATAGCTCTCCTCGACTCCTCTTGCCCAAGGATTTGGCACCATTACTGTCTTTTTGCCCCAATTCTATTCAGCCGTAGCAACCTCTTCTTCTTCATCTTCATAGTCGTCATCGACTAAATATGGATTATAAGCTTCGGCCACTATGATACTCTTCTGGAATCGAGTGTCCCTGTGCATGCTCTAGAATTGGCTATTGAGCGCTGCCACTCATTGAGCCAATTGACCCAAGTTGTCAAATTCTTGTCCCAGCAGCTTTTCTTTCCACATTGGCAACATTCCTTGAATAGCTAAAGCAGCTAGCTGATCACCAGCCAAGTTTAAGGAGAAGCATAAGTTCATAGTTTCTTGGAACCTCTGAAGAAACTCAGTGCCCGATTCATTAGTCTTCTGCCTTATAGTTGTTAGATCGGTAATCTTCTTTTCTCTAGTCCCAGAATAAAAATATGTATGAAATTTCTTCTCGAGGTCAGCCCAGTTGGTAATGGAGTTGATCGACAATGATGAAAACCAAGTGAAGGCTGCCCCTAACAAGGACAAGGAGAAGAAATGAACTCGATGGGCCTCCTCAAGTGATGCCTCGCCCAATTGTGTAAGATACTGACTGACATGTTCTATCATGCTTGTACTATCTTGGCCAGTGAACTTAGCAAACTCTGGGAGCCTATAATTTGTGGGAAGAGCGACCAAATCATACCATTCTAGATATGGGCATTTGTACAAAAAGGTCAGCCCTTTTGGCTTCAGACCAAACTAATTCTTCATCATCTCGGTCACCTTTAGCAACAACTCATCAGCATGTGAATTTGGATTTCCCTGCACCTGCTAAGCCATCGGTGGATTGAAATCCTATGTGCCTTGATAACCTGGATTTGGAATCATGTGAAGGGTGTTATAATCTGTGCCATAATGATAACCCTATGGAATCTCTATCTGCTGGGTCCTTAGCTGGCATGCTGCTTGAAGTCTCTGATTGTAGAAATGAGGATCTATATCCCTACGGATCCTTTAAATTGATGGTGCTATTTTTTGAGCCGACGACGGTATGTGGCCTGATGTGCCAAAATAAGATAACTTGGACCCTAATCTTTCCCCTTTTGTACAGTTCGACATGTATCTTCTCGATGCCAATCATATCTCATCATCGTTATCTGCTAACATCATTAAAAGAGAACTGATCCTAGTATCGCATTCGAACCGACTGATATCAATCCTTATGCAATTGACTCCTTGATTGGCACAATCTTGGAAGCCTGCAAGTTCCCACGCTCTTCTCCCAAATTTTGGTGTAAACAATAACAAAGGAATATCTATTAATCAACATACCAGCATAGCTAAAGCAAGGGGTAAAGGTAATGATAGGAACTAATCTTTGACGCTTAGGGGATAGATCACTAAGATAATGTAAACTAGTCAACTCGAAAGAACAACGGGTGAGGTAGATTCCTATGATATTCTTATTATAGGATCAAAAAAATATATATATCCAACTATAGTTAAGACTAAATCTACTCTTGTACACTTTGGGACACCGCTTAGACGGTAGAGTACTCACAATAGATAACTCTACCGACGCGACAATGGTCCTACAATTTAAGAACTTGCTCAATTCAGAGTAGACTACAAAGGATAGATGGGGCTATCACCTCCCGCTGCTACCACCCAACCAGAGAATAGGGTGTAGTCACAAGCAGAGCAATGTATAAGCACCATACTTACACGAGGCTTGACTACTTAGCCCAATAGATAAACTAGTAGGCTAAGTGCTCTATGAACCCACACACAAAAGTAATGATAACCTCAACTAAGCAAGATACATATTAAAAGTAAGCATAGCCATGTAGATAGGAATATGATGATTTATAATAAGTCTTACAAGATGTGGAAGTGAAGATACAAGGCTTTGTCGAGCCTCCAAGACTATATCCGGAACCCGAGCATGAGCCCTACTCGACCCTCACTCCCGAGCTACTAATCTACTATATTGGAGAGTCCAAACCTAATCCTCCTGGTGTATCTTGATCCCTGAATGAGAGGTATGAATTAGGTTTTAGGGATGCTCTAGGGAGGGGGTAGGGGCTGCTATATATAGGCCGGAGCATCAATTCTAGACCCTCGGATCAAATTGACTTGAAAGAACGGCGTAGATGCAATCTAGGAGGTGGTGGAGAACCAACATTTGAAGGTGGGCTGATAGGTGGGCCTAGGGGGATGGGCGTCCTACAGGTGGGGCCGGCCAACCCCACATGGCAGCCACCTACCCTTTGCTTCAGTGGTTTGCCTTCTAGAGTCTTCTAGAGTCTTCCCACGTCAGTTTCGCTGTGGATAAACATGATTTGCTTTGGCGAATAAGCCCTCCTTGACGGTTTTCTAAGTAAATCCTCCTGCAAACACATTTTCACCAAAACTTGTGGAATTTATTAGTTTAAACCCCTAGACCTATGTTGGTGATCCTTTTTATGCATTTATATAAGTTATATTGATGGTTTATGATGAACATTAACTATCCTTTTTATATTGACGGTTTGCATAGAATCTTTATCCCATGTTTTAAATAGTGTACCTTGATTGTTCACCACTACTTCAAATTTTCAACAAGGTTAAGGCAAAGATATGTAAAATCGTTATGAAAAATACCTCAAACCTTGATCTGTTTCTACAAATGATCTCCTAATATTCCCAACAAAATTTGAATATTTTCCTACAAGGGTTAGTCCATATATACAATCAAATTCTATATAAGTATATTTTGATTCAATAATCATGTCTGAATAATATTCCAAAACATACTTGTAACAGAACAAGGAAGCTTAAAAGACTAAAGAGATTCATTCAAGTAAAAACAAGAATATGTATGATGAACCAAGGGAGCATGATTATTTAGATTTTTATGTGTTAGTGATTTAGCAAATCGAGGATGTCATGAAGGTAAACATGTTCAAGACAAATTAGCAACATGGCATAAGATGTTTTTAAAGAACTCCATCCCCTAGACTTGAATTTTGCAGAATGCAAAATCTAGCTTGGATGATAGAATTCTCCTATGAATATGATTCTATGTTGCATAATGCTTGGTTGAATATACCTTATGTTTTCCTTCTTTTTGATGAAATGATTAGTGACAAACACACCTGAAGGAAACTTGTTTGATGTACCTATCAGTGAGGGCTTCATGGCTTTAGGTCCATTGAGCCGGACCTCTTCTTGCCTTTAGCTTTTCTTTGCACCATCCGATCCAGGAGATGAGGATGCCGACAATTGCATGATCTTATTCCATCAACCTTTCTTGATTTTTGTTGATTCTTGGTTGACGAATTGGGGTTCATTAAAGATGCAACTCAAGTTCCTCCTTGATTGTCTAACAGCGTGGTAGAGAGTTGTTCTTCTTTATTTGTTATGCTTGTTGACACAATGATGCACGCCATGATGTAGTGGCATCTCGTTGTCTTGGTCCTTGTTGCTAACGCATAAGCTGGTCCCTTTGAAGATGATGAAAACAAGAATATTCTGGTTAATACGAGGTGGGTTTCATCTTGCTTCTCATCAGCATCCTAGCTTGAGTCTTGGGAAGGCTCAAAGCTAGGTTATCTTTCATGTTGCTCATAGCCTGTCGATCTGTTCATCCACTTCCATAGCTATAGTGGTGGTTTAGTTTAGGGTTTGTGGATTTATACCAAACCTTGAATAGGCATAGCTTCTATTCATTCTTTCCTACAAAATGTTAATAGACACATACCCGAGGGAAATAACGAATTTGAAACATGGGTTGTGTTGTCCATTATTTTTTATGATTCTCCTCTATGCTAATGGAAGGATGGTTTTAGGATTGTTTAGCATAGATTTTGTTTATCATATTTTATGTGTTTGTTGTATTATAGTATGGTTCAAGGCAAAGATAACTTGCAACAAAAGATAAGTGAATAAACCTTGATACCAACAGTTCTTCCTGCCATGAAGAATGAGCTGGGTCTTCTTTTGCACAAAGTTATTGGAGTTCATCGCATGCCTTGATTCATCCCTGATGAGAATTTATCTTAGGACTTACCTAGATTGAATTTGAGAGTTTTCTATAGGGGTTAGTCCAACAAAATAACCACTATCTACTAAACCATACTATCGGCTCAAAAATTAAACTACACGCCATGTCTATTTTAATTTAGGAAAACATTTTAACCTAAGCACCATGCTTAATTTAAAAAGCCTTTGGAAGTAAGATCAACACACCTCTTGGTTCAAAAATCAAACTAAACACCACGTCTCATTTGATTTAAGAAAATAGTTTAAACTAAGCACCACGCTTACTTTAAAAGGTATATGAAGATACTCCAAACCTAAGCATACTATAGCAAACAAAGGTAGCATGAAAGCATAAAAGAGATTTATTCAAATGGAGATGAAAGAGCATGATCCTGGTGAGATTCTATTTTTTAATAAAAGATGCAAGGAACAAAATATGCTGCGGATTTGATATGAGAGAATTTAAACTAAATAGAGTGGATGCATGAATCATTGAAAATAAACATGCAATGGAATGTAAAAATTAAAAGATAACTACTCATCAAGTTTAAAGTCCATGAGCAAGACTATCTCACCTTTCTTGATCATACTTACCATGACTCACATGATGGAATTTGTGAGTAGTGCAGCATCTGTATTCATCACTTAAGATGTGATTTGTATTCTTATGACGTCGACTGTTTTCTCCAATCTACACATGGTTAGAGAATACATACGTCCTTACAAACCTATGAGATGGCAGGGTTCCAATGTTGATGGATCTTGAATGTTTAGGCACCTTAGGGTTCTTCAATGTTTCTTCTTTTCTTGTGGAAGTTTGCCAAAAGGTCTCAACGGCGTCTGCTATCCTGTCTTATTCCACAATTCAACAGAACAGGGGTAATCCTACTAAAGCTAGAGGTATGTTAATGATGTCAGTCTTTATGCCAATTATTTCCCCGGCAACGGCACCAAAAATACTTGTTGGTATTTATAAACACAAATAGAATATGAAGGATTCCACAAGCGCACAGAATACCATTGTAGCATTTTACCGAGAGTATTCCAGGTATCGTTATTTATATTTTACCATAGGGAAATAATAGAGTAAAGACTTATTGGATCACAAAGGAATATCAACTAATCAACATATCAGCATAGCTAAAACAAGGGGTAAAGGTAATGATAGGAATTAAGCATTATGACACTCAGGGGATAGATCAGTAAGATAATGTAAACTAGTCAACTCGGGAGAACAACGACTGAGGTAGATTCCTATGATATTCTTATTACAGGATCAAAGTATATATATACATCCAACTATAGTTAAGACTAACTCTACTCTTATGAACTTTGGGACACCGCTTAGATAGTAGAGTACCCATAATAGATAACTCTACCGAAGCGACTATGGTCCTACAATTTAAGAACCTAATCAATTCGGAGTGGACTACAAAGGATAGATGGGACTGTCACCTCCCACTGTTACCACCCAACTAGAGAACAAGGTGTACTCAGAGGCAGAGCATCGTATAAGAACCATGCTTACACAAGGCTCGGCTACTTAGCCCAATCGATAAACTAGCAGGCTAAGCCCTCTATGAACCTGCACACAAAAGTAATAATAACCTCAACTAAGCAAGATACATATTAAAAGTAAGCATAGTCACGTAGATAGGAATATGATGAATTTATAATAAGTCCTACAAGATGTGGAAGTGAAGATACAAGGCTTTGCCGAGCCCCCAAGACTAGATCTAGAACCTGAGCATGAGCCCTACTCGACCCTCACCCCTGAGCTAGTAATCTACTACATTGGAGAGTCTAGACCTAACCCTCCTAGTGTATCTTGATCTCTAAATGAGAGGTATGAATTAGGGTTTCAGGGATGCTGTAGGGAGGGGGGTAGGGGCTGCTATATATAGGCCGGAGCATCAATTCTAGACCCTCGGATCAAACCAACTTGAAAGAACAGCGTAGATGCAATCGAGGAGGCGGTGGAGAACTGACATTCAAAGGAGGTGCTAACAGGTGGGCCTAGGGGGCTAGGAGGCCTATAGGTAGGGCCGGCCAGCACCACATGGTAGCCACCTGCCCTCTGCTTTGGTGGTTTGCCTTCTAGAGTCTTCTAGAGTCTTCCCATGTTGGTTTCACTATAGATAAACATAATTTGCTTTGATGAATAGGCCCTCCTTGATGGTTTTCTAAGTAAATCCTCCTGCAAACTCAGATTCACCAAAACTTGTGGAATTTATTAGTTTAAACCTCTAGACCTATGTTGGTGATCCTTTTTATTCATTTATATAAGTTATATTGATAGTTTATGATGAATGTTAACTACCATCAATAGGCGCCTCCACACCCTCTATAGTACCCAGCTGCTTAGGTTGCTCTGCTTCACCATCAACGAATGTCGGACCCTGCACCTATGGCATTTTAGTGGACCTAGGTGGAGATATAGGCTCACTTGCCTAGCCTTCTTCCACCCGGTCACTATCAGTACGTGGGTTCTCTTCAACCTAGGGCTCTTTTCACTCTATGCCCGGGTACTTAGTGTCTTTTGTACCCTGGTATGAGTAGCAATCAAGTGATGTCCTGGGAATAAAGTAACATATAGAGGAAACTTCAGCACTTACTTGTCATTGGATGTCTTCTTCAGGGTGGGCTTCCCTAGTGATAAACCACTAGATGATCGACCAAGCTCTAGGCTTGATACTGATGCTGATAGTACTGAGTCCTCCTAATGACTCATAGTGCTAGCATCCTATCCAAGTGCAATCCCATCACCCTGAGTTGGCACTCTGGTGCTCAATAGGTCTAGTGGTGGCATCCTATCAAGAGCGATTCAACGTCAACAAGTATATCTATGCCAGAATTCAGTACAGAATTTTACTTGGAAAGAATACTTACTGTCTGATAGAATACGAGGTGTCTTCCTCCTCCTCTTTCGACTATTCTACCATAGAGTCATGTGCAGTAACTGTTCAAGAACATGATTTAGCACAAGGTAAAATTTAGACTACATGGAGATAATTCAGACATCTCTTACCTGATCTCAGCATACAAGATCGATGGGGCCTCTTTGGTACTGACCCACTCGCGCTAGCGGTGACATCGGCCTCTAGCGACCACTTCCCGCAAGCAGCGACCTTCCTTGCACTTGGTTAACCTAGACTACGAAATCGTCTGGGTTCCTTGAGTCACTATCACCCTCTTGCTCCACAGGGATGGCAGGGGTGGCGCTCCCTCCATCTGCTCCACTGGACACCACTCCGCTTTCACCAACTCCTCTAGAGTCGGGACGTGTGAGGAGGGGCGGGCAAATCATTGAAATTTCACTCCAACTCCTGCATCAACACACAAGAGTCAGTTTTCATAGTATTAAGATATTTACATATCACAAATACAATATACTTACAGTGGCTGGTGGATTCTGATGATCACAATCTGGATACTGGTATGGTATTTACTTTCTACCGACCCCAAGCACGTTCTGAATTCTTACTAGAACTTATCATCCTCGTCAGTCATTAGTGGTTGGTTACTCAGGCAAGGTCTCTGGCCTAGTGTACACAAACCCATAGTGTAACCTCTCCTACAGAGGCTGTACTTGGCACCTGATGAAGCTTGCAACTACTCAGACTCCACTAAGGCCCTTGGTCCCTCATGGCTTGGATTTGCTTGAGGAAAGGACGAATCCCTTCATGTTTTGTTGCATTCAGCGTCTCTTTCTCCTAGCGGTTGTTGGGTATAGGTGTGGTGTTGCTATGTACCTCTAGGGGGGCACATGTTCCCTACATAAAACCACTCGCCCCTCTAGTTCCTCATAGAATCAACTAGGGTATAGTGGACGTACTCGTTCTTCCTCCCCAAGCAGAATTGAAGACTGACACCCTCCAAAACACTTGGATTTGTGGTCCGGGTGCGGTTTCAGTTTGAAAAAGTAGCAAAAAAGAGTGATGGGCAGGGGATGCCAAGGAAAGTTTCATAGAGATGAACAAAGATCGATAGATGCAGGATGGAGTTAGGGATAAAATTAATAGCCCACTCTAGCAAAAGAACATTGTTTTTTACAGCGTGCCTACCTGGCACATAGGCTTAACAAGTTTTGTCAAACTTACATAGCCTATTCGCCAGGCTTCTCCATCCTCAGGTCTAGATCATTTGCTCTGGTGGTTATGAGTCCATCAAGTTCCTCCTTAGCTCTTTCCACGACAGCAAGATGGCCTTCATCATCATAGTCTGTGGTTACCTGATGGAGATCCATAGCCACGTATAGCACTCGTAGCGTACCGAGTACATTCTAGACATAGACCTTGGCGGCTCCATGCACATAGCTCTCAAAGTAGTTGGGGATTTCTTTCACTATATCCACCCACCTTCTTTAACCATTTTCTAGCCTATGGAAGAGGAGGCCAAGTGGCTTCATAGCTTCCTAGAGTGTGTTGTGCTCTACCTGTGCCCTCTCTAGCTAGGCCTTCATGTCGATCACTGACTTCAGAGCCTACATCAGATCATGATTAGCTCCTTGCTTTATCACCTTAGCTCAAGCGAGTTCTTCACTCGCTCATTCTATTACCCTCTTCAGCCTAATTTTGTTGAGTCCTTAAGGCTTCATTGAGATCCTTCACCTCACCTTCTAGTCACTAGGTTTTGACCTACTTGTTTGCAAAGAGGAACAGTTACGATCATTATCAGGATCACCAAGAACTACATTCAAGAGTTACAGGGAAACCATATAGTTCTCTTACCTTTCAACTTGGTATCATAGAGCTCAGCCTTCTCTGTCATCTTCAATAAAGATTCAAAGGTGTCCCTCTTCCTCTTCTCGGTAGCTGCTTTTTGACGCTCGGCTTCACCAACCTAAGAACGGAGGATACAGAGGGTCTCATCATGGCGCTTCTGTGTAGACTCCCACTCAGTCTCCTTCTTGTCCTCTTCCTCCTTTAGCTTGGTGAGCTCTGCCTAGATTTTTTAGACCTTAATGGAGGCCTTTAGCTCTGCACCCTAAGCATACGACTATTTCTAGAATAAAAATTTAGAAGATATCAATAGCAGGAAATGACAAAGTGCTTTTACTTACCATCAATTGCCCGTCGAAGACAGAAGCTTGGTTCAGCAGCCCGAGCCATGACCTCATCAACCTGGTGAACTCCAAACTATATGCTAGGAGCTGGGTACCCGGTTCAGTTATGGGGATGACATCATCCTCCTCCACTTGCTGGGTGCTCATCATCAGCACATCTGGGACAGGAGCACTCGGTTCAGCAACGCTTGGGTCAGCCCTTGCGCTCTGCACATCTTCATCAGTAGTGGCCTCTGTAGGCTCCGGCCCCAGTGGCTGGTGTGATTCATCATCAACAGGCACCGCTACCTATGGTTGCGGCGCTATTGGTATTTATAAATGCAAATAGAATGTGAAGGATTCCACAAGCACATAGAATACTATTGTAGCATTTTACCAGGAGTATTCCTGGTATTGTTATTTATATTTTACCATAGGGCAACAATGGAGTAAAGACTTATTGGATAACTATCAACACATAATTTTGTCCCATGCCGAGGGCACATGAGCAAGCCGGAAGGGTTCACTCGATGGAGCTGGAGATCTGCCTAGCTTCAGCGCAGGGATGGTTGATCCTACGCACTCCTCCCGAGATATGCTAGTCAATTTGACCCTGCAATTGACAAGGAGAGAAAGTTTATCAGTAATTTAGGGCAGAATATGCCAGTGTTGATAGAAAGTCCCAAATGTGCAGCTCTGAGAGCCGATATGAAAGGAGATTGACTAAATAGTCGATTCCAGCATATTCATAAGAATAAATCAGTTAAAGCTCGTGGGGTTGTGTAAGAAGAATCGATTATCGTTTAGGATGAATATCATTACTTAGACAAATATTGGTCAATGGCAATAAGATGTCAACAATGATTAGTTTATGCTAAGCCAATGACTGCAAGTAACCGAATCCCTTTTGTATAAATGAAATAGCTCATCGTCATTTAACCATTTAATAATGATAAATCTAATGAACATATTAGATCTCATCTATCGCTATGACCAGTAGGGCATGAGGCAGAATCATGTAGGCCGTAGAAACAACAATAGACTCAACGACCCTAACTTATTACCAATATCAGTGGGGCATGAGGCAGAATCATGTAGGCCATAATACAATTATAAGATCATGGGGCTAACACATCTTTCAACCTATCTCTACTTCAATGGTCTCATGACATGAACTGTTCGTGAAAGCACTTGATATCGGCTAAAACAGCCGATTCAGGCATAGCGCATAGTTAACGTCATGCCCTCTTAGGAACAGATCTTCCAAATAACGATCCCCACTCTACGGTGCTAACAGTGGGGTGTGAGATAGAATCACACAGGCTATGACAACGGGCCATGGAACGATTTTTGCTAACTAATAGATCTACTCAAGATCAGACATGCCTTAACCGCACACTATGCACGATTAAGATTGGCATAGAACAGCCAATAAAATATAACTCATCATTTAAAGTGTGATTAGATCAAATTTAGATTAACAAACGATGGGTTAAAAAAGATATAAGGCTGATCTAGATCAATCCCAATCGGGCGAAGTGATATTGCTATAATTAAATAAATAATGGAAGCAATAAGCAATATCGGTAACTTAATGAATCTATCCGAAGGAACGCCACCCTTAGATAGAGCCGATAACTTCACCTTAATCTAGTTCGAGCTGTGGAGGTCGACCAGATCGATGCAGCTGTACTTGAACTAAACAAGAGTCGATAACTAACTTATACCAGAGTCATAGTGGAGGTCGACCGGATCGATGTAGCCATACGAAACAGAGGTATAAGCCATGATGGTACTTATAGATAAGCAGTGGAGGTCGACCAGATGGATGTAGCCATACTTGCTAAAGAACTCACCATGATCTACTCTACTACTCCTAAGGGGTGGCCGGAGCCAAAACAAGTCAATAACTTGTATTGGATTGATTGTGTCTTACAATAGCCGGGGTTTGATATTTATACCCGGAGCCTAAAAATGAATCCTACTCGAGTATGACTCAGTACAATCTTTGGTACAAAGAAAACATTTCTATTTGAAGATAACTTGGACCCTAATCTTTGTCCTTTTGTAGAGTCCGACATGTATCTTCCCGACGCCAATCATATCTCATCATTGTTATCTACTGATGTCATTCAAAGAGAACCGATCCTAGTATCACATCTGCACTGGCTGATATCAATCCTTATGCAATTGACTCCTTGATTGGCATAATCTTGGAAGCCTATGAGTTCCCACGCTCTTCTCCCAAATTTTGGTGTAAACACATGCCCCCCAATTTTGGGATAAAATGATTTTATTCCAAAATTCTAGTTCATTGGTTTACCACACCACAACTATTTCATCCCAAGATATACGCATGACTCCTGACTTCCTGGCCTGAGTTTTATATAACACCCCAACAGTATCTCTTCTGACTCACTCAGCTTGTTTACTTTCTCCTTCATTCTTGAGCAAACTTTAACTGCCGACGCCGTCATCGCCAAGGCCTCAAACCCTAGCAAATCACCTATTCTAACAAGCCATCATCCAAGCGATCCTCGCCAGATTCAAACCTATTTCAGCTATAATGGTGACCATCAACCATGTCCCTGAGGTATGTCTCCAAGTTTCTACTCTCCAATCATCGGCCGCTACCTTGTATTTCTTTCCTCCTCAAACTTATTTCGTCCGATTTCTTAGGAAATGAGGAACGAAATCCTGATTCCATCAACTGTTGCCTCTAATATCTATTTTCTTGGGCCTATGGGTGATCCTGATCCATCTGATTTCATTCGCCAATAAACCAACCAAATCCCCTTTAAACAATATGCAGTGGATTTGTCCTCTTGGAATACCAAAACTCTCTTTAGAAATTGGCCAAAGATGCCTAAGGGATGGAGAAATTGGTTTCGTAGGATGTCTGAGAAAAAGGTGGAGATTGGGAGCTTTATGATCTGAACCAATGTTTGACCCTCTCATTGTCCGAGATGGAGAGGAATGATTTACTCTTGATTTCTGCATCTTATTTCTGGTCCAATGCCCTGAATGCCTTTATATTTGGTCATGGCCCAATGACCATCACTCTGGCCGATGTTTACATGTTGACCGGCCTTAGAATTACTAGATCAATGTAGCCTTACGAGTACTTGAGTGCTGGCTCCAAGAAATTAACCAAAATAGCAGACTTACTGGATGGGTCTGTTACATTCTGAACCATGTTGGAGATGGATTAGCTATCAGCGAAAGGGAATACGTGGCCTTTCTAAACATGTGGCTGGAAAGGTTCATTTTCTGTGAGTCATCTTGTGGTCCAACCTACAATCACAAACTCTTGGTGGAGCACCTAGCATTAGGCAAAGATATCCCTCTTGGAAAGTATCTGCTAGGAGCCGCTTATCATCTAATGTATCAGGTGGCTGCCCAATTACTGAAGAATGAACCAGTGCATACTATCAGTGGCCCTTGATGGTTAATACAACTATGGCTTAACATGTATATGCATAAGTTTGTGAGGTCTGATCTCAAAAGCCTGAGCTTCCCTTCTTCCAACTTTGATGAGGAATATAGAGGTGAAGGAAGAACTCGGCAGTGCATGAGCTATGGTGAGGCTGCATTGGCCATAACAATTGATTTTGATATTGGCCACCTCTTCAAGAAGTTGTACAGAGGGTTTGATGTAGACATCCTGACTTGGTGACCATATGATGATGAGAATGATGAGCTGATCTTCCCATTCAAGTTTCGATTTGAGTCAAGCTATTCGGACGATGAGGCGGCCACAATCTTCAATTCTTTCGTTAAGACCTCTGTTCTTCCAACAGAGTTTCATCATGGCCATGGCAAAATAGCTATGGGCTCTTTCATTCCAGACAACCTTCCAACTTATGAGTTTTACAACCCATCCTTTGTAGCTTATTAGTTTGGTCTTGGTCAATTGCCTCCTCAACTATTTTTCTAGAACATACTGAAGCCAGGGAAGATATCAGTGAAGTACTGGAAGCCTCCAGAGTTTTTCAACTGGGATCAGATCTTCCTTCCCTCTATTTGCATGACTGGATTAGAGTCAGCCTCTCTTTCACTCTCTTCGACTCCTGGTGGCAGGAATGGTGCTCCCATCTCTTTTGTGGATTGGTCCATCCTTTGTGTATAGCCCTGGATGGAGAATTTGCTTCTAATAGAGAGGTAATTTGCTATTTCTTTCAAGAAAACTATTCGACGGATTCCTCTACCAACCATTCTAATTGATCTTTTTAGGATGTTGAATTTAATCCTCCAAGCTTGGATAGGAAGGGGCGTCCTATAGATTACCAGCCACCATGCCCGGTTTCAAGAATGGGATCGGCTGCGCCTTCACTAAAAAATTAATGAAAACTCATACTGCCTCCACTATCATGACGTATCAATCCTCAAAGTGCAAGGCAGCTCAAGGGACAACCTAGAAAACTACTACTGGGAAGAGACTATGTAGAATGAGACCATCAGCTGCTTAGGTAAACAATTCATCTTCTTCTCGAACTGATGTTCACCCTTCTGACCCCGTTCCTTTATAGTTGTCAAGTATTGCATCCCAATCTATGGAACTACTATCCTAGGCGTTTGATTCAACACCAACTGAGCCCCTATCGGCTAATCCTCAAAAGGAGCCGATTTTGGTTGAAATGGCCAATGCTTCCATAATAGCAGAAAATATGAGTTCTCTTCTTGCTGCTTGTAGAAGTATTTTTCTAGCTTTTGATTTATTTAGTTTTTCATCCTCTATCTGACTTCTTATCATGCCAGATACTTCCTGAGGAAACACCTATGCAAGGGTAGGAGCCTGACAGTCCACTCAGTGATCCTATTAGCATTGAAGGTGATCTAGTTGTTGTCGACACTCAAACTGTCGATTCCCCAGTTTGGCATACAATTGATGGTAAGAAAATCATACATCCCTTTTTTCCTTCTACAATGATTATGAACTAAAAAATTTCCTTGATACTTGTAGATACCAATGTTGAAAGTTTAGAGCCAATTCAACTAGTCATCACTGGTGCATCATCAGCCATCCCTTCTCTTTAGATGGAGGCTATCACAAAAAAGGTATTGTATCCACTTCGCCATCCATTTTGTCATGAACTGATTAGAACCTTCTAAGCAAGATTTATATATAGGTACTCAATCTCCTAGCTTTGAGCTATTCATTCAATCTTGGGGAATATTTGGATGAAGATGAGGTCAATTCGTCGGCCACCTCTTTTAAGGAAGCTTTGTCGGAGGAGACCAGAAATCGGCTAAGAGATGTATTACCAATGTTCGAGAAGAATATAGCCAATTTGGTCCAAGACACCAATTCAATGCAGAGAGTCCTCTTGGCCATCAAGAGCAATCCATCCCTAGTTCTCTCCAGAGTCTTATCATCTTTATCCATTTTTGAGGTTTAGGCCCCGAAGGTGAAAAAGGCTCAGAGGAATCTATCTGATCGTGAAACTTTACTAGCCAAGAGGAACTTCAACAAGCAAGAGGCTAAAGAGCTGACACAGTTGATTGATGATCTAAAGAACTCCTCCCCTAGGACCGATCTAGAATTGTCCCAACTAGAAATTAGGTGTGTAGAACTTGAGAGGGAGCTAGAAAACATGAAGGTTGCCATTGATCATCGCAAGTCCACCCTAGCCCAAATACATGATGCCATCAAACAGAAGAAGCAAGAACTGCTGGCCAAAGTTAGAGAAGGCAGGGTCATCCGCAATGGCCTCGAGGACATTCCTGGATCAACCGAAGAAGATAAGCAACAGAATGCAGAAGCTGATGCTATTCGGCTAGAAGTGTTGAAAGCGATCAAGGATATCCTTAGACTTGTAATCCGTATATCAACATATGTCTTGTATAGAATCAATAACATCTACACTTCCTGTTGTCTCACTGTGTTTTCCTTTGTTCCAGCTAAAGAGCCGATTTTGAAAATAGTCAATTCCAGACTCTTGGTCTTAATCCTATTTAGGTCTGAAAACACGACCTTTATTAAGAGAGCCCTTCGACCTTCTATCCTTAGTCATCTGGCGTCGTATTCTCTTCGGTATTAGTGAGGTGATGCTTCACCTCCTATTAATTGCGGTTGCCTTTTGCACAACCCGAGGCATCCACCCCTTCATTTTGTGGCTTCAAATACCGACCGAGGGTTCCGGCCTTGAACACAACCGCACTTGCAACTGTTCCTATTTCTTTGCTTTTCTCCACCCTCGTAGAACTTTGTAGTGTCCTTTCTCTCTTCCTGTAGACTCGATCAACATTATGGCCGGCATGGAGAACCATGGCAAACGTGCGGCGGAGGAAGTCCTAGAGGAGAATATGCTGATGAACCAGCGCCTCCGATGCATGAGGTAAGATTGACATCCTCTGTTCATGATGATGATCTATTCTAACTCGCCTATAGGTTCATCTTAAATGACAGTCTTCATCCCCTCCCCAGGGCCGGCAAGCCCTCTAACGCTGCATCTTCCGCGCTAGCCTCGTCGTTGGATTCTTCTAACTCGTATAACAGCGATGATGCTCGGCGCTTCTTTTGGGAATGGAGGGCGGCCGAGGACCGCTATTCTAAGGCAATTTGGAAAAATGACCAGCTTGAGATTCGTCTAGAGGTCTTCCAAGCAGCCCTTAATGTGGCTGAGGAGGAGGCCAGTGCCGTTCGAGCATGGCTGGCTGAGTCTGATGCCGCAGTGGTAGGTAAGATGAGTTCCATGAATGCTTCTATTCTGGTTTCCACTGTCTTTGTCTTGATAGTTTTCTCTGATCGCTAGCCTAGACGGTGCAGTTGGAGTCTCTCCAACTGGTGGCAAATGCGGCCGTGGACGCCATCAATGCTTGGGGTTCCCCCATCAATGCTCGTCTCCAAGACATCCTAGCCCACGTTCAGGAGATCGCCCTCCATGGCATTCGTCATTGCGTGTCGGTGGCACTGACCGTGGCGCAAGTCCAGACCGGGTATGAGCTCCACGCCATGGAGACCGGTTTCCCATTGGGCGATAGTCCTAAGGAACATGAGGACTAGATGGAAGAATTCAGCGTAGCGGTGGAGGCCATTGTGGACATCACATCCGCTCAAGATGTGGTGAACAAGGTCTTCGATTAGCTTGTACTTAGGGTAAACCGATGAATAAAGACTCCTGTTCTTTCATGAATATGTCTTAGTGCAATGCCCTTGTGTATGACTATCTTTGTTTTTATTTCTTGCTCTGAAGGCAGTACATATCGTATCGGCTTTCATGTCTTTGAAGATTTTTTTTCATTTTTTGATCTAGAGGCGATACCTTTCTGGTACTGGCTATTAGAGCCAATGACCAAACGAATCAGCTATCAAGTGTTGATCAAATGCTATGATAACGTCCCTTTAAATATTTCACTGTAGAACTTTTCATACCAAAGGTTAAATGGCTGATCAACCTAGGTCAAGCATCCCATTAAGCGAAATAGAACCCCCTTTAATAGATCTATTACTCATGATTCAACTTAGTGTTCATCTACATTGGCCTGAGCCCATCTCCAGGACCAGTGCTTATTCTTCCTTAATCCAATGGCTGACGTGAAGCCATGACTATTTACTAAAACAAACTCTCAGAGCCAATTGCTTGCATCGGCTGTTGGCTTTTATTGCTGATATTAATGAAACCTCCTTCCCATAACTTGCTAGAAAAGCATTTGAAGTCTCCTAGTTCCCAAAAGACTAGATCGGCTATTGCGATGCTCATAGACTCATCAGTGCGAACCAGTTCAACATCATCTCCATGCCATTGAATCAAACACTGATGCATGGTTGATGGTACACAATAGTTCACATGAATCCAATCACGACCAAGGAGCAAACTGTACGACCCTTTTCCATTGATGATGAAGAATGTGGTGAGCAAAATCTTACTCCTAATTGTTAGTTCGACGTTTATTGCCCCCGGGTCTTAGACGCATTACCCCCAAAATCCTTAAGCATCATGTCAGTCTCCATCAGATCTCCTGGTCCCTTGCCAAGTTTATGAAAAGTGGTGTAAATCATGAGATTGACAGAAGCACCTCTATCCACCAACATCTTGTTCATCGGCTTCCCATCAACCAAACCTTTTACATATAAAGCCTTTAGGTGCCGATGCTTGATTGGTTTATCAAATATTGCTTGCTGTATAACTGTTAACTTGGCAACTATCTCTTCATACTCTAATTCATCGAAATCTGAATTAAGTTCTTGATCTACTGGAGCTCTAAATTCCGAAGGCAATAGAAAAGCCATTTGAATATTAGCTGATGGTTGCTTTCTATCGGCTGTTTGCTTAGCACGCCATAATTGAGGTTTGCTGGATGCCTAAGCCTGTTCCAACTCTTTATTCCTTAGGCGTTGCACCCTTCTCTTCTGGCTTCTTGTCAAACCTCCTAGACACCATTGGCCTTCCTGCCAAACATATTCTCTCTCATTGCCCTGTTCTTTATAATCGGCCTAGTCTTGATCAACAACTCTTTTTCCTAGCCGATTATGAACACTTCCTTTTTTAAGCGCTGATCCATGTTATTATGATGATATGCACCTTGAGCATGGATAGACCGGTGGTTGGTTTGAGATTACTTAAACTCCCAATATTGATTGCTGCATTCTGGACAGTCATGTCTGGTAGGCAACTTCAAACCTTTATTCTAGCAATGTCTGAAGAAAGGACAATTCCAATGTGATTCAGTTTGCATCCTTTCATACCTCTCTTTTTCCAGTTGACATTGGTATTCTTGATCCTCTAACCAACGCTGATAATCCTTTTCCTTCTACCGCTACCATTTATTCAACAGGATCCAAGATGTAACTTATGGCTTTGTCGCCCCATCTTTTGACGTTTCCCCCTGCTCATATCGACTCTTTTGCTTATCGCGACGTCTTTTAATTTCTCTATATTCGTCGGCTGATATTTGCATCTTGTGATCGATTGTTCCAGCTTCTCTTGATTTGGTTGATGTTAGGACCTTAGTCTTTCCTTTGAGCAACCTAGCATCAATCATGTTTTGATCTCCTGGGAAAGGGTTATCATCAACTTTCATTTTCCGAGGCATATCAAATTTGAGCCTTCCTTGTTGAATAGCCCTCTGTATATGCTGCTGAAAAATTTTGTATTCATTAGTGGAGTGAGAAGTAGCGTTATGGAACATGCAGAACTTCTTATTCTTCAACTAATCAAGGGGCAACATAACATGATTATCGGGCAACTTGATTTGCCCCTTCTCAAGCAAGAAATCAAAGAGCTTGTCTGATTTTGTGACATCAAAGTCATAGCTCTCCTCGACTCCTCTTGCCCAAGGATTTGGCACCATTACTGTCTTTTTGCCCCAATTCCATTCAGCCGTAGCAACCTCTTCTTCTTCATCTTCATAGTCGTCATTGACTAAATATGGATTATAAGCTTCGGCCACTATGATACTCTTCTACAATCGAGTGTCCCTGTGCATGCTCTAGAATTGGCTATTGAGCGCTGCCACTCATTGAGCCAATTGACCCAAGTTGTTAAATTCTTGTCCCAGCAGCTTTTCTTTCCACATTGGCAACATTCCTTGAATAGCTAAAGCAGCTAGCTGATTACCAGCCAAGTTTAAGGAGAAGCATAAGTTCATAGTTTCTTGGAACCTCTGAAGAAACTCAGTGCCCGATTCATTAGTCTTCTGCCTTATAGTTGTTAGATCGGTAATCTTCTTTTCTCTAGTCCCAGAATAAAAATATGTATGAAATTTCTTCTCGAGGTTAGCCCAGTTGGTAATGGAGTTGATCGACAATGATGAAAACCAAGTGAAGGCTGCCCCTAACAAGGACAAGGAGAAGAAATGAACTCAATGGGCCTCCTCAAGTGATGCCTCGCCCAATTGTGTAAGATACCGACTGACATGTTCTATCATGCTTGTACTATCTTGGCCAATGAACTTAGCAAACTCTGGGAGCCTATAATTTGTGGGAAGAGCGACCAAATCATACCATTCTAGATATGGGTGTTTGTACAAAAAGGTCAGCCCTTTTGGCTTCAGACCAAACTAATTCTTCATCATCTCGGTCACCTTTAGCAACAACTCATCAGCATGTGAATTTGGATTTCCCTGCACCTGCTAAGCCATCGGTGGATTGAAATCCTATGTGCCTTGATAACCTGGATTTGGAATCATGTGAAGGGTGTTATAATCTGTGCCATAATGATAACCCTATGGAATCTCTATCTACTGGGTCCTTAGCTAGCATGCTGCTTGAAGTCTCTGATTGTAGAAATGAGGATCTATATCCCTACGGATCCTTTAAATTGATGGTGCTATTTTTTGAGCCGACGACGGTATGTGGCCTGATGTGCCAAAATAAGATAACTTGGACCCTAATCTTTCCCCTTTTGTAGAGTTCGACATGTATCTTCTCGACGCCAATCATATCTCATCATCGTTATCTGCTGACATCATTAAAAGAGAACCGATCCTAGTATCGCATTCGAACCGGCTGATATCAATCCTTATGCAATTGACTCCTTGATTGGCACAATCTTGGAAGCCTGCAAGTTCCCACACTCTTCTCCCAAATTTTGGTGTAAACAATAACAAAGAATATCTATTAATCAATATACCAGCATAGCTAAAGCAAGGGGTAAAGGTAATGATAGGAACTAATCTTTGACGCTTAGGGGATAGATCACTAAGATAATGTAAACTAGTCAACTCGAAAGAACAACGGGTGAGGCAGATTCCTATGATATTCTTATTATAGGATCAAAAAAATATATATATCCAACTATAGTTAAGACTAAATCTACTCTTGTACACTTTGGGACGCCGCTTAGACGGTAGAGTACTCACAATAGATAACTCTACCGATGCGACAATGGTCCTACAATTTAAGAACTTGCTCAATTCAGAGTAGACTACAAAGGATAGATGGGGCTATCACCTCCTGCTGCTACCACCCAACCAGAGAACAGGGTGTAGTCACATGCAGAGCAATGTATAAGCACCATACTTACATGAGGCTTGACTAATTAGCCCAATAGATAAACTAGTAGGCTAAGTGCTCTATGAACCCACACACAAAAGTAATGATAACCTCAACTAAGCAAGATACATATTAAAAGTAAGCATAGCTATGTAGATAGGAATATGATGATTTATAATAAGTCTTACAAGATGTGGAAGTGAAGATACAAGGCTTTGCCGAGCCTCCAAGACTAGATCCGGAACCCGAGCATGAGCCCTACTCGACCCTCACTCCCGAGCTACTAATCTACTATATTGGAGAGTCCAAACCTAATCCTCCTGGTGTATCTTGATCCCTGAATGAGAGGTATGAATTAGGGTTTTAGGGATGCTCTAGGGAGGGGGTAGGGGCTGCTATATATAGGCCAGAGCATCAATTCTAGACCCTCGGATCAAATTGACTTGAAAGAACGGTGTAGATGCAATCTAGGAGGTGGTGGAGAACCAACATTTGAAGGTGGGCTGATAGGTGGGCCTAGGGGGCTAGGCGTCCTACAGGTGGGGCCGGCCAACCCCACATGGCAGCCACCTACCCTTCGCTTCAGTGGTTTGCCTTCTAGAGTCTTCCCACATCGGTTTTGCTGTGGATAAACATGATTTGCTTTGGCGAATAAGCCCTCCTTGATGGTTTTCTAAGTAAATCCTCCTGCAAACACATTTTCACCAAAACTTGTGGAATTTATTAGTTTAAACCCCTAGACCTATGTTGGTGATCCTTTTTATGCATTTATATAAGTTATATTGATGGTTTATGATGAACATTAACTATCCTTTTTATATTGACGGTTTGCATAGAATCTTTATCCCATGTTTTAAATAGTGTACCTTGATTGTTCACCACTACTTCAAATTTTCAACAAGGTTAAGGCAAAGATATGTAAAATCATTATGAAAAATACCTCAAACCTTGATCTGTTTCTACAAATGATCTCCTAATATTCCCAACAAAATTTGAATATTTTCCTACAAGGGTTAGTCCATATATACAATCAAATTCTATATAAGTATATTTTGATTCAATAATCATGTCTGAATAATATTCCAAAACATACTTGTAACAGAACAAGGAAGCTTAAAAGACTAAAGAGATTCATTCAAGTAAAAACAAGAATATGTATGATGAACCAAGGGAGCAGGATTATTTAGATTTTTATGTGTTAGTGATTTAGCAAATCGAGGACGTCATGAAGGTAAACATGTTCAAGACAAATTAGCAACATGGCATAAGATGTTTTTAAAGAACTCCATCCCCTAGACTTGAATTTTGCAGAATGCAAAATCTAGCTTGGATGATAGAATTCACCTATGAATATGATTCTATTTTGCATAATGCTTGGTTGAATATACCTTATGTTTTCCTTCTTTTTGATGAAATGATTAGTGACAAACACACCTGAAGGAAACTTGTTTGATGTACCTATCAGTGAGGGCTTCATGGCTTTAGGTCCATTGAGCCGGACCTCTTCTTGCCTTTAGCTTTTCTTTGCACCATCCGATCCAGGAGATGAGGATGCTGACAATTGCATGATCTTATTCCATCAACCTTTCTTGATTTTTGTTGATTCTTGGTTGACGAATTGGGGTTCATTAAAGATGCAACTCAAGTTCCTCCTTGATTGTCTAACAGCGTGGTAAAGAGTTGTTCTTCTTTATTTGTTATGCTTGTTGACACAATGATGCACGCCATGATGTAGTGGCATCTCGTTGTCTTGGTCCTTGTTGCTAACGCACAAGCTAGTCCCTTTGAAGATGATGAAAACAAGAATATTCTGGTTAATACAAGGTGGATTTCATCTTGCTTCTCATCAGCATCCTAGCTTGAGTCTTGGGAAGGCTCAAAGCTAGGTTATCTTTCATGTTGCTCATAGCCTGTCGATCTGTTCATCCACTTCCATAGCTATAGTGGTGGTTTAGTTTAGGGTTTGTGGATTTATACCAAACCTTGAACAGGCATAGCTTCTATTCATTCTTTCCTACAAAATGTTAATAGACACATACCTGAGGGAAATAACGAATTTGAAACACGGGTTGTGTTGTCCATTCTTTTTTATGATTCTCCTCTATGCTAATGGAAGGATGGTTTTAGGATTATTTAGCATAGATTTTGTTTATCATATTTTATGTGTTTGCTGTATTATAGTATGGTTCAAGGCAAAGATAACTTGCAACAAAAGATAAGTGAATAAACCTTGATACCCACAGTTCTTCCTGCCATGAAGAATGAGCTGGGTCTTCTTTTGCACAAAGTTATTGGAGTTTATCGCATGCCTTGATTCATCTCTGATGTGAATTTATCTTAGGACTTACCTAGATTGAATTTGAGAGTTTTCTATAGGGGTTAGTCCAACAAAATAACCACTATCTACTAAACCATACTATCGGCTCAAAAATTAAACTAGACGCCATGTCTATTTTAATTTAGGAAAACATTTTAACCTAAGCACCATGCTTAATTTAAAAAGCCTTTGGAAGTAAGATCAACACACCTCTTGGTTCAAAAATCAAACTAAACACCATGTCTCATTTGATTTAAGAAAATAGTTTAAACTAAGCACCACGCTTACTTTAAAAGGTGTATGAAGATACTCCAAACCTAAGCATACTATAGCAAACAAAGGTAGCATGAAAGCATAAAAGAGATTTATTCAAATGGAGATGAAAGAGCATGATCCTGGTGAGATTCTTTTTTTATTAAAAGATGCAAGGAACACAATATGCTGCGGATTTGATATGAGAGAATTTAAACTAAATAGAGTGGATGCATGAATCATTGAAAATAAACATGCAATGGAATGTAAAAATTAAAAGATAACTACTCATCAAGTTTAAAGTCCATCAGCAAGACTATCTCACCTTTCTTAATCATACTTACCATGACTCACATGATGGAATTTGTGAGTAGTGCAGCATCTGTATTCGTCACTTGAGATGTGATTTGTATTCTTATGACGTCGACCTTTTTCTCCAATCTACACATGGTTAGAGAATACATACGTCCTTACAAACCTATGAGATGGCAGGGTTCCAATGTTGATGGATCTTGAATGTTTATGCACCTTAGGGTTCTTCAATGTTTCTTCTTTTCTTGTGGAAGTTTGCCAAAAGGTCTAAACGGCGTCTGCTATCCTGTCTTATTCCACAATTCAACAGAACAGGGGTAATCCTACTAAAGCTAGAGGTATGTTAATGATGTAAGTCTTTATGCCAATTATTTCCCCGGCAACGGCACCAAAAATACTTGTTGGTATTTATAAACACAAATAGAATATGAAGGATTCCACAAGCGCACAGAATACCATTGTAGCATTTTACCGAGAGTATTCCAGGTATCGTTATTTATATTTTACCATAGGGAAATAATAGAGTAAAGACTTATTGGATCACAAAGGAATATCAACTAATCAACATATCAGCATAGCTAAAACAAGGGGTAAAGGTAATGATAGGAATTAAGCATTATGACACTCAGGGGATAGATCAGTAAGATAATGTAAACTAGTCAACTCGGGAGAACAACGACTGAGGTAGATTCCTATGATATTCTTATTATAGGATCAAAGTATATATATACATTCAACTATAGTTAAGACTAACTCTACTCTTGTGAACTTTGGGACACTGCTTAGATAGTAGAGTACCCATAATAGATAACTCTACCGAAGCGACTATGGTCCTACAATTTAAGAACCTAATCAATTCAGAGTGGACTACAAAGGATAGATGGGACTGTCACCTCCCACTGTTACCACCCAACTAGAGAACAAGGTGTACTTAGAGGCAGAGCATCGTATAAGAACCATGCTTACACAAGGCTCGGCTACTTAGCCCAATCGATAAAGTAGCAGGCTAAGCGCTCTATGAACCCACACACAAAAGTAATAATAACCTCAACTAAGCAAGATACATATTAAAAGTAAGCATAGTCACATAGATAGGAATATGATGAATTTATAATAAGTCTTACAAGATGTGGAAGTGAAGATACAAGGCTTTGTCGAGCCTCCAAGACTAGATCTAGAACCTGAGCATGAGCCCTACTCAACCCTCACCCCCGAGCTAGTAATCTACTACATTGGAGAGTCTAGACCTAACCCTCCTAGTGTATCTTGATCTCTAAATGAGAGGTATGAATTAGGGTTTTAGGGATGCTGTAGGGAGGGGGGTAGGGGCTGCTATATATAGGCCGGAGCATCAATTCTAGACCCTCAGATCAAACCGACTTGAAAGAACAGCGTAGATGCAATCGAGGAGGCGGTGGAGAACTGACATTCAAAGGAGGTGCTAACAGGTGGGCCTAGGGGGCTAGGAGGCCTATAGGTAGGGCCGGCCAGCACCACATGGTAGCCACCTACCCTCCGCTTTGGTGGTTTGCCTTCTAGAGTCTTCTAGAGTCTTCCCATGTTGGTTTCACTATAGATAAACATAATTTGCTTTGATGAATAGGCCCTCCTTGATGGTTTTCTAAGTAAATCCTCCTGCAAACTCAGATTCACCAAAACTTGTGGAATTTATTAGTTTAAACCTCTAGACCTATGTTGGTGATCCTTTTTATTCATTTATATAAGTTATATTGATAGTTTATGATGAACGTTAACTACCATCAATAGGCGCCTCCGCACCCTCTATAGTACCCAGCTGCTCAGGTTGCTCTGCTTCACCATCAGCGAACATTGGACCCTGCGCCTATGGCATTTTAGTGGACCTAGGTGGAGATATAGGCCCACTTGCCTAGCCTTCTTCCACTCGATCACTATCAGTACGTGGGTTCTCTTCAACCTAGGGCTCTTTCACTCTGTGCCCGGGTACTTAGTGTCTTTTGTACCCTGGTATGAGTAGCAATCAAGTGATGTCCTAGGAATAAAGTAACATATAGAGGAAACTTTAGCACTTACTTGTCATTGGATGTCTTCTTAGGGTGGGCTTCCCTAGTGATAAACCACTAGATGATCGACCCAGCTCCAGGCTTGATACTGATGCTGATAGTACTGAGTCCTCCTAATGACTCACAGTGCTAGCATCCTATCCAAGTGCAATCCCATCACCCTGAGTTGGCACTCTGGTGCTCAATAGGTCTAGTGGTGGCATCCTGTCAAGAGTGATTCAACATCAACAAGTATATCTATGCCAGAATTCAGTACAGAATTTTACTTGGAAAGAATACTTACTGTCTGATAGAATACGAGGTGTCTTCCTCCTCCTCTTTCGACTGTTCTACCATAGCGTCATGTGCAGTAACTATTCAAGAACATGATTTAGCACAAGGTAAAATTTAGACTACATGGAGATAATTTAGACATCTCTTACCCGATCTCAGCATACAAGATCGATGGGGCCTCTTTGGTACTGACCCACTCGCGCTAGCGGTGACATCAGCCTCTAGTGACCACTTCCCACAAGCAGCGACCTTCCTTGCACTTGGTTAACCTAGACTATGAAATCGTCTAGGTTCCTTGAGTCACTATCACCCTCTTGCTCCACAGGGATGGCAGGGGTGGCGCTCCCTTCATCTGCTCCACCGGACACCACTCCGCTTTCACCAACTCCTCTAGAGTCGGGACGTGGAGGAGGGGCGGGCAAATCATTGAAATTTCACCCCAACTCCTGCATCAACACACAAGAGTCAGTTTTCATAGTATTAAGATATTTACATATCATAATATCAATATACTTATAGTGGCTGGCGGATTCTGATGATCACACTCTGGATACTGGTATGGTATTACTTCTACCGACCCAAGCACGTTCTGAATTCTTCCTAGAACTTCATCCTCCGTCAGTTCATTAGTGGTTACTCAGGCAAGGTCCTCTGGCCTAGTGTACACAAACCCATAGTGTAACCTCTCCTACAGAGGTTGTACTTGGCACCTGATGAAGCTTGCAACTACTCAGACTCCACTAAGGCCTTGATCCCTCATGGCTTGGATTTGCTTGAGGAAAGGACGAATCCCTTCATGTTTTGTTGCATTCAGCGTCTCTTTCTCCTAGCGGTTGTTGGGTATAGGTGTGGTGTTGCTATGTACCTCTAGGGGGGCACATGTTCCCTACATAAAACCACTCGCCCCTCTAGTTCCTCATAGAATCAACTAGGGTATAGTGGACGTACTCGTTCTTCCTCCCCAAGTAGGAATTGAAGACTGACACCCTCCAAAACACTTGGATTTGTGGCGTCCGGGTGCGGTTTCAGTTTGAAAAAGTAGTGAAAAAGAGTGATGGGCAGGGGATGCCAAGGAAAGTTTCATAGAGATGAACAAAGATCGATAGATGCAGGATGGAGTTAGGGTTCAGATGATTTAGGGTTATGCCATAATAGTGCCAAAACCCATGCAAAAAAGGACATGCTGGCAACCCTAACCCATGCTAGATAAATGGCATAAGGAGAACAATCTCACCTGGCACAAGATTGGGAATACGGTGCTCTCCAGGTGCCTTCCATTCCCCAAGCTTCTGCTCTAGTAGATAGCCCTATTCGCGAAGCTTCATGAGATGATTTGGCTTTGTGGTCGGTGCCAACCAGATCTGAGCAGCAGCGGCCATCTTCGGCACCTCCAACAGCCCTCTTCTTGGTGGCTTTCTTAGTAGTGGCGGTTGAGTTCTTGCTCTTACCCATCACATAGAGTTTTCATAGATCTAGGTTTTCAAGGAGCAAGATTAGGGGCGCTCATAGAATTGCGGGGGCTTAAGCAGAATGCGAAATGGGGCAGAGGATGATGACAGTACAAGGATTAGTTCCCTTTTTATACACTATTCTCATAGTTGTGTGGCCCGAGAATCATGCCAATGGTGTGGCACTTTGGTTTCTTTAACAACCCTAGTGTTACAAGCTTGCTTAGCACAGAGATTTAGGTATGAGAGGAATTAGCCAAACAAGTTTTTGAGTTTTAAAAATTTATAACGCACATGAAATGATAAGCGAATCCTATGTGACTCACTTTTGTGGTTGAGAAAAACTAAATAAATTGTGTGAACTAGTGCTCTTGGAAGCTCAAAAATCAAATTTGACGTTATAATAAGCTCTTTCCAGTTAAGTCGGCAAACACTTGAACTATTATTAAAATACCATTTTTGGCGAATTATATTGAGCAAAATAGTTAAATGGTGCTTAAATATTTTGCTCCTATGGGTTAGTATAAGGTATGGACTATTGCATGAAGTATTCATTGGTTGAAGGTTAACAAGGTTTAGACCTATTAAATATTGTGACAAAAGAGTTAATGGTTACTTAGCCCCAACTAAAATCCATAACTTTTCTAAGTATGGAAAAGTAGTAAGACAATGCTATTTTGACATTTAATTTCTAACAAAAATGTTTAAACACTAGCTGCATGTTTTGGTATTGTTGTTTGCATCAAAGTGAGTGCTTGAGCATGGCATAGGTCGAAGTTGTGTTGGATGTCACGTTGCTCTCGTAAAAATTGCCCAAACTTTGTTGGAACGCGCTGTAAACCATGTTGTTGGCGCTCTAGTTTGTGAACAGGAACTCCAGCGATGAACCCAAGTTGGCATCCTTTTATCTCCCTCTCTGGTTGCTCTCGGGTCATGACGATTGCTCCGCTAGCTAGCTAGTAGTGTTGACTTTAGGTTAGTAGGATTGGTTGAACTTCAGTTGAGATGATCGTCATCCTTTTCTTTGCTTTAAAGCGTGTGCACGTCACTTAGGGCAACCGTCCGAACTATGTTCGCGATCGCCACAGGCACAGTGCGATTGATGTTAGGGTCACGTCACAACCAAGCCATGACCACCGTCCCACGCATGTGCTAGGCCAATGCCGCGCTATGCCTAGGCCTTGCGTAGCCTGACTTGGCTGGCAGTGGTCTGGTCCCACTGCCATGGTCTGCGTGCGCCAACGTTTAGCCATCAAGCCAAGCGTGGGGGCGTGGTGGATCTACGACGGTCGCTACATTAATGATGTGGTGCTCGCCCCACCCTTCGTCCTACCTACCGCATCGAGCCTCTAGGCATGTGGTGCTACCATCGTGTCTAGGTCGACGACCCTGGTCACTGTGGTGATGAGATGTTTCCCTGTCCCGCCCTGCTAGCCGACACCGGTGCGATCTGCTTGGGTCCGAACGCTCCAATTCAAGTGTGTCGTACCAAGTCCTCTCCACTCTCGTCACCTATGCGCACATGCTCTTACTATAGCTATCGGTCGAAGCCATCATCTTAATCCACTCAAGCTCACTCATGTGCCTCTCCACAACATGACCACAGTGGGAGCACCATTGCTCTGCCTCTCGATTCATTTAGCTCGGAGCATCGCAGTTCAATTCCTTGCACTAGCAAGTGGCCTAGGGAGTCGACTAGCCAGGTGACCCCTATCAAGGCTTTGCCGCACCTTGGCAGTGAACGAATTTAGTGTTTCCACAACCACCGGTCATCACACCTCTAAAACAGAGCATGACTTGGGGGTAAGGCCCTACCCCTTAGTAGGGGTTCAACTAGTTGTTCCTATGAGCTCACCTTGGTCCCCTTGTGTTGTTGCTCATCTTTGTTTGACCAGGAACAACACGAGTGAGGACCTGACATGTTGGTGTCAACCTTGGAGCGCAACCGATATCACTGCGCGCACATGGCTAGCCACCGTTGCGCTCCTCTACCTCAACCGCTGCTGCAGCGTGAACCTCGGTGAGCTACTAGTGCTTACCCACTATCACCGACACCCCAATAGTGCCTTAGTCCACCAAAATAGTCGTGTCGCCACTCGGTTCTACCATCATCGAGGTTAGGCTTCGGTAGTGCACCATTAAGCTCTCAACCTCCACCCAACATACCCGCTTAGGTTAGGGATTCTGATCGACCCTCTAGGTAAGTCCACATGAACCCTAGATGGCTATTGTGACCGCTTGGTGCCCGTGCTCGCCATGTCGCCATGCGTCCTGCTTCGGTGGTGTGCCTGGGGAAATTAGGAAGAAGCCAGGGGGGTGAAATGAATTAGTCAGAGAGAGGGAAATAGTAAACAAATGGCGACGTAGTTTTAGAAAAGATCAAGGTCGCTTTTGCAAAAGAGTTGTGCGCATAGACTCCCCGCTTTGCACCGTTGCTGGGCCGGCTTGCTGCGCGCGCCCACGTCCCGCGTTGGGCCATCGGGCTGCTGGGCCGAATGGTGGCCACCGACCCTTTTCCTTTTCTAAGCATTTTCTAATTTGGTTTCTATGGTAAACTTGTAAATTCAATATAAAATTGTGTAGTTAACTGAAAATTATGAAACCAATTTTGGTAGGTTCCTAAAATCATGATCTATCTGCTAGTATATTTTGTTCACATAGTTTTATAATATTTTCAGAAGTGATCTAATTAATTTGAGATGCTTAATATTGTAAGATATAAACTTGTAGGAATTTTTATGCTAAATTGGTGATAGTCTTGGCTCTGAAACTTTCATAGTAAATTCCTAACATTATTAGGTGCTCACTATAATTTTTTAAGCTCCATAATAATTAGTTTGCTAAGATAGCTAAATGAGCCCTAGTTCAGAAATATATGTTTAATCAATAAAATGCCGAAACACCTTGGGATTTTTAAACTAGAATATTTTCCAGAGACAAAGCCTTACTTGATAACATGGATACATAGCCTAGTATGTTAGTCATTAAAGCTAGCTCGTTAGCTTGTGGAGCGTAATCGTATTTTAGAGTTGCAGTTGCCATTGGTTAATTATGTTTTCTGCATTGCATCCACGTATATCATAATAGGAACAACGATGGATCATGGAGTCGACCGAAGTAGCAGAAAAGATGGTGCCTCGATGATTGTGTCACCATGATGGAATACTATCTTTTGGTTATATCTTGCCTAGGCAAGCCTCAGTGCATAACCTCTAATATTCTACACTTTATTTTATGCTTGTGCACTAAGTTTTTAGGAGTTGAATGTAACCACTTGAATATATATATATGTCCTTATCCTATGAGTCCTACTAGTATGTCAGGATCATGAAGATTGCTATGCTATTGGACCTAGTAGAAGTCGAGTGATAACCTGTCACTCGCGAGAGATAGGAAAGATATTATTGTCGTTATTATATTACTATCATATGGATTATATATGGATGATAATTGGAGACCGGACAGAATGGTACATTGGATCTGGACTTGGTTAGGCATTCGAGCGAGGCTCAAATTGCACGTGTTTCGCCTATGTCGATTGAGGACCGTCCGTTGCTGTGGATGGTAATCAGGTCACAGACCTATTATCCTAAGCACATACTTGCTTATGGGAGCGGGAAGGCTCATTACGCTCTTGTCGTGGGTTTCTGGCTCTTTTCGGACCAACTGATTAGAGGTGGGGAAAAGTGGAGGTCTAAGCACCATATTAAGACCTAGGTCTCAAGAGTGGGGGCTTGGAGTCCAAGTTTGGATGGGGACCTAGACCCCTCGATAGGAGTGGAATGGGTTGGTCTTGTTTGTGCCTAGGGTACAAGCAAGGCGTGTGTTTCAGGGTACCCAGCTAGGGATACATTGATTCATGAATCGCTATTTCTATGAGATGGTACCGACTCGGCTATGGTCTAGCTCCGTAGTAAGAACTAGAATATGATAGATGGTAAAATGGTTCTAATTGCTCACCGCCTGCTTGAAAGTAGCACAGGTGCTTACATAGAATGGATAGTTAATGAACTAATGATGACTACTAATAAAATTTAATGTAAGGACGCACATTTAGTAACGCTTCCGTAGATGCAATAACCCACAAGCCAAATAAGCCTTGCATATCCTTAGAGCCTTTTATTTTCCTCCTGTCGGGTAAGTCTTGCTAAGTACAATCGAGCAGTTAGGGTTATATTTCCCTTGTTGCAGGTGATCGGAGGATACTTAGAGCTAACTCTTGTGTGTGGAAACCTCCTGGTGCGCTCAGAGAGGATTTCTTTCAAGCTACGGCCGTAGAGTGTATTTATAACTCTCACTAAAGGTTTTTATAAGAAAAGATGTAAAATCTGCGAGCATCTCTCGTATATAAATGTCCACTAGGTTAATACTCTGCCATGTCACTAAATTAATCTTTGCTTCCTTTGTAACTCTGATAACATTGTTATATTCCATTGTTATAAGCAATTAAGGTAATTTTCTGTTACTGTAATAAAGTGATGTAAGAAATGGCTAAAGATGTTGTAAGCTTTATTATCTCATTTATGATCCTAATAGAAAATGTGGATTTTCGAGTTCTCTCTTGGGGTGTGCTTAATGGAACTACGTAATTTAGTGTCCTCTCTAGGAGTACTTAGTGTCTAATGGAAGACAAGTACTTCTAGGGGGCATTAGATTAGGCGGTTCTGCCACAGGTGGTATCAGAGCATAAATGAGGAAATAAAGCTTCAAAATCCTTTTCTAAACTAAAAATTTGACAACCTATTTTTGCAAAAAGTTAGGGTGTTTAACTACGAAATATATAAATAGCCCTATTGCTATGGTTAAGCATCTGGAATAGGTTTAACTAGGTTTTCTCTGGTGGACTGACTCTCGCATAGTATATGATCTTTAAGTTAGTTGCGCTGGTACTGCTTTAGTCATCGTGACCTGTATTGCTAGTAGATGCACCCTTCATAGATGTCACACGAGTCGTATGGTGCACGACTGACCAGCCCTTATTCAGGAATTACTGCTGTACTATGGCTTCGTGCTTTGCGTTTGCCTATGGTTCACTGCCTGCTGTGGCCCACGTCTCTTAGTACTCATTTCTGCGCTCTTGCCAAACCCTTGCCCTATAGTCGTACTGGTCATTAATGGCATCGGACATCGCTCGCCTCGAATGCACGAAAAATTTGGTTGATTTAATTATAGTGGCCCCACGTAGGAACTGAAGGTGGACTGCACCAGGACCACTGACCTGCTCTGGCATTATAAGAAGGGCCTGGCCTAGCCATTGGTACCACCACTCGATGCACTCTAGCTCGCCTAGCTTTTCCTTTTGAGCAAGCTTTTCTCTCAATCCTCCCTTGCAAACACCCACCAAGGATGTCAGGAGCCTTAGGTTAGCAGTTACTGCCTGAACACTGAGGGATTTTCCCAAAATCCTATATGCCACCTTGCAAAATCTCAAGGTCAAAGATCATCCCGAGTATGAGGGCCGTGAGTATGAAAACCATGGCACTGAGCGGTGTGAAGTTATCGTCTATATTGGGAAGAGTGAGGAGTTCCCTGACATCACTAAAGCCTGGAATGTGAACGCAATCGGGTTTTGCTTCATCGATACCTACCAAGTTGTGGCTCGCAAAAGCCTTGTGGCACCTTTGCCAGATCTATGAAGAGCCCATTGCTCGTACCCCCATGAGGTTCTTTCCACCTTTGGAAAATAATCGACGAGTATGGAGGGCTTGCATGGAGGCTTTGCAAGGGCGGGATGCGCAAGAAGATAGCCCAACTATGGTGCACTTGACCATGTACCTGCTTGCTCTAGATGAGCAGTATGACCGGCAAGCCTCGGAGCTTAGGAAGTGCCTTTAGCAAGCCGAGGAAGTTGAGACCTTCTCTAGGATGCTCCAGGTGTAGCTTGCTGAAGTGCATGCCAGTGTGGCAACCGCAGAATGTCAGGAAACTGCCATGTCAGAAGCCCTAAAGGAGGCTAAAGATTGGCATGCCCATCAGTTGGGAGAGGCCTACCTTGTCACTAGGGCCAAGCATAGGATGCTGGCCGCTAAAAGGCAGGATCCCTTGATCTTGGAGGGAATCTCTATCCACCCGCTAGAAAGAAGGAGAACCAGTGTTGCAGTACCGCTAGCACCCCCACCCTCGGAGGTATCAGAAGTAGAGCCTTTGTTTCCCCTCTCTCAACCACTGCCAAGAGAGGAAGCAGATCCATAGCCAGGGCAGTAAAAGAACCCACCGAGCTTGGGAATGAGGATGTGTGGTCTGACAAAGTAGATTAATTGCCTTGGGAAGATGTACCCGTATTTAGTGGTGCCTTTCGTTACTATCCTCTAGTATTGTAATCTTTCCATTGTATTTTGTCCGTAGTTGTTGAGATTGTCTAGTCGTAAGGAAGGTGAACAATGTGTCGACAATGGGAGAGTGAGTGCCTGTTTGTTGTACTAGCATAAGGATGTTCAGAATGTGTATTTTATTTATTTCATTGTGTTTATTGCATCCATCTAACCTTAGGTCTCGTTAGATGTGCTTAGGGTTTTCAAGGATGATGTTAAGTGGGTTACAAGAGAGCAACCATTCAGATGCGAGTAGACTGGCCATGATGGGATACATAGGACACTGTATCAACTAATTGTGGATGTCCCAGCAGAACACTTGAATCTCTTTAAATTAAATCCATTGTGGGATTTTAATTCCTTGTCCCTTGTTGTGAAAGGAACCCTTGTTGTTTGAATCTTACCTTGCAATACTCCTCTGATTCAGTGGTCTATGACCCCACCACCATCATTGCGTATAAGTTGGTAATAGTTGCCTAGTTAATAGCTTATAGTGCCATGATGAAACTGAGGGCCCCTATGGAATAGCTACCACATGGTGATGCTGCTCGACATGTGCTGGTATCGAGGTTGTTGACCAAATACCTTTGCCAAGTTACACCGCCATACCATTCTTGATACAAAATATTCTTCTTGGAAATATTCGGGAGTTCGAATGGGAAATCCACAATGATTTGATGAAACAGTGTTCCCCCAAAGTAAACAAGAGAAGGTGGTTTTGGAGGAAGCATGTATGTCACGATCTTAGTTCATACAAAAGGTTGGCACATATTGTGAACACGAAAGGGAAGGAAAAGAAGAACAAGAAGGAAAAGTGAGCCCTCATGTAGTAGGGAGTGATTGGAAAAGCCTAAGTGGACGTCATGTCCCAAGCCCTATGTCCCGCTCGACCACACTACGCACACCGGTCACTATTGCCGCATGCCCTACGAACGCCGTTAGTGTTAGGGTCCACTAGTACCCCATTCTTGTGTAACCATGGCATTATGCCACATCCACCATACTTGTGCACTGTTGGCTTCCCCTTTTCCTAGCGTCCAGTCGGCTCTTGATCCTCACCCTCGTCCCTATACCAAACCCCCCTCCTATTTTCCTCTTTTAGGGACACGGCCACCCGCATGGCTCCTTGTCGAGCGAACCCCTCTCCTCTCCATTTTCCTCCCTCCACTCAAGCTCACGCAGGGAGCGCACCATGGCCGACCTTTTCCTCACCTCATAAACCATCAGTGTCTTCCATCCATGCCACCTCCACTTTAGGTGCACTGTGCCCCACCTCCGTTCGCCACTATAAGATACCCTTGCTCTCCTCTTGCATCCCCATTCCCCTTGAATCTGAAGCAGAGCTACAAGATCCTATCATCATTCATGGAACTAGGGTCGTTAGTTAGAGATAATTGTGTAATCTAAGAAGAAGGGATCTGGTTTTTGTCGAAGAAGTTCAAGTCCACCTTTGGTTAGTTTGATCTTATGGTTCACGATGTTTGAGTTCTCAGTCTCCTATTTCTAGATCTGTTGGACATACGCCATGTTTTGGATAATTATTTGCTTGTTGTTTCTCTATTGTCCTAGTCTATCTCAACTTCTGGATTAAGCCTTGGTTGTACTAGGTTGCTCTTAACCGTGTATCTCTAAATCCCTGTGTGGTTTAGTGTTCGGCATTGTGTAATCTTCCATGTAATTTCATATCTATGAAGTGTAATCATATTTTCTCCTTTCTGATTCTTGTTTCAAATCTCAGGACGATATTCTTTTAAGGGGGGAGATTGTAACACCCCTGGTGTTACGAGCTTGCTTAGCACCGATAATTAGGTCCGAGAGGAATTATCCAAACAAGTTTTCAAGTTTTAAAAATTTATAACACACGTGAAATGATAAGCGAATCCTATGTGACTCACTTTTGTGGTTGAGAAAAATCAAATAAATAGTGTGAACTAATGCTCTTGGGAGCTCAAAAATCAAATTTGACGTTAAGATAAGCTCTTTTCATTAAGTCAGGCAAATGTAACACCCTATGTGTTCATCATGAGTTAAGCAATGAGTTTGGACTCAAATAAGTTTGGTCAAGTGATGATCGACAACTCTAGTCTTAAATTTTTGAAGTGGTGATGAAGGTGTTGAGGTCAAATCTATGAAAATGAGCCCCAACTTGAACTTGGACAATATGCCATGCTTACATGTTGCCCCTTTTTGAATGTAGTCTTGAGTAGTGTTGAACATGCCTCTGTCATGAGCATCACCTCAGTATCAAGCCATTTTGACCATTGGAAAAGTTTCACGAAGCTTGGAATCGAAAGGTCAATGTAATGACAAGTTATATTCTTGCTTGGATTACTTTATTAAGTGAATGGAAAATTGTGAAGTCAACCAAACCTTGCACCCTTGCTCAAACAACTCTACTTAAACTCATGAACAAAAGTTATGAAGGGTTCATGTTGAGCAAATGCCAAGAAAATGCCTCAATTGGTCTAAAATCCTAGTTTAGGATTTATCATGATATTGCCTTGACCAAGGTCAAATAACAGTGTGGAAACAAGTTATGAAGTTTGACCTTAAATAAAAGTTGAAGTTTCAGTAGAGTACAATAAACTTTATTTTTGGACCAAGCCCCGATTCAACTCCTAAGTGGCTAAAACAGTGGCCTCAAGTTTGAATGCAGTGCTCCTTTTGAGCTCTCAGAAATATTCCCAAGTCCACGATTGACAATAGCAAGTTGACATGTTGTGAAGTTTTGTCTTCCAAATTCATACGGTGACTCAACTGGATTGCTCAATATGAGTTGAAGTACCCTATGTGAACGAAGCAACAAAACAATCCTCATCAAGTTTAGAGCTCAATTGGACCTTTAAAATCAGTTTTGAAAACAACAACAATGTTTTTGCTCTACGCTTGACTGAACTTTTTGAACCTGAATTCTAGTTTCGTCTACCCCTCTTTGGAACCTTTTATCTCCTAACCTGAGCATGATCTCACCATGGGCCTTTAAGCAATGTGGTTGTCCTCATGTAGCTCTATAACATGGTGCAATTGGTTGAACGAATCATCAATTGGTTTGGGAGTTAGAGGAGGAGAAAGATAGTAGTTCTAGTCGATCCCTTGGCCATTTGGATCGGCAGGGAGCCGCATCATGGCCTACCACATGCAGGAGAAATGCGCCGCGTAGCCCTCACACCCACTCGCATGCGTGCCACGGTGCCCTGCTCGCCTATCTTGGACGCCCAGAGCCCTCTGCTCTCGCTCAGTCGCTCTCCATCTCTCTCGCTCTCTCTATGTCTTGCTCTCGCTCGCCATGGAGGTCGAGCATGAGCACAGCTCCACAACACCATGTGCTCCTACCTCTCTAGGCTCCTGCACCCCTTGCTAGCACCACCAATAGCGCCGCCTCATCATTCTCCATCCACGCTACCACCTTCCCAGCGGCGTTGTTCGCCATTGCCGGCACGGCCGCCGCCGCTGGTCTACTCGTGCACATGGCCTGGATGCAACAGACCATCTCTGGCTGGGCCAAGATCAGGTGTGGGTGTAGCCTTCTACTGCCAAGCCATAGTGCCTCCTCCCCGCCATCGTCAGCAAGCACCACAGCGCCCGGGATCGCCGTTCCCAAGCCGTCCCCTGCTGTGCCCGTCGAGAAGAAGAAGAGAAGGGTGGAAAAGGAAATAAAAACTTTTTGCTGGGTCTAGATGAGAAACCCTAGACTCATTTGAATAGTAGCTTTGGTCTGTGGTTCGATTTGTGAAATCCCTAGGGTTCCTGATGCAAAAGTATTTTTCTTTATCTTTTTCCTTTATGGCTTTTAATCGGCTAAAACTTTGGAAAATCATAATAAATTGTAGAAAAATCGTAAAAAAGTAATTGAAGACTTTTTGGAATCCTTGAGAGTATATCTACTCAGTAGATTCATGATATGATATGTGTTAGTAGAAAGTTTCTGCCGTTTTAATTTATTCTTGTAAAGTGCTTTTAAAAATGCTTTTAAGTTGGACAGATGGATATCTTGAGTTATAGAAGTCCAAAAATGCTAATTGTAGTTGTGTTAGTCTTGTGATGAGTTCCTCTAGCTAATAAAATTATTAAACATGCTAGTTGTGTACTGTTTTTATAATGTTTTGATTTAGTCTTGTTAAATAGGCAATTTTAGCTTGTTTTGCTTGTTATTCTCATATCTAAAGTTGTGGTGCTCTAATTGCTGTGAAAATTTTATGGTAGGCTACTGATGCTATATTTGTACTGTGGTAAAAATTTCAGGTTCATTGAATGCAGTATGTTCGATTTATTGATTTAACTTGTTTAATGCTTGATAAATGGTTTTAAAGGGTTTATAAATAATTTATATATGAAAAAATGTGAAATGTGGTTCCTTTGCCCTTGCATGGTGATATTGTGACCTAAGAAAACATAATAGGCCTATATGTTTATAGAAAATGATGATATTTAAATTTATCTTGCTTTTACTTGTTTTCTTGCAAAAGCAATTTGTCTTTTTCATAGTAATTAAATTATAAAAGCTGTGCATGTGAAATTTGTCGAGATTAAATGCATGCCTCTCACTTAGCTGGCCGGATAACTCGTTCCGACCACAAAGCCGAGTAGCTCAACTCAAGCCAGGCCCCGTTCTGCGAAAGTGCGCACTATGGATGGTAGTAAGGATGTGCGGGGAGCCAAACGTGAGCCCAAGGGTAGGGTACTCCTGATCATCCTAGCAGTTGGTTGTCCTAAATTGTGCGGCGCTGATCGAAGCCACAAAATGTGGACCTGAGTTGTACCAAAAGTGACCTAAAACTACCTTGGCGTAGGTATGTTTGGGTTTGTGTTAGGAATAAATTCCCAACTAGTTAAAATCAATTTGAATCGCCGTCTCTGCCGGACAGTGAGATACATGGCTAGCCCCAACATCGTTGTAACTGTTTTATGGAATGATGGTTATGATGAACATGGAATTATTACACCGGCTCTGGTTACTATTGTTATGCTACTAAATGATATACCACATGTTTTGCACATGTTAGATGCTAATCTAGAGATGAATAGCTACAATTAACTTGGAATCAAATTATAAAGTGTATGGCTCAACTAGTGGCTTTCTATGCAAAATATTGTCAAGCCAGCTCCACTTACATAGCTGTTGACACCAATTTTGGCATACCCAAAAATAGGTGAAAACATTTATACCATATTAAATAAAATGGTATAGATGATCAAGTTTTATGAGTATGATATAGGCAAATAAAGAATAATATAACATTGTTAAAGAGGAAAAGAAGGTGGAGCAAAAAAAAAGAGACACACATGTACATATATGCATGAGCGTATTCACGCCTGGAAAGAAAATAAAACTAATGTACGTGTGTGTATATATATATATATATATATATATATATATATATATATATATATATATATATATATATATATATATATATGTGTGTGTGTGTGTGTGTGTGTGTGTGTGTGTGTGAGGTTGGCTATGAAATATTGTGCATACAAATATGCAAGGTGAGTAGAAGGCGTATGCGCATGTGTTTCCTACATATAAATTAAATAACATGTATTCGAGAATGCGTGACTGGCTGGATATTAAACGGTAAATACAGACAAAATATGAATTAAAAAGGTTGTTGATTAAATGATCAATTAATTTGGTGCAACGAGTGACGTAGTGATTAACCAAAAAGAAAAGAAAAAAAGATAGTGAGAAAAGAAAAGAAACCTCGTACATGTAGTTTATACTAATGACCAGCAAGTTAATCCAGTTGACGGGCATACAAAATAGGCACGGAAGTTTGGACGTATACAGCAGTCCAGTCAGGAGACGGTTCTACCTTGACCAAGTCCATCGTGAACTCCTCTAACCAAGACTGAATGAAGCCACGATCGCACGCTCCTCGCCAGCGCGCGTAGGGATACAAAGAAGGACGCTGAGCACCGCGTATGGCGATCGTTTGAAATCAAATACTCTAGGCGCCAAACCTCCAGGCAACTTGCGTCTGCACTGCTCTATAAATAGTGGGCACCGGCCATGAGACAGGGATAGATACGCCTGGTTCCCTGAGTCACAGTGCCACCAGGCTGCTCCCCACACATACACACATACACTCCCGTCCTTGATCAGAGAAGCAAACACCAGACTATTACGTGCTCTTCCACACACACATACACTTGCTCCTTGATCAGAGAAGCAAGCATCGGGCTGTTGCTGCTTTGTCCAAGGTCCTGAAGAAGGTGAGGCCGCATGGCGCTTCTCTGATCCTACCCCCTCCCATCGCTTCTCATCTCCGGCCGCTTCATCCACGTGCGTCGTCATCGGCAACTCCATCGACGAGCCTTGCGTCCTCTATTCTGGTATAAACAGGGCCAGTGAGAACGGTGCTCCGCACATGGGCATCATGCTTGGGTAAAGGTATAAGGGCCAAATTGTAACACCCTAGGTGTTTGGCTTCTACTAATTGCATGTCATTTCATAAACATGTGCATTATCCATGTCATCATGCCATTATCATTGAAACATACGTATGCAACATTTTAAATTGTATGTGTTTCATGCTTGATTGCTTAGAGTGGTAGTAGTGCAACATGGGAATGCAACATGAAACTCTCATACCTTAGAAACATGGCAACATGGTAGTAATGTGGCAATTATAAAATGACAACAAGGTCTTGAAACATGTGAGACATTTCATTGCAACATATGAATGAATTGCTTGTTTTACTTTCTTTATCACATGTGATCATTAGAAGTGGTATAACAATTTTGTAAAATGGTTGATCATGGTCTATTACACCTTAACTACACTTAGGTTACTTGTTTGGACATTGTTCATGTAGATCAAAATGACCAAAATGCCCTTAATTGCATGTTTGACTAGAATTGACCCTAGGAGTCTCACTGTTTGACTGATTCAAAAGTCCAACTTAGAGACTTCGCATGGCTGTGCACTCTTTACCAAAGTTGTAGCTAATTTATCAAGGAACAAAAGTTGTTTTATGGCCAACTCATGAAAATGTGTGGAACATGCTCAAACATGGCCCACAAGTCAAAATTATATGCTGATTTCACTGAAAAATTTGTCTAAGTCTTAAACTGCATTTTCAGTTGGATCAGGCCAACTTGGGCTTCATATAACTGCTGATCCATGGCGAATTAGGAAATGGCCCTTGAAAGGAAAATGTAGCTGGATGGTACCTCTACATTTTTCATGTACACCATTTCTGCAAAGCATCACTGGATTAGCCGTAGTAAGGCGTTGAATTCACACTGTCAGGCGATCCAAGTCGACTGAATGCGCGCTACAGTGACCGAACGTTTTCAGAAAACGCCGGACGCGTGTGCGCCGCGCGTCGTCGGCCGGCTGATCGCGCTGCCACGCGCCGTGGCTGATCTGAAGCCGCTGCACGTTGTCCTCCACTTCAAGCCAGCGCCGCGCTCACCCCGGCTTCGGCCCTGCTCCATTCGCTCAACCCGCGCGCGCGTCTGAGCCGTTGTGAAGCCACCGCTCCGCCATTGCTCCGCCTTCGCCCCGCTCGCTCGCCACCGCACCTCGCCTCGTTCCATCTCGCCCACGGATTCACCAGCATCTCCTCGACCTCGTCCACCTCATCATTGAGCCGGAGAGTCAAGGTAGAGGCCACATTTCCTCTTCCTCCGCGGAGGAGCGCCATTACCACTGTGAGCTCCGACGAGCTTCCGCGGGCTCACCTCCGCGCCTCAGCTCCCTCCGTCTCTTCCATAGCACCGACGAGACCTCCTCTAGCTTCTCATCTTATCCATGCCGTCAATCGACCTCGGGTGAGGTCGCATTCGACATTCCCGCGCCGCCGCAACCTTGCCGGAGTTGGGTGCTCCGTGGCCAGCCCCATCTAGAGTACCTCGGCACCTCCGCTATTGTTCTTTTCATTCCCTAGGACATCGTGATGCTCGTTTTGAGCCTAGCCGAGTTGCTACCGACCAGAGATGGCCGGCGCACCGCCGAGCCCCTCCGCCGTGCCGCCATGGTCGACGGTGACCTTGCTCCGCTCAACCCTAGGTCTCATAAGGGGTACCATTAGACGCGGCTTGACATAGGGAACGCGAAGGTGTCGACCTTCTCGCCGGAGATCTCGCCGCCGGCGAGAAAACGTCGGCCGAGCCAACCCTCTGCCCTACTGCGGCTAACACTGGGGACCCGACTGTCAGCCGCCGAGGCTCAGGCGGGAGCCCAGCCTGGGCCGTTTGCACTGTTGTCTTGGGCCGCGCCAGCATTGCTCGCAGGCCGCCGTTCCTCGGGCCGGCCCAACAGCAGTGAAAGAAATTCTTGATTTGTTTTGTTTATTTTGTTTTCATAGATTTGTGTGCATTATTCAAAAATATGTATTTCTTAGTATATAGATCCAAATGCCATGGTTCTAATTTTGTTGAGTTCCTAGTATTGTCTAGTATTTAACAAAAATAGTATATGAGCACATGTTTTAGAAAAATAGGATGAATTAAATAGGAGTTTGAAATGTGTTTTTAGAAGCATGCAAACTTGTTTGAATTTTATCTTGAGTCTCTGTGGTCCAAAAATTATGAAATTTTGTGGGT